>NC_092714.1:31526512-31897219 GCF_047496885.1 Scyliorhinus torazame
CCTCTCTAAAGCCTCCACATCCTTCTGGTAGTGTGGCGACCAGAATTGAACACTATACTCCAAGTGTGGCCTAACTAAGGTTCTATACAGCTGCAACATGACTTGCCAATTCTTATACTCAATGCCCCGGCCAATGAAGGCAAGCATGCCGTATGCCTTCTTGACTACCTTCTCCACCTGTGTTGCCCCTTTCAATGACCTGTGGACCTGTACTCCTAGATCTCTTTGACTTTCAATACTCTTGAGGGTTCTACCATTCACTGTATATTCCCTACCTGCATTAGCCCTTCCAAAATGCATTACCTCACATTTGTCCGGATTAAACTCCATCTGCCATCTCTCCGCCCAAGTCTCCAGACAATCTAAATCCTGCTGTATCCTCAGACAGTCCTCATCGCTTTCCGCAATTCCACCAACCTTCGTGTCGTCTGCAAACTTACTAATCAGACCAGTTACATTTTCCTCCAAATCATTTATATATACTACAAAGAGCAAAGGTCCCAGCATTGATCCCTGTGGAACACCACTGGTCACAGCCCTCCAATTAGAAAAGCATCCCTCCATTGCTACCCTCTGCCTTCTATGGCCTAGCCAGTTCTGTATCCACCTTGCCAGTTCACCCCTGATCCCGTGTGACTTCACCTTTTGTACTAGTCTACCATGAGGGACCTTGTCAAAGGCCTTACTGAAGTCCATATAGACAACATCTACTGCCCTACCTGCATCAATCATCTTAGTGACCTCCTCGAAAAACTCTTATCAAGTTAGTGAGACATGACCTCCCCTTCACAAAACCGTGCTGCCTCTCACTAATACGTCAATTTGCTTCCAAATGGGAGTAGATCCTGTCTCGAAGAATTCTCTCCAGTAATTTCCCTACCACTGAAGTAAGGCTCACCGGCCTGTAGTTCCCGGGATTATCCTTGCTACCCTTCTTAAACAGAGGAACAACATTGGCTATTCTCCAGTCCTCCGGGACATCCCCTGAAGACAGCGAGGATCCAAAGATTTCTGTCAAGGCCTCAGCAATTTCCTCTCCAGCCTCCTTCAGTATTCTGGGGTAGATCCCATCAGGCCCTGGGGACTTATCTACCTTAATATTTTTTAAGACACCCAACACCTCGTCTTTTTGGATGACAATGTGACCCAGGCTATCTACACCCCCTTCTCCAGACTCAACATCTACCAATTCCTTCTCTTTGGTGAATACTGATGCAAAGTATTCATTTAGTACCTCGCCCATTTCCTCTAGCTCCACACATAGATTCCCTTGCCTATCCTTCAGTGGGCCAACCCTTTCCCTGGCTACCCTCTTGCTTTTTATGTACGTGTAAAAAGCCTTGGGATTTTCCTTAACCCTATTTGCCAATGACTTTTCATGACCCCTTCTAGCCCTCCTGACTCCTTGCTTAAGTTCCTTCCTACTTTCCTTATATGCCACACAGGCTTCGTCTGTTCCCAGCCTTTTAGCCCTGACAAATGCCTCCTTTTTCTTTTTGACGAGGCCTACAATATCACTCGTCATCCAAGGTTCCCGAAAATTGCCGTATTTATCTTTCTTCCTCACAGGAACATGCCTGTCCTGTATTCCTTTCAACTGACACTTGAAAGCCTCCCACATGTCAGATGTTGATTTGCCTTCAAACATCCGCCCCCAATCTATGTTCTTCAGTTCCCGCCTAATATTGTCATAATTAGCCTTCCCCCAATTTAGCACATTCATCCTCGGACCACTCTTATCCTTGTCCACCAGTACTTTAAAACTTACTGAATTGTGGTCACTGTTACCGAAATGCTCCCCTCCTGAAACATCTACCACCTGGCCGGGCTCATTCCCCAATACCAGGTCCAGTACTGCCCCTTCCCTAGTTGGACTGTTTACATATTGTTTTAAGAAGCCCTCCTGGATGCTCCTTACAAACTCCGCCCCGTCTAAGCCCCTGGCACTAAGTGAGTCCCAGTCAATATTGGGGAAGTTGAAGTCTCCCATCACCACAACCCTGTTGTTTTTACTCTTTTCCAAAATCTGTCTACCTATCTGCTCCTCTATCTCCCGCTGGCTGTTGGGAGGCCTGTAGTATACCCCCAAAATTGTGACTGCACCCTTCTTATTCCTGATCTCTACCCATATAGCCTCACTGCCCTCTGAGGTGTCCTCTCGCAGTATAGCTGTGATATTCTCCCGAACAAGTAGCGCAACTCCGCCTCCCCTTTTACATCCCCCTCTATCCCGCCTGAAACATCTAAATCCTGGAACGTTTAGCTGCCAATCCTGCCCTTCCCTCAACCAGGTCTCTGTAATGGCAATAACATCATAGTTCCAAGTAGTAATCCAAGCTCTAAGTTCATCTGCCTTACCCGTAATGCTCCTTGCATTAAAACGTATGCACTTCAGGCCACCAGACCCGCTGTGTTCAGCAACTTTTCCCCGTCTGCTCTGCCTCAGAGCCACACTGTCCCTATTCCCTAGTTCTCCCTCAATGCTCTCACCTTCTGACCTATTGCTCCCGTACCCACCCCCCTGCCATACTAGTTTAAACCCTCCCGTGTGACACTAGCAAACCTCGCGGCCAGGATATTTATGCCTCTCCGGTTTAGATGCAACCCGTCCATCTTATACAGGTCACACCTGCCCCGGAAGAGCTCCCAGTGGTCCAGAAAACGGAAACCCTCCCTCCTACACCAGCTGTTTAGCCACGTGTTTGTCTGCTCTATCTTCCTATTTCTAGCCTCACTGGCACGTGGCACAGGGAGTAATCCCGAGATTACAACCCTCGAGGTCCTGTCTTTTAACTTTCTGCCTAGCTCCCTGAACTCCTGCTGCAGGACCTCATGCCCCTTCCTGCCTATGTCGTTAGTACCAATATGTACAACGACCTCTGCCTGTTTGCCCTCCCCCTTCAGGATTCCCTCTACCCGTTCGGAGACATCCTGGACCCTGGCACCAGGGAGGCAACATACCATCCTGGAGTCTCTTTCACGTCCACAGAAGCGTCGATCTGTGCCCCTGACTATAGAGTCCCCTATTACTATTACTCTTCTGCGCTTTGACCCTCCCTTCTGAACATCAGAGCCAGCCGTGGTGCCACTGCTCTGGCTGCTGCTGTTTTCCCCTGATAGGCTATCCCCCCCGACAGTATCCAAAGGGGTATATCTGTTCGAGAGGGGGACAACCACAGGGGATTCCTGCACTGACTGCCTGCCCTTTCTGGTGGTCACCCATTTCTCTGCCTGCACCTTGGGTGTGACCACATTTACATAACTGCGATCTATGACGCTTTCCGCCACCTGCATGCTCCTAAGTGCATCCAATTGCTGCTCCAACCGAACCATGCGGTCTGTGAGGAGCTGCAGTTGGGTGCACTTTCTGCAGATGAAGCAATCCAGGACGCTGGAAGCCTCCCGGACCTGCCACATCTCACAGTCAGAGCACAGCACCCCTCTAACTGACATTGCGTCAATTAATTAAAATTAAAATTTGTCTTTTTTTTTAAATACTTTTTTTTTTAAATTGCAAAGTTACTGTCAACTATCTGTTTCCTAGCACTAGATTTCTAATAGAAATGCGATAGCTAACTATAATACTCTCCGATCTCTGGCTTAGATATCCTCTAAATTATAATTAAGTTATTATGTTTAATTAGTTCCCAAATACTCAAATTTTTTTTAAAATTTAGGTTAGAATCCCAACCAGCCACTCAGGTCACAGCTTTTCTGTGATGTCGCTTCAGTTTCCCCCCGACACACACAATTTGAAAAAAGGTATAAAAGTAAAAATCACTTACTTGCCTTCTGAGTGTCTGAGATGTTCTCAGGTTCTCTCGCTGACAGAGACTGCTCCTCCACCACCGATCCTTGACCTGCACAATGCTAATAATATAATAATATAATATGGCACTTACCTTACACCAATGGGTCTTATTATTAGGTTCGAGGAGGAGGGCGGGTGGGAGACACTACACGTGTAGTGTCTCGGGTTTCCTCTCCACCAGAATTTATTGGTTGGGTGGGGGGGGGGGGGGACTTGCCAGAGGTAGAACTTCCGGTTCCCGCCTTATATAAAAACAAATAAAACTGAAAAGAAGAACAGACACGGGACCAGGCAAGGCTTTTTAAACTAACTACTCACCTCCCAGAAGGCCCCTGCGCACCGCTGCCGCCGAAATCCAAAGGGCTGCTCCTGTAAAGGTAAGGTTTTTAAACTCACTACTCACCTCCAAGAAGGCCCCTGCGCACCGCTGCCGCCGAAATCCAAAGGGCTGCTCCTGTAAAGGTAAGTGGTTTTAAATACACTACTCACCTCCCAGAAGGCCCCTGCGCACCGCTGCCGCCGAAATCCAAAGGGCTGCTCCTGTAAAGGTAAGGTTTTTAAACTCACTACTCACCTCCAAGAAGGCCCCTGCGCACCGCTGCCGCCGAAATCCAAAGGACATAGCTTTAAATTGAGGGGAGATAGATAGAGGACAGATGTCAGAGGAAGGTTCTTCACTCAGAGAGTAGTAAGGGCGTGGAATGCCCTGCCTGCAACAGTAGTGGACGCGCCAACATTAAAGGCATTTAAATGGTCATTGGATAAACATGGATGATAAGGGAATAGTGTAGATGGGCTTTAGATTGGTTTCACAGGTCAGCGCAACATCGAGGGCCGAAGGGCCTGTACTGTGCTGCAATGTTCTATGTTCTGTGGTGGGGGTGTGAAGAATGTGATGGCGGTGGAAATGTTTATTGTACCGTGTTTATGTTGCTGTTATAATTATAAAAACTGCAAAATACCCCAATAAAATTTTTTTTTTAAAAACTGTTTGGCAGAGAGGAAACAAAGAGTAGGGATTATTGTGTCCTTTTCAAATTGTCAGGCAGTAACTTGTGGGGTACCACAGGGATCGGTGCTGGGACCCCAGCTATTCACAATATATATTAATGATTTGGATGAGGAACAAAATGTGACATGTCAAAATTTGCAGACGATACCAAGTTGGGTGGGAGGGTGAACTGTGACGAAGATGCAGGGATCCTACAGCATGGTCTGGACGGGTTGGGCGAGTGGGGAAATCAATGGCAGATGTAGTATAAGTTGATTAAGTTTAAGGTTATTCACTTTGGAATCAAAAACAGGAAGGCAGATTACTACCTGAATGGTTGTAAATTGGGAGAGGGGAGTATGCAGCGGGAACTGGGTGTCCTTGTGCACCAGTTGCTGAAGGTAGGCATGCAGATGCAGCAGGCAGTAAAGAAAGCTAATGGTATGTTGGCCTTCATTGCGAGAGGTTTTGAGTATAGAAGCAGGGATGTGTTGCTGCAATTATACAGGGTCTTGGTGAGGCCACTCCTGGAGTATTGTGTTCAGTTTTGGTCTCCTTCTCTGAGGAAGGATGTTCTTGCTCTCGCGGGAGTGCATCGAAGGTTTACCAGACTGATTCCAGGGATGGTGGGACTGACATATGAGGAGAGATTGACTAAGTTGAGATTGTTCTCGCTGAAATTCAGAAGAATGAGTGGGGGACCTTTTAGAAACTAATTGTTTACATGGAACTTCCACATGCATTAAACGATCTTTCCAAGTGTTGTTGTAAATCAATACATTGTCCAGCTAAACCACACAATTAGAAACACTGGGTGGAATTATCCCAAAAAAGGACGAAGCGTCATTTCAGTCTGGAAAACTGGGGCGAATCCCGTTGGCTGTTCCGGCGCCATTCCCCTCAATTCTATTTTTAATTAATTTACGGGATGTGGGTGTCTCTGGTTAAGCCAGCATTTATTGCCCATCCCTAGCTGCCCTTCAGCAGGTGGTGATGAGTTGCCTTCTTGAACGCTGCAGTCCCTGAGGTGTAGGTATACCCCCTGTTAGGGAGGAAGTTCCAGGATTTTGCCACAGCGACAGTGAAGGAACGGTGATATATTTCTAAGTCAGGATGATGAATGACTTGGAGAGGAACCTCCAGGTGGTGGGGTTCCCAGGTATCTGCTCCTCTTGTCCTAGATGGTAGTGGTCATGAATTTGGAAGGTGCTGTCGAAGGAACCTTGGCGAGTTACTGCAGTGTATCTTGTGTAATGGTACACACGGCTGCCACTGTTTGTCAGTGGTGGAGGGTTTGGATGTTTGTGGAAGGGGGAATCAAGCGGGCTGCTATGACCTGGATGGTGTCGAGCTTCTTGAGTTTTATTGGAGCTACACTCATCCAGGCAAGTGGAGAGTATCCCATTGGTAATTTGGACATTCTGAATTCTCCCTCCGTGTACCCGAACAGGTGCTGGAATGTGGCAACTAGGGGCTTTTCACAGTAACTTCATTGCAGTGTTAATTTAAGCCTACATGTGACAATAAAGATTATTATTATATTATTGCACTCCTGACTTGTGCCTTGTAGATGGTGGACAGGCTTTGAGGTGTCATGAGGTGAGTTACCGTAGGATTCGTAGCCTTTGACCTGCCCTGGTAGCCACAGGATTAATATGGCTTGTCCAGTTCAGTCTCTGATCAATGGTAACACCAGGATGTTGACTGAAGGGGATTCAACGATGGTAATGGCATTGAATGATAGATCCTTTCCTACACTTAGTCATGTTCGGAACCTGGGGTGAACCTCGTCGAGAAAGTGATGTGTGGGACCCAAAGACACCGGTAAGCCAGGCCTCAGAGATCGGTGGGTGCCCCAACCTCAAAGTGAGGATGCAGCCCCCCACAAGGATCACTGGAATTGGGGCATGATGTCCATCCCAAAGAGTCTCCATCTGTCCCCACCCCCAACCAGTTGAGAGACATCCCGATATGGAGTTGCCACCTTCATGCCTCCCCTTTTCATGGCCCTCCCCCATTTCATGACAATGCCCCCTTTCAGACTCCGCCTTTTGGCGGTTACCCATGGCACCTTGGCAGTGCTCATTGGGACCTTGGCAGTGCCAACCCTGTCCCTGACCAACCGGGGACACCAATAGCCTCCGAGCCCTCTGGTGTGGTCATCACGTCTGATTTTTGTTGATGGAGACCAATAGTGATTGCTGCTGGCCTCACGCTGTACCGTTGAAGGTGCAAAATGCTGGGAGTTCAGCGATGGCGTGAACCAGATTGCGCCGGTAGCATCACTCTCTATTCGACGCCTGGTGGAAACCCCGTTTAGGGGCTCCCGCACTATTCTCCGGGAATAGTGGGATGTGCGCCAGGTTCAACGCGAGCGGAGAATCTCACCAACTCACAGCAGTGTTCATACTCGGACTCAGAGCTGGAGTTACAACTTGATTTGTTTTATTTTCAGTCAGGGCTCTTTTTGGAATTGTCCTTACGTGCCCCAGGAAGTCCCATGGATTTCCCATGCAATTTGCTACAATGGATAAACTTAGGCTTTTGAATATCACCTCCACTCTCAACACCTGCCTTTGTAGAATAAGTTCCTGGGACATTTCCAGCTGTCCCTTCTCTTCCTTGGCTATTTGCCGTCCTTCCACCCTCCCACTTTCTATCCTTCCTGGGTTCATGCGGATGATGGAAAAAGGGTTTGGATTAATGGATCAGCTCATAATCATCAGCCATCTCTGTTGCCTGTCTAGTTGTTGTAACCTTCTGGTCTTCGACATGGGTTCTAACTACTGGAGGAAGTGATTTTTAAAATTCTTCTCAGAGAATTATGTCCCCCAAGAGCTTCATACTTGACATATATCTTTAATGCCATCCAATGGTCAAAATTACTTTGCTTTAACCTCTCAAAGTCTGCCCGGCTGTTTCTTTATGTTTCAAAAGTCCTGGTGTACGCCTCAAAGACCAACCCATATCCACTAAGAATAGCTTTTTGTACTTCATCGTAACCCACAGGAACCTCTTCCAAAAGTGATGTTTAAACCTTGTGAGCTCTGCCCGCCAACCTACTTTTCAGGAGCAGTGTCCAATTTTTTTTTGTTCACTTCATCTACCTAGTTACTTTCTCAAAGAAACTGAAGAATGCCTCCACATCCCTCTCAAACTTTGGAAGGAATTGTACAAATTTAAATATCTCTCCACTGAGGTCTGGGTTGGGGTAATTTCTCTGTTATCAAAACATTCCCCTGCATCTCACCATCTCGCTCATTCTGAAACGGGATAAGGACCCGGAGGCCTGTGGGTCATACAGGCCGATCTCTTTGATTAACGTAGACGTCAAGTTACTGGCCAAGATTTTGGGACCAGAATTGAGGACTGTGTACCGGATGTAATTGTGGAAGACCAAACCGGGTTTGTAAAGGGGAGGCAGCTGGTGGCCAACATAAGAAGGCTGCTCAACGTGATTATGATGCCCCCGGAGAGTAGGGAGGTAGGGATAGTGGTAGCCATGGATGCTGAAAAGGCTTTTGGCCGGGTCGAGTGGGATTATCTGTGGGAGGTACTAGGACGGTTCGGGTTCCGGGGGAGGGGGGGGGGGGGGGGGCGGAGTTCATCGACTATCAGGCCCCGGAGGCGAGTAAAGACGAACAGGACGACATCGGACTACTTTAGACTGCACCGTGGGACAAGACAGGGCTGCCCACTCTCCCCACTGCTGTTTGCGCTGGCCATAGAGCCGCTGGCAATTGCACTGAGAGCTTCTAGGGGCTGGGAAGGGCTGGTCCGGGGGGGAGTGAAACATAGAGTCTCGTTATACGCGGATGATCTGCTGTTATATGTATCGGACCCAATGGTGGGGATGGACGGTATTATGGCAACCCTGAAGGAATTTGGCTGGTTCTCCGGATACAGACTGAACATGGCTAAGAGCGAGTTGTTTGTAATTCAGGCGAGGGGGCAGGAGAGTAGGCTGAAGAGGTTGCCGTTCAGGCTAGTGGGGGAGGGTTTCCGATATTTGGGGATTCAGGTGGCACGGGACTGGGGCAGGTTGCACAAGCTCAACCTGTCCCGACTGGTGGAACGAGTGAGGGAGGAGGTCCGGAGGTGGGATGCGCTTCCGATGTCATTGGCGGGGAGGGTGCAGACGGTTAAGATGACAATTCTCCCGTGGTTCTTGTTTGTTTTTCAATGTCTCCCCATCTTTATCCTGCGGTCCTTCTTTAAGAGATTGAATAAAATTATCCTGGGATTTGTATGGGCAGGGAAGTCCCCGCGAGTGAAGAGGGTGATGCTTGAAAGGAACAGAGGAGAAGGGGGGCTGGCGTTGCCGAACTTCAGCAACTATTACTGGGCGGCCAACATAGCGATGATAAGGAAATGGATGGTGGGTGCTGGGTCGGTTTGGGAGCGGATGGAGGCTGCTTCGTGCAGGGGCACTAGCTTAGCAGCCCTGGTCACAGCGCCTCTGCCGCTTTCGCCGGCACGGTACTCCACCAGCCCGATAGTGGTGGCAGCTCTTCGGATCTGGGGCCAGTGGAGGAGGCATGTTGGGGAGGTGTGGACCCCAATCTGCAGCAACCACCGATTTGCCCCAGGAAACATGAAGGGGGGTATCGACTGTGGAGGAGGGCGGGGATTGTGAGGATGGGGGATCTGTTCCTGGAAGGGATCTTTCCGAGCATGAGGGCGCTGGAGGAGAAGTTTGGGCTGACGAGAGGGAACGACTTTAGATACCTGCAGGTGAGGGATTTTGTACGCAGACTGGTGCCGTCCTTCCCACGTCGCCCGCCGAAGGGGAGGCAGGACAGGGTAGTTTCTAGGAGAGAGGTGGGAGAGGGTAGAGTTTCAGACATCTACAAGGAGCTAATGAGAGCTGAGGGTACGCAGATCGATGACCTGAAGCTTCAGTGGAAGGAGGAGCTCGGGGGGGGGGTGGGGCTGGAGGACGGTATTTGGGCAGAAGCCCTGAGCAGAGTAAACACGACCGCAACATGCGCCAGGCTCAGCCTGATCCAGTTTAAGATTGTGCACCGGGCCCACATGACGGCCCGGATGGGCAAATTCTTCGGGCTGGAGGACAAGTGTGCTAGATGCGCCAGAGGGCCAGCTAACCATGTACACATGTTCTGGTCGTTCCCTAAACTCGGGGGGTATTGGCAGGGATTCGCAGATGTCATGTCCCGGGTATTGAAAACTGGGGTGGTAATGAGCCCGGAGGTGGCAATCTTTGGGGTTTCGGAAGCCCCGGGAGTCCAGGAAGAGAGGGAGGCCAAGGTTCTGGCCTTTGCTTCCCTGGTAGCCCGGCGACGAATACTGTTAGCATGGAGGGACTCAAAGCCCCCGAGTGCTGAGGTATGGCTATCGGAAATGGCAAGCTTTCTTGGCCTCGTGAAAGTCAAGTTCGCCTTGAGAGGTTCGATACTAGGGTTCGCCCGAAGGTGGCAGCCATTTATTGACTTCTTCTCAGAGGAGTAAACGTCAGAAGGGAGGGGGGTGGGGAAAGGGCTAGGGTATAGAGTAGAGTGGGGGATATTGAGGCAGGTCCGTGCGTGAACAGAGCCGTGGTTTGCATTATGTTTAATGTGGAATTTGTGTCTTGACTTTTTTTGTTTGTACTATACAATGTCATTTTTTCTATATGCCTAAAATACCTCAATAAAATTGTAAAAAAAAAACATTCCCCTGCATCTGAGGCTTCTTTTTCACAATTCCATCCTTTTAAAAAAAATTAAAGAACCCAATTCAGGTTTTTTTCCAATTAAGGGGCAATTTAGTGTGGCCAATCCACCTACCCTGCACATCTTTGGGTTGTGGGGGTGAGACCCATGCAAACACGGGGAGAATGTGGAAACTCCACACGGACAGTGACCCAGGGCTGGGATCAAACCCGGGTCCTCAGTGCTGTCAGGCAGCAGTGCTAACCACTGCACTGTCATGCCGCCCCCACAATTCCAGCCTTTTAGGTTTGTTTTTCCTTTCTTCCTTCACTCTGGCCTGAGCCTTTCATGGGATTTGGGTGTCGCTGGTAAAGCCGCATTTGTTGGCTTTCAGAGAGCAGTTAAGAGTTCACTTTGATGTGAGTCTAGAGTCATATGTAGGCCAGACCAGGTAAGAATGGCAAAATTCCTTCCCAGTGAACCAGGCAGTTTTTACAACAATCAATGATAGTTTTATGGTCACCGTTACTGAGACTGAATTTTATATTAATTAATTTAAATTCCACCAGCAGTGGAATTAAGCTATGAGGAGCGATTGAATAAACTCGGTTTGTTCTCACTGGAACGAAGGAGGTTGAGGGGCGACCTGATAGAGGTATACAAAATTATGAGGGGCATAGACAGAGTGGATAGTCAGAGGCTTTTCCCCAGGGTAGAGGGGTCAATTACTAGGGGGCATAGGTTTAAGGTGAGAGGGGCAAGGTTTAGAGTAGATGTACGAGGCAAGTTTTTTACGCAGAGGGTAGTGGGTGCCTGGAACTCACTACCGGAGGAGGTAGTGGAAGCAGGGACGATAGGGACATTTAAGGGGCATCTTGACAAATATATGAATAGGATGGGAATAGAAGGATACGGACCCAGGAAGTGTAGAAGATTGTAGTTTAGTCGGGCAGTATGGTCGGCACGGGCTTGGAGGGCCGAAGGGCCTGTTCCTGTGCTGTACATTTCTTTGTTCTTTGTTCAGTAGCGCATTAGCCTTAGATTCTGGATTACTAGTACAGTGAAATTAACGCTGTGCCACCACCTCCCAATGAAGGCAAATGGCAGGTCATCTATTTGGGGCCTAAAACTATAGACTAAAGTATTTCTAAGTGGTGAAAATCTAGGATAGTGGCAGGTCTTGAATTGGAGGGGGGGGCCGTCCAATGGACTTTGAGGCAATTCCCTGAAGGTTACCCCCTCGGTCCACCGCAACATCCACTGCATCAGGGCCACATTTGTCAGAACCAGTAGTAATTCTCGCCCATGTGATTCCCAGCCCAGAGGACCGGAGAATCATGCGAACCTGCAGAATATGGTGCTTGGCCCATTAAGTGGATACAAATGGGACTTAATGACCATCAGAGAAATATTGTTTCTCCACCTTCCCCATCCAACCGGCCTCCCATCAATACCACACCCAAATCAACCAGCAAACAACAACAAGGCAAACAAAAGCCCCCACCCTTCCCCCCTCTCAACTTAACCCTTATCAAAATGAAAACAAAAATCCTGGAAGTCCCTCTCTAACAGCAGTGGGTATACCTACACCTCAAGGACTGCAGCGGTTCAAGAAGGCAACTCACCACCACCTTCTGAAGGGCAACTAGGGATGGGCAATAAATGCTGGCCTAACCAACGACGCCCACATCCCGTAAATTAATTTTTGAAAATGCCTATCCTTAAAAATCCCCCCACAGCCACAGCTACCCTTACCACTCCGCTCCCATTAACTAACTATACAGCTAGCAGGACGAACCCCGCTCATGAAAAAAAACAGAATATACAGCTAGCAGGACGACCCCACTCATAAAAAACAGCATAACCAACGAACAACTACCATACACTGGAGGCTTCCAGTAACAACAAAAAAGGGTTTGTTAACAATAGGCAACTACAACTATATTCATGCACAGAGCAATGCTGGATCGGTCTTAACTCTCCAGCTCTGGGGTCCACACTGCCTGATCCCAAGGCCCCGCGTTTTCTCTCTATTGGTCGGGGTTCATGTGTTCCCATGCGATTGGTCCCGAGCCGGCCACGTGGACCACAAACCCCGCCCCCTTAAAGAGGCCACGCTACCACAGGAATCCTTTAACAGTTCCACACTCATACCCTCACCTGATATTTGTTGTTATTAATTGGAAACATACATTTTAGAACCACTTTAGACTTTTGGTAGTAAATGAGTACTTTAGTGCCAAGCTGAAGGTAAATACCCTATTCAGATTCCTACCTCGAGCCATAGCGATAACAGGTAAATTAGAGGAACTATGAAATTGAAGAAAGGGGCTTCAGAGGAGATGAGCAGTTGCCAAGAAAGAAATAGCCGTCTGGAGAGAGTTGGCTCTGATAAATAAAAACCATAGTTTTATGAGGGCCATGAAGAATCCAGCACATGTTTGTAGAACAGAAAGAAAACTATTTACAACAACATATGTATATTATACACACAACAGCAGCAGTAACTCCCTTGCTGCTCACTCCTCTCCAGCCAGCTTTATTTCTGCAGGGGCCTGCTAATGATTTCTCCACCCCCCTCATTGGGGAAGCTCATACTCCCTAAGGATTGTGGGATTGCCATTAGTCCCCAGCCAGTGGTAAGCAGGCAGGTTATAACACCCTTCCCCCGCAAAGTCCAAGGAATCCACCGAAGACCCTGGCGAAGGAGGGCGTCGGACTCGTTTTGCCGCAGGCCGGACACTATTTGCACGAGGCACTGGATCGGGCGGCGGATAACGAGATGGAGAACGGCGCTTCCGTGATGAACGGCATAACGGTTGTAAATCCACGGCCTGTGGGACCGAGGACTCCCCTTCTGAGGCGTCCTGTATCTCCATCTCGGAGTCCAAAGCTTCTGTCATCTCAGCATACCTATCTCCACGTGGTTCTGCAACGACCTGTGGAGACTTTGAGTGCGGCGCCAGGGGAAGATCATGAGAAACACCCTCCACTGTGTCTGGTCTCTGCGGCTGTAGAAGTGAGCTCCGGGGGCAGGGAATCTTTGGACGAGGCGGCCTTCTGGACCGAACGTGGTCTACATGCTTGCGCTGGAGACGACCCTGGGCTTGCAGCTGGTAAGAGATCGGGCCCGTTCATCGTAAGATAACGCCAGGGACCCACTGGGCACCACCAGCAAAATTTCGAATGAACACCGGTTCACCAGGCGCAAACTTCCAAATCGGCCGATGCCGAGAAAGGCCATGTCCCTGACATTCTTGAGTGCAGCATACTTTTGCTACAATATCCGGGAAAACCATGCTAAGGCGCGGGCCCATTAGGAGTTCCATGGGAGCTAACCCAGTCACCGCATGTGGAGTGGTCCTGTATGAAAACAAAAAATGAGCCAGTCTCGTGTCCATAGACCCGGAAGACTGCTTCTTTAGGCCCCGTTTGAATGTCTGCATTGCGCGCTCTGCCAACCCATTGGAAGCTGGGTGGTATGGAGCGGTGCGGATATGGTGTATGCCGTTAATCTTCATGAACCTCGCAAACTCCTCACTTGTGAAAAGAGTGCCATTGGCCGTCACGAGCACCTCGGGGAGGTCATGTGTACTGAAAGACAAACGCATCTTCTCGATCGTTGCGCAGGACATTGTGCCTACCATCTTATGCACCTCTAGTCATTTAGACTGTGCATCGATTAATAGAAGGAACCTGGATCCTTGAAAAGGGGCGTCGAAATCCGCATGCAAGTGCACCCAAGGCTGCCCTGGCCATTCCCAGTGATGTAGGGGAAGCTTCTGATGCTCCTGGGAAATGGAGCAGTTTTGGGCCATCTTCTCAATGTCGGTGTCGAGGCCTGGCCACCAGAAATAAATCCGGGCCAACATTTTCATTTTGGTCACACCTGGGTGCCTATTGTGCAAGTCCTGTAGTATCAGGTCCTGTCCTTTTTCCTGGATGACCACACGCGTCTCCCACAAGAGGATACCGTCTTCCACGCTAAATTCTGACAGCTTGGAGGAAAATGCCCGCAACTCGCCTGGGAGCTGTCTATGTTGCCCACCATACAGGATTATGTGCCAAACCCTTGACAGGACTGGCTCCGTCTGGGTCCACTCACGGATCTGTGATGCCATGACAGGCAAGGAGTCCATAAAATTTAGGGTTGCAACCACCACCTGTCGTGGGGTCAACATGGGATCAGTCGACAAAGGCAACCGGCTCAATGCATCGACTTTCGCTATCTGGGTCCCTGGTTTATGCTCCAGAGAATACTCATAGGCAGCGAGCAACAAAGCCCAGCGCTGGATCCGTGCGGAAGCAATGGACGGTATTGGCTTATCCTCTCGGAAAAGTCCCAACAGAAGCTTATGATCAGTCACAATAGTGAAATGGCGGCCATACACATACTGGTGGAAACTTTTCACCACAAAGACCACCGCCAGGCCCTCCTTCTCGATCTGCGCGTACTTCTTTTCCGCTGCAGTCAATGTGCAGGAGGCAAAAGCTTTTGGTCGCTCTGCCCCGTTCT
Organism: Scyliorhinus torazame; assembly: GCF_047496885.1. NCBI lineage: Eukaryota > Metazoa > Chordata > Chondrichthyes > Carcharhiniformes > Scyliorhinidae > Scyliorhinus > Scyliorhinus torazame. The sequence goes on from NC_092714.1 coordinate 31,541,482, forward strand.
CGGTCTTGTTGGACAGGACAGCCCCAATACCATATGGGGATGCATCACACATGATGAGCAAAGGCTTTCCAGGATCGTAGTGGGTTAGTAATCCCGACGATGACAATTGCTATTTTACCCGCTGGAAAGCGGTTTCTTGCGGCTGACCCCAAACCCAGATGTGATTCTTCTTTAGCAGAAGGTGCAACGGGGCCAGCGTAGTTGCCAGATTGGGGAGGAACTTCCCATAATAATTTACGAGGCCGAGAAAAGAACGAAGATGCGAAGTGTCAGTCGAGACGGGGGCCTGTTGAATTGTGTGCACCTTCCCTGCGACGGGGTGCAAACGTTCGCGGTCCACCCGATAACCCAGGTAGACCACTTCCTTTGCCTGAAAGACGCACTTTGTACAACGTAAACAGATTCCAGCCTCTGAGAAGCGTCTAAGGAGAGCCTCCAAATTTTCTAAATGTTCCTGCTCCGACATCCCTGTAATCAAAACGTCATCTAAGTAGACAGCGACACGCGGTAAACCTCTCAAGATGCCATCCATGACGCGTTGAAAGATAGCACAGGCAGAGGATACCCCAATGGGCAACTGTGTATATTCATACAGGCCCCTGTGTGTATTAATTGTTACATCTGGCAGGGTCCAGCTCCAACTGCAGGTAGGCGTGACTCATATCTAATTTCGTGAACGAGAGTCTGCCTGCAAGCTTCGTGTAGAGAACTATGCGGGGCATTGGATATCGGTCGAGCCGGGAAGCCGTATTCACTGGAGGTTTATCGTCGCTGCACAAGCGAACTGTGGCATTTGGCTTCATTACAGGTACAATTGGCGCTGCCCAGTCAGCAAAACGGACGGGCCTGATAATACCCAAGGACTCCAAACAGTGAGCTCGCCTTCTACTTTCTCGAGCAAGGCGTAAGGCACCGGGCGTGCCCGGAAATAGTGCAGCGTGGCTCCTGGTTCGACCTGGATACGGGCTACGGCCCCTTTTATCTTCCCCAAACCAGGCTGGAATACATCTGGGTATCGTCCCAGTACCTCTGTCAACACTCCAGAACCTGTTTGAAGAATGTGCTGCCACTGCAGCCGCAAATGGCGCAACCTGTCCCAACCCAACGGTCTGGGCCTGTGGCCGCGCACCACAATAAGTGGGAAACACCCTTCCTGGCGTCCATAAACAACAGGAGTCATCGTAGTTCCAGCAATGTCCAATGGTTCCCCCGTGTAAGTGGCCAATCTGGCCTGTGTATCGGTTAATGTAAGGGTCTGTATACCCTGCTTGATGTGGTCAAATATCCTCTGGGCGATCACAGAGACCGCTGCACTAGTGTCCAACTCCATCTTAAGCGGGTGACCATTGGCCTGTACTATCGCCTTAATGGGGGTCACACGGGGAGCTGCCACATAATGCAGCTGCAGGCAGTCGTCCTCCGTCTCTACGTCCTTGGGAGAAGTCCCCGCAGGTTCATCCAAATGAAAGGTACGGCCCCTGGGCTGGCCCCAGTTTCCATCAGAACGACGGCGTCACTGGCACCCCCAGGACTGGTGTCCGAGACGGGGTCAGCGTCCACAAGTCCGACACAGACATGGCTCCTCATCCATCGGTTCTGGAGAAGGCTACCTTCAGGGAGGAACGTCCGGTGGCCACTGGAGTCGATCGGGACGCCGCCCCGCCCAAGGTGCCACAGGGGTGCGGGGAGACGCTTTTGGATGGAAGGGGTTGTGCCCCAAGGCGTGCACCTCCATTCCCTGTACCTCCTGTTCTGCACTCTCTAGGGACGATACTATCTGAATGGCCTGTTGAAAAGTCAATGTTGCCTCAGCTAACAACTTTCTCTGGGTGGCCGCATTGTTAATACCGCAAACCAAATGGTCACGTAACATTTCTGACAATGTCTCACTATAGTCAAGGTACTCTGCAATCCTACATAGCCTGGATAGAAACTCTGCAAGGGATTCTCCTGGGGTCCTCTCAGCTGTATTAAGCCGGTAACGCTGGACTATCGTGGACAGGGTTGTGTTAAAATATTGCCCCACTAAGGTCACAAGTTCATCAAACGTCTTGGTGTCCGTCGCAGCTGGGCACATAAGACTCCTTATGACTCCAAACGTATGCGGGACGCAGGCGGTGAGCAAAATGACCACCTGCTGGTCGTTTTCGGTGATGTTGTGCATACTGGTTCCAACTTTCCAGCGCAGCATCAAAGACATCCAAACATCCATAAAGAGGCATGGTGTAACAGAACAGAAACTTCCAACAAAAACCCAGGGAGATGGCTTCAGCAGCGTAGAAACTTTAACCCTCATCGGCAGTTTTGTGAGGGCCACGAAGAATCCAGCACGAGTTTGTAGAAAAGAAAGAAAACTTTATTTACAATAACATATATATATATATATATATATATACACAACAGCACCAGTAACTCCCTTGCTGCTCACTCCTCTCTAGCTGGTTCCATACTGGCCAGCTTTATTTATGCAGGGACCTGCTAATGATTTCTCCCCCCTCATTGGGAAAGCTCATACTCCCTAAGGATTGTGGGATTTCCATTAGTCACCAGCCAGTGGTCAGCGGGCAGGTTATAACACGTAGTAAAATATTATTAATGAGCCTGATGGTGGACCAAATGTGGAGCGATGTTTTGTAAGGGCAATGAAGAGTCCACACAGAGTAGGTCAAAACAAACAAACTTACGAATACTATTATTTATTATTTAATCTGGGAGAAAAATCCAGTTTCTTTCTTATTCAATTTATTTCTTATCTTTAATTTCTGTAAGTTTATTTAGTCTTTCTGTTGGAAGGAGAAAGGAACTACCAGCAAACACACTGCAGTTTCAAGGGTTTAAGCATCAAGGATCAATATTTTAGGACTGTGACAAGTTCCGACAAAAATCTGGAGAAGATGCTATTTGCCTCCAGGCAACACTTAAGACAATGATGGTTAAATAATCTAATTGTCCAGACAGAATTGTGACTAAAAAATAAAATAATGGACCAGGACAAGGTGGCACTGCAGCTTCTACCAACCATGAACTAATAACGGTAGCACGGTAGCATTGTGGATAGCACAATTGCTTCACAGCTCCAGGGTCCCAGGTTCGATTCCGGCTTGGGTCACTGTCTGTGCGGAGTCTGCACACCCTCCCCGTGTGTGGTGGGTTTCCTCCGGGTACTCCGGTTTCCTCCCACAGTCCAAAGATGTGCAGGTTAGGTGGATTGGCCATGATAAATTGCCCTTAGTGTCCAAAATTGCCCTTAGTGTTGGGAGGGGTTACTGGGTTATGGGGATAGGGTGGAGGTGCTGACCTTGGGTAGGGTGCTCTTTCCAAGAGCCGGTGCAGACTCGATGAGCTGAATGGCCTCCTTTTGCACTGTAAATTCTATGAACACAAAATGAGAACCATGATGATGAACAGGAATGTTGAAAAGTTGAAAATTGAATTATTACCTTAGTTTTGTTATTACAACATAGGTTTCACAGACCATGTAGAAATAATCTGAGGTCGAACCAGTTAATAGCTTGTGAGGTGAGCCTTGAAATGTCAAAACATCTTCATTCTAGCAGTACAAAATACAACTAAGCTACATCTCCACTCAAGTTTTTAGGGAAGGAAGTAAAGAAAGCACAAAGGTTAGCAGTCATTTTTTTCGTTGCTTTTTACATTTGTCAGCAATTGCGGACAAAAATGAGTACAAACAGGTTGAATGTGAGTGGGAGGTGGGAGAAGACCAGCTTTAATGGAGGTGAGCTTGAACCAGTTGACGGGTCAAAGTGTGTGAGGTCCCACTGACCTCGTTCTCATGCTGGGGAATTCTGACGCAGTTAGGACATCCAGGATCGTAGCCGTTGTTTACCTTGTCGCCAGTATAAAAGCTTAGAATCATAGAATTTACAGTGCAGAAGAAGGCCATTCTGCCCTTCAGGTCAGCACCGGCCCTTAGAAAGGACACCCTACTTAAGCCCATACCTCCACCCTATCCCAGTAACCCCACCTAACCTTTTTGTTTTGGCAATTTAGCCAAAGGGCAATTTAGCATGGTCAATCCACCTAACCTGCACATCCTTGGACTGTGGGAGGAAACTGGAGCACCCGGAGGAAACCCACGCAGCCACAGGGAGAACGTGCAGACTCCGCACAGACAATGACCTGAGCGGGAATCGAACCTGGGACCCTGACGCTGTGAAGCAACAGTGCTAACCACTGTGCAACTGTGCCGCCCTCAAGGCCCGAGAAGGTAAATAGAAAAGAAGTTTATTTTGACAACAAAAGTAAAGGCTGCAACGCGGCTTACTGTCCCAATTGGGACTATTGATCTCGCCGATCCCAGTCCAGGCCAACATTTATGAGGTGATTTTTACAAACCCCAGCTAATGGGCCTTCACCCACTGGAAGGGAGATCGTAATCTACAAGTCCTATGAGGAGATCAATTGGAGAATCCCATAAATCTTGTGAGGGTTATTACAGTGGACACAGTGAAATGATTACTCTAATACCCCACAGCAATACTCCATTTTGTGAATCATGTCCAACACCTTCCCCATCACCGGATCAGTTTGATAACTGTTCACATCTGAGAAGACGCTACCAGAATATTTTCCAAATGAGACAGATAGAATATATCATTGGAGTATTCATCAGATTCATGCTTATCTTTTTGGTCTTGTTGATCTTGCAGCAGCAATCTAGACAAAGCATCCACGTTCACATGCTGTCAAACATATGATATCCGATGACATAATCATGTGCCGACAAGATTAATGCCCAATGTTGAAATCAACTAGCAGCGAGTGAAGGGATTTCCTTATGTAGCCCAAATATTGTTGTTGTTACGGGATGATGGTCAGCTCATAAAATAAATTGATGGCCAAATAAATAATGGTGGAACCGTTGAATACCAAAAATGATGCTAAGAGCTTATTTCTCAAGTTGAGCAGAATTGGACTCAGCGCGATCCAACATCCTGGAATCCAATGCTATTTGTCGCTCTTCGCCTGAAGGCATTATATGCGAGACAATTGCTCCAACCCACAGGGTGATGTCTCGCAAACAAACTGCAGCTTCAGTTTTGGGTTATAATGGACCAATAATTCAGATTCCTGTAATTTGTTCTTGAATTTTTGGTAGGCATCCTCACAATCTTTCATCCAAAGTCAAGCTTGTTTGTTACAAAGCAAAGTGTGTAAAGTCTTCAGTCTTGTTGCTAAGTGTGATACAAACTTTACATAGTAATTTAATATTCCTAGAAACAACCTTAACTGAGCCATGATCTGTGGTCATGGACCATCTAGGATCTCTGACATCTTCTTAGGTTCTTTGTGAAGACCCTCTTGGTTGATGATGTGTCCAAGATAGTGAATAGAAGATTTTAAAACTTCACACTTTTCTTTCTTGACCCTGAGATTATGTAGTTGCAGCCTTGCAAGAGTAGCTTCTAGGTCCTTTATATGCTCTACATTGTTCAAAACTGAAAACAAAATGTCATACAGGTACCATTGTATTCGATAGTCCACTCAAGACCTGATCCATAGATTGTTGGAATGGAGCAGGTGCTGACATTATCCTGAACGGAAGCCTCCGATAGTGAAACAAACCTTTGTGTGTTACTCTGGTCAGTAATGGTTGAGACTAATAGCTACGTTCATTTTGCATATAGGCTAAGGAGAGATCAGTTTTGCTAAGTTTTTGGCCCACTGAGAGGCCTGCAAAAAGATCCTCGATAAGTGGTAGAAGATACTGATCAGCATTAAATACAAGGTTGATAGTCATTTTGAAATCCCCACATATTCATACTGAACTATCCTTCTTTAAGATTGGGATAGTTGGGGCTGCCTAATCGCTGGTGGTAACAGGCTCAATTACTCCTGTCTTCAGTAACCTCTCAAGTTTTTCTTCCACTTTAGGTTGAATAGCATTGAGTACTGTATGCACTTTGAAACACTTGTACACCTTTATCTTAAGTTCCACATCGACCCCAGTCGACCCCAGATCTCAAAATGGATCTAAAATACCATCATATACTTTTCAGAAGTGGTTGAAGATCGTTTGTGGAATCAACAAGATGGTTCATGATGGCCCAATTTAGCTAAAACTTCTACCAATTATCTCCAAATAATGATAAAAAGTTTCCTTGAATGATATAAAGAGATAACTCCACTTTCTGCTGACACCTTGATGAAGCCCTTCAGCAGCAAAACCTCCTTGTTATATGTCCTCAAGACCACATCAGATGGTTGTACTGGCAGATACTTCAATTTCTGACGTTATATCGATTCAGGTATAAGTGATACTGCAACATCTGTATCCGTTTCCATCTTAATAGTGTTCCCATTTAATTTAATAGACCCAAAATTGTTGCTGGTCTCTTTGTACTGCGAGAACGCTGAGTTTAAATTCCTTAACACTTTGGTACTCAGTGAGTCTTTAGTTGGATCACTTAACTGGTAAATTTACTCTGTGGACTTTGCACCATTTTTCTTGATACACTTCTTTTGTGCTGATGAAGGTTGGTGTGACCAACATGCCTTGACAATGTGACAAACTTTACCAGAGGTTTTGCATTTTTTCTCCTCGCTCCAACAATCTCCAGCCACATGTCCCATTTGGTTACAATGATGACATGGTAGGTTCTTGGTAGACCTGCTTCACATGGACTGCATCTTATGGACTTTAGCTCAAACACCAATCAGCGAAGCTTCTCTCGCAGCAATATATCATCCAAAGCCTGGCCAAATGCACAGTACTTTGCTAGTTTGATGAGGAGGAGGAGAAATGGAACTCTGATGGGAAAAGGTTTTAGTCGTTCCTTAAAGCCAATCAGGCACAAGCAGACCTGCGTACTGCATCCTTTCTCAGCTCAGTTGGGAAGAAACTAGTCAGGCTGCAACAGAATTTAGCACATGCAGGTAAACCTGGAGACAAGTCAAATGATGAGTTAATGACTGTCTTGCAAGAACATTTCTCTCCACGCCCCAGTTTTCACAGTGATGCAACAAATTGTGAAATGTTTTCCCCTTGCGTCTGAGTATGATAGTGAAAGCGGAATCTTTCAGCTATTACTAGTGGACATGGAGAGAAATGTTCTTGAAAGACAGTCATTAACTCACCATATGACTTGTCGCCAGGTTTACCTGCATGTACTAAATTCTGGAAAATCAAGGAGGCAAAACATTCAAATTGTGGGCTGCCAGAAGGGATGGAAGGCCCAACGCCCACTGAGTACTGCAGAGATATTCAGTAAGATGGTGGGGGAGGGTGGATTCATGTCCCCCCCTGAGTTTAACTGAGCCCACCACACACTCTGTGTATATATTTATATATATACACTATATAGTCTGGGTCGGTTTAAAAAGCACTCAGGTAGGTAAGTGTCAGGGCCTGATGGGATCTATCCCAGAATACTGAGGGAGGCAAGAGAGGAAATTGCTGGGGCCTTGACAGAAATCTTTTTATCCTCATTGGCTACAGGTGATATCCCAGAGGACTGGATGATAGCCAACGGAGGACTGGATAATAGCCAACGTTGTTCCTTTGTTTCAGAAGGATAGCAGGGATGATCCAGGAAATTATAGGCCGGTGATCTTTACGTCAGTGGTCGGGAAATTATTGAAGAAGAATCTTAGGGACAGGGTTTACTCACATTTGGAAACAAATGGACTTATTAGTGATAGGCAGCATGGTTTTGTGACGGGGAGGTCATGTCTCACTAACTTGATCGAGTTTTTGAGGAAGTTACTAAGATGATTGATGAGGGGAGGGTGGTGGATGTTGTCTATCTGGACTTCAGTAAAGCCTTTGACAAGGTCCCTCATGGCAGACTGGTACAACAGGTGAAGTCACATTGGATCAGAGGTGAGCTAGCAAGATGGATACAGAACTGGCTAGGTCATAGAAGACAGGGGAGCAGTGGAAGGGTGCGTTTCTGAATGGAAGATTGTGACTAGTGGTATTCCGCAGAGATCAGTGCTGGGATCTTAGTTTGTTGTATATATAAATGATTTGGAGGAAAATATAGCTGGTCTGATTACTACGTTTGTGGATGACACAAATATAGGAGTTGTGGATAGTGAGGAGGATTGTCAGAGGGTACAGCAGGATATGATTGTTTGGAGATTTGGGCAGAGAAATGGCAGATGGAGTTTAATCCAGACAAATGTGAGGTAATGCATTTTGGAAGGTCTAATACAGATGGGAAATATACAGTAAATGGCAGAACCCTTCGGAGTATTGACAGGCAGAGAGATCTGGGTGTACAGGTACACAGATCAGTAAAAATGGCAGTGCAATGGTTCCAGTGACGGTGATGCGCTGAGCGGAAGCACATCAGGTGGCTCTCCTCCCAACCAGAATCAAAAAGGACACATTTAGATGAATTTGACCCGAGAAACCAACAAAAAAACAACCCCAACGGAGAAAATGAAACAAGGGAGGGAAAGATGCCGGCGAATGGGAGCTCAAGAGGCAGATGAGAGGACAGAAGTGGCGGAAAGAGCCACGAGCAACAGGCGGACGAACCAGTGGACACATGAGGCAAGGAAGCCCGGCTGCCCAAGAGAGGGGTAGACGCTTGACCCGACAACAGCCTCCCCCTCCCCACCAGGAGATGGACGGCTGACCTTCCTAAAGAAGGAGCTGTCCACCATGAAGGAGGCCATTAGAATCGAGATCCCGGTTGTGGTGAAGGTGGTAGTGACGGAGGCGATGGTCTCCCTTCAATAAACGATCAATGTTCTGGGAAGGAAAGTGGAGGCGCAAGAGAGGACTATCCAAGACCACGAGAGAGCCTCAACAGACCAGTGTGACAGGATCCTTGCTCTGGAGGCAGAGGTGAAAAGGTTGGTGGTGGCCAAGGGGAGCTTGAAGGGAAAGGTCGAGGATCAGGATAACAGGTGCCAACAGCAGAATGTATGGATTGTGGGCCTGCTGGAAGGCATCAAGGGCAGAGACCCGACAGCCTATATCGCCCAAATGCTGAGCAGCCTAGTTGGGAGGGACAGCTTCCCCAACCCCCCAAAACTAGACAGGGCACACAGGTCGCTCAGACCGAAGCCCAACGCAGGGGAGCATCCGAGAGAGATCATAGCGAAGCTGCACTGATACCAGGACCGTGAAAGGATCCTGCGGTGGGCTAGACAGACGAAGGTGAGCACATGGGATGGACATAGAATCTGGATCCATCAGGACATTGGGGCAGACCTGACAAATTAAAGGGCCGAGTTTAATCAAGCAAAGTCGGCGCTTTACAAGAGTGGGGTGCGATTCGGCATGTTATTCCCGGCCAGACTCTGGGTCATGCACCAGAGTAACGGATACTATTTCAACACCCGGCGGAGGCAAATGACTTTGTACGGGCCAATGGCCTGGACAAAGAACAGGCAAGGAAGCGATGAAGGGCTTCCTTGCCTCATGTGTCCACTGGTTCGGAGGAGGATCGCTGAAAGAGACAGAATCAGAGACTCATAGACATTGCTCTATATTTGTGTGGGACTGTACTGCTTTGTTCTGGCCAGAAAGACCGGGCACAGGAGAGAGCGAGGACAGGGAAAAGCAGGTGAGGGGGCAGACAGAGAAACAGGCAGCTGGTGGGCATTGACAAAGGGCTAGACCTGCCCTAGAAGGGGAGCCACCGTACTAGCAGGGCGGGCTAGCACAGGAAGGCAGGCAGGAAGGGGGGTGTTGTGTTGGGTGTTCTGGTTCACAAACAAGCCAACAATGCTGGAAGTGGTGTAACGCTATTTTATTAACTGTTCAACTATGCTAACATACTGTAAACGTGGGTATAAGCAATACCAGCTTAACTGTGGACCCTTTCCTATCACTAGCTATGGTGAGGCACTCAGCACATGGTGAATGTCTGTGATGCAGGCTGTGAGCTCTGTGCTCTGGGCTGGCTGCTGCTAGAATGAGCGGGAACTCTCCTGTCCCCTGTCTTTATAGTGCTTGTGCTCTCACTGGTGATTGGCTGCGGTGTTATGTATGCTGGTTGGTCCTACTGCATGTCGATCAGTGTGTGTATGTGATTGCACCATAATGTACTAATGTATATTATGACATCCCCCTTTTTTACAAAGAACATGTGCCTATGTGAGAATAAATAATGTGTAATGAGTGTATCTGACCATGTGTGTGCAGGATTTACATAACTATGTACATGAGGCTAGTCTATATATACGGGAAGGTGCCTGGTGCAGAGAAAAGAAAAACAACGTGTTACACCAACAACAAAACTAATAACGAATGCTATGAACAAACTAGTGAAATGCAGAAACAGGATGAAAGAACAAAGCATTGAGTCCAACATTGTAAGGCTCATAAATCAAGTCTCTGAGGTGGGCAACGAATTCGGGTTGTCCGCCTCAAGGGTGGGTCAGGAGCCATCGGCTGAGGATCGGGCCGGGCCACGGCCAAGTGAGGAGGATGCAGAGTATCCGGAAGCTCTACAAAGTCCAGGTCGGGGACAACAGGAGTGCATGGCACCAGGGATGGATCGCATAGCGAGCGTGGAACCAGACAAAGGGCACGCCGATTGCGGCAGCGAATGGAGCCATCAGGCAGACGAACCAGGAATGAGCGGGGAGCCACCAGCCGAAGAACCACAGCAGTCACAGCCCAGCCACACTCCGGAAGATGGATTTGGATGTGGTCACCTGGTGCCAGAGCAGGAAGATCAGTCGCCCGACCGTCATGCACCGCCTTGCACTGCGCGCGAGACTGTTACATCCGCTGAAGGACCGGAGCATGGTCGAGGTCTGGGACATGAATGGATGGTACAGTGGTCCTGAGGGTGCGACCCATCAGCAGCTGGGCTGGTGACAGGCCCGTGGACAGTGGAGCCGAGTGATAGGCCAGCAAGGCGAGGCAGAAGTCGGATCCTGCATCAGCAGCCTTGCAGAGGAGCCTCTTTACAATGCCCTTTTCTGCTTTGCCATTTGACTGGGGGTGCAGGGGACTGGACGTCACGTGTACAAAGTTGTACGTGCTGGCGAAGTTAGACCATTCCTGGCTCGCGAAGCAGGGGCCATTGTCCGACATCACAGTGAGTGGGATGCCGTGACGAGCAAAGGTCTCTGCAGGCATGGATAACAGCCGATGACGTGATGTCGTGCAGGCGTACAACCTCGGGATAGCTGGAAAAATAATCAACTATGAGAACATAGTCCCTGCCAAGCGCATGGAACAGGTCCACACCTACCTTAGACCAAGGGGACGTGACCAACTCATGGGGCTGAAGGGTCTCCCGTGGTTGGGCCGGCTGGAACTGCTGACAGGTGGGGCAATTGAGCACAGTGTTGGCAATGTCCTCATTTATGCCAGGCCAGTAGACAGCCTCTCAGGCCCTCCGCCGGCACTTCTCTACGCCGAGATGGCCCTCGTGCAGCTGCTCTAAAACCAGGTGATGCATGCTGTGTGGGATCACGATGGTTCAGCTTCAGGAGGACGCCATCAACGACTGCCAGATCATCTTGAATATTATAGAACTGCGGGCATTGTCCCTTGAGCCATCCGTCAGTCATGTGGCGCATCACACGTTGTAGCAGGGGATCAGCCGCAGTCTCACGGCGAATGTGGGTTAGGCGTCCATCCGTGGCCAGCACATTGGCAGCTGTGAAGGCCACATGGGCGTCGACTTGGCAAACGAACCCCTCTGGGTCGGACGGAGTGGTGATTGCCCTGGACAGAGCGTCGGCTATGATCAGGTCCTTACCCGGTGTGTACACGAGCTGGAAATCGTATCTCCGGAGCTTGAGCAGAATGCGTTGTAGACGAGGGGTCATGTCATTGAGGTCTTTTTGGATGATGCTGACCAGCGGGCGATGGTCGGTCTCCACAGTGAACTGGGGAAGGCCATACACGTAGTCATGGAACTTGTCGACACCGGTCAACAGGCCTAGGCACTCCTTCTCGATTTGCGCATAGCGCTGCTCTGTGGGGGTCATAGAATTTACAGTGCAGAAGGAGGCCATTTGGCCCATCGAGTCTGCATCGGCTCTTGGAAAGAACACCCTACCCAAGGTCAACACCTCCACCCTATCCCCATAACCCAGTAACCCCACCCAACACTAAGGGCAATTTTGGACACTAAGGGCAATTTATCATGGACAATCCACCTAACCTGCACATCTTTGGACTGTGGGAGGAAACCGGAGCACCCGGAGGAAACCCACGCACACACGGGGAGGATGTGCAGACTCCGCACAGACAGTGACCCAAGCCGGAATCGAACCTGTGACCCTGGAGCTGTGTAGCAATTGTGCTATCCACAATGCTACCATGCTGCCCTCGGCGTGACGCATAGCCCGTGATGCATAGGCAACAGGGGCCCATGACGAGGCGTCATCTCGTTGCAGGAGCACCGCCCCTATGCCAGATTGCCTAGCGTCCGTTGATATTTTCCTCTCCCTTGCAGGGTCGAGAAACGCCAATACCAGGGCGGTGGTCAGCTTGACCTTGAGCTCCTCCCATTCACGCTGGTGGCCGGGAAGCCACTGGAAGTCCGTTGTCTTCCTAACTAGGTTGCGGAGAGCCATGGTGTGGGAAGCGAGGTTAGGGATGAACTTTCCTAGGAAGTTGACCATTCCTAAGAACCGGAGCACCGCCTTCTTATCCGCCGGCTTCTGCATGGCCGTGATGGCTGCCACCTTGTCCGCATCCGGCCGCACACCCAACCGGGAGATGTGGTCTCCTAAAAACTTGAGTTCAGTCTGGCCGAAAGAACATTTGGCTCTGTTGAGGCGCAGTACTTGGTCCCGTATTCGCTTAAAAACGCGTTGGAGGCAACTGATATGCTCCTGCGGGGTGATGGACCAGATGATGATGTCGTCCACATAGACGCGCACACCCTCAATGCCCTCCATCATCTGCTCCATGATGCGGTGGAACACTTCAGATGCTGATATGATTCCAAATGGCATTCTATTGTAGCAGCACCTGCCAAATGGGGTGTTGAAAGTACACTGCTTTCTGCTGGACTTGTCCAATTGAATCTGCCAGAAGCCCTTTGATGCATCCAGCTTGGTGAATATGTTGGCTCGAGCCATCTCGCACGTGATCTCCTCACGCTTGGGGATAGGGTAATGCTCCCACATGATGTTACGATTTAAATCCTTTGGGTCGATACAGATCCAGAGCTCGCCGGAAGGCTTCTTGACGCACACCATGGAACTGACCCAGTCGGTTGGTTCCGTCACTCTGGAAAGCATTCCTTGGTCCTGGAGGTCCTGCAGCTGCTGCTTGAGGCGGTCCTTGAGGGGTGCTGGGACTCTGCGAGGTGCATGAATCACAGGAGTGCCGTCCTGTTTGAGCAGGATTTTGTATGTGTAGGGAAGTGTGTCCATGCCTTCGAAGACTTCTCGGTGTTGAGTGATGATGGCACTTAGTTGCGCCCTGAAGTCCGCATCTTGGAAGTCAGATGTGTCCTCTGGAGAGAGGGAATGTACGCGCTGCACGAGGTTGAGGAGCTTGCACGCCTGTGTGCCTAGCAGGGAGTCCTTTGAGGAGCCCACGATCTCGAAGGGTAGGGTGACTTTTCGCGAGTTGTGCGTCACCTCGAGTTGGCATGACCCGGTGGCGGGGATGACGTTACCATTATATTCAACCTGGTTTGACCCCCAGGGTTTGAAATGCTGACCATGCGAGGAGATTGGCGGAAGCACCAGTGTCCAGACAGAATCTGATCTGGGATCGGTTGACCGTCAGGGTGGCACACCACTCGTCGTCCGGATCAATGCTGTGCACCAACAGCGGCTGGTGCTTTCGATTCGGGGACAGCCTGTTCTTGGTTATGACAGCGACTCGAAAAGGCTCCCTGCCCTCGGTGTCACTGGTCTGCATGAAGTCAGGATCGGACTCGGTGAAGGTGGGTTGGATTGCCCGAACATTCCTGCGAGGCTGGTTACATCGTTGCGAATTGGCAGGCTGCGCTGCTCGACAGCAGGCAGCATAGTGGCCAAGCCTGCCACAGCGTAGGCACTGTCGCAATTTTGCAGGGCGTTGCTGCTTTAAGTGGGCGGGGCCACAGTTGCCACACGTCGTGACGTCAGTGCGTTCGTTGCGCCACCGCGCATGCGCGGTACGGTCTTGCGTGGTGCGGGCCTGCGCATCGCGTTCCTCCACGTCACCGTCCCCTCGTTTGGCGCGTACAAGCGCGGGAGGCCTCAGAAAGCACGCGAAATGGCTGCCCTCCTCCAGACTGCGGCCCGGGAGTGTTCGATCGTTTGGACCCGTTCCACCTCATGGGGCCCTTGCCGCGCCGTTTCAGCTGCCTGTATGTAGGAGTACCGGCTGGTGCCATTCTCATGCAGGACACAGGTCTCGATGGCAGTCACTAGGGTTAGTTGCTTAACCTTAAGGAGCTGCTGGCGCAGGGTGTCCGACATGACCCCAAAAACAATCTGGTTGCGTATCATGGAGTCGGAATTGGGCCCGTAGCCGCAGGATTGCGCGAGGATGCGGAGGTGTGTTAAATAGGATTGGAAAGGATCGTCCTTACCCGGCAAGCGCTGCTGGAACAGGTACCTTTCGAAGCTTTCGTTGACACAACACTGTGTGTCGAATTTGAGGAGCACCGTCTTGTACTTGGTCTTGTCCTCGTCGTCCGTGAATGTCAGGGAGTTAAAGATGTGGATGGCATGTTGCCCAGCCGTGGAGAGAAGAAGGGCTATCTTCCTGGTGTCCGATGCATTCTCCCTGTCCGTGGCCTCGAGGAAGAGCTGGAAGCTCTGTTTAAATATCTTCCAATTTACCCCGAGATTGCCAGCGATGCGGAGCGGTGGTGACGGGTTGATGTTCACCATGCTGTAGGATGCCGGAATGCTGAGAAGTTGTAGGTGGGTCTCACAAGTGCTAGATTGCGGCCACACCTTGTACCATGTCGTGTTGGGTGTTCTGGTTCACAAACAAGCCAACAATGCTGGAAGTGGTGTAACGCTATTTTATTAACTGTTCAACTATGCTAACATACTGTAAACGTGGGTGTACGCAATACCAGCTTAACTGTGGACCCTTTCCTATCACTAGCTATGGTGAGGCACTCAGCACATGGTGAATGTCTGTGATGCAGGCTGTGAGCTCTGTGCTCTGTGCTGGCTGCTGCTAGAATGAGCGGGAACTCTCCTGTCCCCTGTCTTTATGGTGCTTGTGCTCTCACTGGTGAATGGCTGCGGTGTTATGTATGCTGATTGGTCTTACTGCATGTCCATCAGTGTGTGTATGTGATTGCACCATAATGTACTTATGACAGGGGGGCCGTGGCGCACCACTCGGCAGAGAAGGAGCGCCTGTCCAGCGGAGGTGGGACGACCTTCTTTAAAAAGAAGACCATAGCAGAAACCCTGACATTGACACACACCGACTGATTATGGGGCGCAACTTTAACTGCATCCAGGACCCGCTGACTGACCGATCAAACCCCAGAACGGGGAACAAAATAGGCATGGCTAGGGAACTGGGAACATTCATGGAACAGATGGGGGCGGTGGACCCATGGCGCTTCCTGCACCCTGGCGAGAGGGAATTCTCGTTCTTCTCACCGGTCCACAAAGTATACACCCAGATCGACTTCTCTGCAGTGGGAAATTGGTGCTTCCAAGAATAGTAAGAGAGGAATACTCCGCAATAGTCACCTCCGACCACGCTCCACACTACATGGATGTGAGGTTGGAGACAGGTCATGCCCAACGCCCCACATGGAAGTTGGATATTGACCTCTTGGCCAACAAGGACTTCTGCCAGGAAAATCGCAAGCCATGGCGAGTACGTTACAAGAACCAGAACGGGGAAGTCTTACCTTCCACGTCTGGGAGACACTGAAGGCTGTGGTCAAGGGAGAAATTATAGCCTACAAGGCTCACAGAGACAGGGAAGAGAGGGCGGCCAGGCAACAATTGATCGACTCCATCCTGGAGGTCAACAGGAAGTAGTCTGAGGCCCCGAACATAGATCTTCTGGAGGAGAGGAAAAAGCTGCAAATGGACTTTAACCTGCTATCCACTAGGAAGGTAGTACACCAACTCCGCCAGACATGGGGGACCTCCTATGAATACAGAAAAAAGGCTGGTCGCCTACAGGCTCACCAGCTGAGTAAACAGGCAGCCACGAGGGAAATAGCTCAGATAAAAAACAGCAGAGGCAGACTGGTAACCGAGCCAAAAGAGACCAACTGGGTATTAAGACCTTTTACCGAGGGCAGTACACCTCCGAGCCCCCCAACAGGGGCACAGGGATGAAACAGCCACTTGATGGACTGGACATGCCAGTTGTGGGGGAGAACAAGTGGGGGAAACTGGCAGCACCAATAGATCTGGGAGAAATCATGGAGAGCATCAGCTCCATGCAGATGGGTAAGGCGCCGGGACCCAACGGGTTCCCGGTGGACCTCTATGGAAAATTCACACCAGCCTTGGCCCCACACCTAAGGGACATGTTCACAGACTCGCTAGTGAGGGGCACCCTGCCTCCCATGCTAACACAGGCCACAATATTGCTGATAGCCAAAAAAGACAAAGACCCAAAGGAATGCGGACCGTACAGTCCCATTTTGCTGCTCAATGTAGACGTGAAGATACTCGCGAACATCCTGGCCAAGAGACTGGAGAACTGCGTACCAGAGTTGGTCGCAGAGGACCAGATGGGCTTTGTCAAGGGTAGGCAGCGAACTGCGAACATCAGGCGGCTGATGAACGTAACAATAACACCCCATCCAGGGAGAGAACACCAGAAGTGATCATCTGCCTGGACGGAGAAAAGGCCTTTGACAGAGTCGAGTGGCAGTACCTCTTTAAAGTACTGGAACAGATTGGGCTAGGAGCAGGGTTCACTTCCTGGGTGAAACATGTATACAACTGCCCAAGGTGAACGTTCGGACCAACACTACCAGCTCTAAATACTTCCAGGTGCACAGAGGCACACGGCAGGGATGCCCACTGTCCCCACTCCTGTTTGCCCTAGCAATTGAACCCCTGATCGCACCGCAAGACCTGAAAAGCTGGAAGGGCATCCAAAGGGGAAGCAGAGAGCACAGAGTCTCACTCAATGCGGATGACCTGCTCCTCTAGGTCTTGGAACCACAGGAAGGCTTGAGAGCAATCATTCACCTCCTGAAAGATTTTGGAACCTTCTCAAGTTATAAACTTAACCTGGGCAAGAGTGAGGCATTTCCGGTGAACCCAAACAGGGAAGGGACAGAGCTGGAGGAACTGTCATTCAAACTAGCCCAAAACAAATTCCGCTACCTGGGAATCCAAATAACCCAGTTCTGGACACAAATCCACAAGCAGAATCTGACCAGCCTGGCGGAGGAAGTCAAACGGGACCTACAGAGATGGGACACGCTCCCGCTCTCCCCAGCAGGGAGGGTGCAGATGATCAAAATGAATGTACTGCTTAGGTTCCTCTTTCTGTTCAGATCTATACCAATCTTCATCCCCAAGGCCTCCTTCCACATCATAGATAAATTGATCATGGCATTTGTGTGGGGGGGGAGGGGGGGGGGGGGGGGGGGTTGCGGGTATGAATCCAAGAATCCCCAAATCAACACTGCAGAGGAGAAAAGTCATGGGTCGTCTGGCACTACCGAATCTTCAATCCTACCACTGGGCAACAATGGCAGAGAGAGTGAGGGGATGGATTTGTAAACCCTCCACGGGATGGAACAACCCTCCGGACCCTCACCACGGCAGCGCTCCCACCCCCTAACGAAATACACATTCTGCCCAGTGATAATAGCTGCACTAAAGACATGGAACCAGATGAGGCAACATTTCAGTTTGACCGAGATGTCCCCCATGGCCCCTATCTGCGGAAACCACAAATTCCCACCGGCCATGCTCGACACCACTTTCAATAAATGGAGACAGGACTGGGGGGACGCTGACAGTCAGGGATTTTTACATGGGAGACAGACTAGCTACACTGAGCGAATTGATGGAAGACCTGGAACTACCGACAGGACAGGAACTTAGCCACCTTCAGGTAAAGCACTTTCTCCACAAAGAGGCGGTAGGCTACCCAGAGGCCCCAAGAACCACATTATTCAAGGACCTGATAAACACAGATAATATGGAAGGGGGGAAATGCGACAAAATCCACGGACAGCTGTTGGACAGGGCGAGACTACTACTGGACGAAGCCAGATGAAAGTGGGGAGACGAACTGGGGACGGAAGTGGGCTGAGGACTCTGGAGCAAAGCACTGAGCGGGGTCAATTCCACCTTCTCTTGCGCAAGGCTCAGCCTCATGCAATTTAAAGTGGTGCACAGTGCGCATCTATCCAGAACCCGAATAGACAGGTTCTTCCCGGAGGTGGAGGATAAATGAGAATGGTGCCAGGGAGGCCCGGCCAACCACATCCCATGTTCTGGGCTTGTAGGGTTCTGGACAGCCTTTTTTGAGGCAATGTCCAAGGTTGTGGGGGTGAGGGTGGAGCCGTGCCCGAGAGTGCACGGGGTGTCAGAACTGCCAGAGCTACACATGGGGAAGAGGGCCGATGCCCTTGCTTTCGCTTCCCTAATCGTACACCAGAGAATCCTGCTCGGCTGGCGATCAGCAGCACCACCCACAGCTACAGACTGACTGGCAAACCTGGCAGAATTTCTCCATCTGGAGAAGATTAAGTACACCATCCGTGTGGAGCTTGCACATTCTCCCCGTGTTTGTGTGGGTTTTGCCCCCACAACCCAAAGATGTGCAGGGTAGGTGGATTGGCCATCCTAAATTGCCCCTTAATTGGACAAAAAAATTGTGTACTCTTAAAAAAAAATTTTAAATAAAGAAGTACACCATCCGAGGGTCGGAAGATGACTTCCTCAAAGTATGGGAGGATAGGTGCAGGCAGGTTATTTCCACTGGCGGGTGAAAGCGCAACTAGGGGGCATAGCCTCAAAATAAGGGGAAGTAAAAAAAGGGGGGGAAAAAGTGCCAGAAGGGAGCCAAAGCAGAGGGAGAAGGGGCGCCAAAAGTAGACGGGGCAATGTGCGAGCCCGTTCAGACGAGCTAACCAACGCACAAAGCGGGGGAACGGAAGGTTCACCGCAA
Organism: Scyliorhinus torazame; assembly: GCF_047496885.1. Taxonomy (NCBI): domain Eukaryota; kingdom Metazoa; phylum Chordata; class Chondrichthyes; order Carcharhiniformes; family Scyliorhinidae; genus Scyliorhinus; species Scyliorhinus torazame. The sequence goes on from NC_092714.1 coordinate 31,560,503, forward strand.
CAAAAAGAACTGGGCAGACAGGAGCATTTTACCCCTGGGCCAGGGGGAAACTGGAACTGGAAGGCCGCCTTTGCCGAGGCGCTGAGGGAACATCAGCAGGACAACAAGGCAGAGGCTAGGGCAGACATAGAGGCCTCAGTGCAGCAGCAATGGCCAAGGCCCTGGCGGAGGTGCAGCACGCCCTGGGCAGAGTAGAGGAGAAACTGGAAGCCCAAGAGGAGAAACTGGAAGCACAAGAGACGACCATTAAGGAGCTGGAGAAAGCCGCGACTGACATGAGCGACCGGATCACCACCCTGTAGAAGGAGGTGGCGAGACTGGGCACAACACAAAGGAGCCTGAAGGGCAGAGTGGACGATCAGGAAAACCGCTCGAGAAGGCAAAAGATAATAAACAGAACACTATACAGACTAGGTTACTGTAGAGATCTACCATGCAGATCTAGTGAAGTCTCGCAACACTAAAACTCAGTAGAAATTTGAGTTAAACGTCTCGGATGCAAATAAGAATCTTTTATTGCCTCTACTTGATTACAATTAAGAGAAACTTAAATCTATTCTCAATAAAGCCCTGCCAGCAAAGGACTTAAAGAGAAGTAATTTATAAAACAATTTAACTTTCAAAATAATACAGAAATGGTTTCTTGCTTACGGCAAAACAGCTTACATGAACTTCAAGAGTTAGAGTGGAAAAGTGAAAATATGAAAATAAAGATAGCGAATAGCTAGATCAAAGTATAGAATGATCCCGGAATAAAATGGTTATGCGGACCCTCATGTTTAAGGAGAATGTTATCAGTCTGAAGCCATCTGTTTACACCTCTATGTGGTCCTAATTGGTTTGGGTGAGAATCAAATACATTTGATTCGATGGTTAACTGTCAATCCTCAATGTGCAACATAAGTTTTGAATGTTTCATGTTTGAATATTTGTGTATGATATGGAATGCAGTTTTGTGCTGTAATCAAGACTAGTTTTTTATGGTTTTCTGCTGACTTTACTTTATCCATATTCTGCTTTGGTTCTTATTTTGACCTTGATCTTGATTACTGGTACAGCTTATTTCTTAATATGAAACTAACTTTGAAATCTGTTCATTAGAACAATAGTTTGTTCATAATGTCAGCAAAAATGTTGTTTTTATCTCCAATTAGTTTGTGGGTGTGTCAGGCTTTGTGCCTCTGTTTAAGTTTTGTGTTTTGGCATGACCTAAGATTATGAATACTGAAATCCTTATTTTAAAGTAGGTATTAAAAACTAGGCTTTAATATTTACATTAAAATCGCCTTTTACCTATCAGAAAATAGTTGATTTCCTTCAGTTACTATTTGAGTTCCGTGAACTCACCTGGATCTACCCTTTGTTCGACTGTCCTGTTGTACACCTTACTACCAACTGGCGAATGTCTCACATCACGTCACCTATGTCTGGTTGGAGTTCACATTGCTAACTATGTTCAATATTATTCACAGGCATATCACCACAGAGGAGTGGTTCGCGGGTTTAGAGGAGCTGTCAGAGAAGGTTGGGCTCTCGCAGTCAGAAATTTTAGGTATCTGCAAGTACGGGACTTTGCGAGGAAGGTCTTCCTGTCTTTTCCAGTAGAGCCGCCATCGGCACTGTTGGAAAGCGTTCTGTCTCTCGCTGGGACGGAAGAGTGGGTCCTTTGGGAATCAATAGGAGGATCCTGACGGAAGATATTGTATCCCTGGAGGGGAGTAAGATCAAGTGGGAGGAGGAGTTGAGGGTGGAATTGGAGGAGGGGTGTAATGTGAAACCCTGCGGAGGGTGAGTGCCTCTTCTTCTGGCACGAGACTTGGGCTTACATAGTTAAAGGTGGTACACCGGGCACATTTAACAAGGTCAACGGTGAGTCGGCTGTTTGAGGGAGTAGAGGATAAGTGTCAGCGCTGTGGGAGGGGTCCGGCCAATCATGTGCATATGTTCTGGTCATGTCCTGAGCTTGTGAGGTTTTGGGTCTCCTTCTTCAGCACCATATTGAATTAGAGCTCACTCCCTTAAGGGCCATATTTCGGGTGAAAGACCTGCCGAAGTTGCAGACGGGTGCGGGTAGACGGGCTCTGTTGGAGTGGAGGTCAGCTTCTCCACCCAATGCATCAGTCTGGCTGGGGATCATATGAAGGTTTTATACCTTGAGGAAATTAAGTACACCATAAGGGGTGCAATTGAGGGGTTATACAAAAGATGGCAGCCGTTTATTTTCACTTTAAAGAGCTTGTCACCATCAGCTGCTGGGGGGGGGGGGGGGGGGGCGGGGGGGGGGGGGAGAGGGCAGGTTTCTGGGGGGGTGGTATTGTCAGTTGTGGTTTGTTTTTCTGTTTCATTGTTTTGTACTTACCTAAAAAATGTTCAATAAAAATATATATTTAAAAATAATAATCATTTTAAAGTGGAAGTAACTAATTCTCAGTCCAGACATTGAACTGCAGATAGGATATGTTGTCACCTCAGCATATCTCTAATTAGGAAATGTGTGGTTCACTTTTCTCTGCCTTGTTTCTGGACATTCAGCATTTCCCAGGGGGAGGACTGGGGAAATAGCTATGTCAGGGGCTGGATTCTCCGCCGGCGGGATGCTCTCTTTTGCCGGCGCCCGGGGGTTTCCCGACGGCGTGGGGCTGTCCCACAATGGGAAACCCCATTGACCGGCCGGCGTAATGGAGAATCCCGCTGCGGGTTGAGGAAAAAATGTGGCGCGGCGGGACGGAGAATCCAGCCCCAGGTTTCTGTCCCTATTGTGTCATGTTGAGTTTTTGTCAGGTCTTCCCTGCCATTCACGACTGTGACTGTGCCTAAAGTTCCCCAGGCTATGAAAATGACCTGAGGAGTAAAAATATGTCCACCCATTTTTCAACCGAGAAAGACAAATCCATCTTGTTCTGCTTATAACCCTGATGAAAGCATTTGCACCCACCCTGACACTCTCTATGTTTGGACCATGCAACAGGGTCCACCCCTGTTAATGAATAGCTTTTCCTTTGCACAGGTAGGTATTTTTTTATTTTTCATATCTTCAGGTGTTACGTGTGTCATAATATTTAGATCATATATCATGGTGCAATCACACACACACACACTGATGGACATGCAGTAGAACCAACCAACACACACACAACATCGCAGCCAATCACCAGTGAGAGCACACGCACTATAAAAACAGGGGACACTACAGTTCCCGCGGATTCCAGCAGCAGCCAGCTCAGAGCACCGAGCTCAGAACCTGCCACTCAGACATTCACCATGTGCTGAGTGCCTCACCCAGAAAGTGATAGGACAGGGTCCACAGATTAGCTGGTAATGCACGTACCCAAGTTAGCAGTGTGCTGTTACAGTAGTAGTTAATAAAATTGAGTTACACCATCTCCAGCCGTGTTGGATCGTTTGTACATCAGAACACCCAACACGACATCGTGGGTAAGTGTCAGAAGGATTAGTAGGCTAATTATCATACTGTTGAACCACACAATGAACCCTACTTTCATTGACTACAAATCCTAAATTGCAACTTGCACCCAAAGCTTCTAGTTCAGAGCAGTGACACCCTAACTACTGAAACATAGCACCCCCTACAGATAGACATGGGTTACCTGGACACAATTTACCTCATTATTGCATGTTTTGCTTCATTTAAATATCTGTCTGAATGCATGAATTTCTACTTCTTCCTCAGCTCACCTGTCTGCCCAGGCTATCTACTGAGACACACATATGCTGGTGCTATAACATGTACAATTTTTCAACCTTTTTGTGGTTTGTTTTGATTTTAGTACATGCTGAACTTTTAGATAAGGAGAGTACACTTTGTGCTACGATAATATCCCAGATAGGTGCAGATTGTACAGTGAGCAATGACACCTAGCTCATTCCTGTCTGACAATTTTCAAAATTCTTCCCTCCCATTACATGTATTCATATGCTGGGGTTATCATTTTATAAGCAGCAAGAAATTGCTTGGATTTTTCTCCGACGGAAAAGTGTTTTCAGTCCTTCGTAGCATTAACTGAATTGAATCGGTAATGCACATATATGCCAATCTCAAGACAGGATCAAGCTAGCTGGGGACCATCTTCTGAATAGCCTGCTCATATGCAGTGCCTCAGCTGAAGAATGTGAAGAATAGCAACAGCCAATTAACAAAGGCTACAGGCACAGAAGAATTGAATTTTAATAAGATTCATTACTTTTTAAAGAAGGGCTACGAGAATGGGAAGAAACAACAGGAAACAGAGCAAATATTTTTGTGAAGCAATGGGAGCAATGTCAGCTAGTTAGCAAATAGCATGAGAGCAGATGACAACGTAATGAACAACAAAAATTAAACACACAAGGATGATAGAGAATTAAGCCTTTAACCATACCTATTAATGGAGAATCTAGCCTCATAACTCTGTTTGGCCTTCCCCATGGCAGCAAGTGTAGCCTGTCTTCCTGCTGTTCATCCATGCTGATCCTCCTACAAGTATATAGCTTTCATTGTATCTCAGTGGACCAGTCATTATGCACCATACAGTGAAAGCCTTGTCATACTCACACCTTCTCAGGGCTTCAAGTGCAAGGCATCAAATTATGGCTGTTTGAACATTAGGAAATTCATCAATATAATGGTATTAGGTATAGGTGATATCGTGTCCAGTGAGAAAGAAGTACTTTTTTGATGCACGTCTGAGCTGATTCTGCAATATTAGGCAGAACTGAGCCACAACATAAGTAAGGAGGCAGTGATCTTGCTAACCATTATATTTCAGGTTTTCTGAACATGTCTTTCAAGTACATGGCAAAACTCTGTCCTTTGACTTAAAACAAGCTGAGTAACGGCGGCATGGTGGCACAGTGGTTAGCATTGCTGCCTCACAGAGCCGAGGTCCCAGGTTCGAATCCCAGCCCTGGGTCACTGTCCGTGTGGAGTTTGCACATTCTCCCCATGTCTGGGTGGGTCTCACCCCCACAACCCAAAGATATGTAAGTTAGGTGGATTGGCCACACTAAATTGCCCCTTAATTGGAAAAGAAATAATTGGGTACTCTAAATTTATTTTTAAAAAACAAGCTGAGTTGATTGTCCCCGGATATTAGCAGGTAGCTTTGCCAGGAACTGAAGATTTATCTGCAGTTTGCTGAACTTCTTCTCATGCCAACTTTCACATTTAATAACTCTACCATAAATAGAAGTGTTTTGAAAGTGGCCCACAATTTCCATGCAATTAGGCAGCACAGCAAGTTTTGAATTAACACTGCAGCGATAGATGCTATTAAATTATTCAGAGTAAGACCAGCAGGGAGCATAAAAGAACAACAGCAGTGAGAGCCAGAATAAAATAAGATGAAGAGGTGTCAAGTGCTTACGGTTTCTGTTATTGATGCTTTAAATGTCTGGTTGATTGCCACCTTTATGGGGTTGTTGCAGTAACATTTTTAAAGATAATTATGAATGACTTTTTAAAAAAGCCAGTCCACACATCCCATTGTTAATACATGGTTCACTGGTTCTGCGCAGAGTGCATATTGGGTGAATGAGAATGGAAGTTCTTAAAGTTGGCATGGACAGCGTGAGGAGCCACTGGAGATGGGGAGGGAACATGGGTGGGCATGATGAGTATGGGGGCCATTGGCATGAATTGACATGGGCAAGACCTTTTGAAGTTATCTTTCAAAAGGTTCCTATATCCAGACTTTGGTTCACCAGTCCATTGAAGGGCCATGAACCACATGTCCTTGCAAAGCTGGCTGAACTCCAGGGGCTACGAGATGCCTATTCCTGCAATGGAGCCGACCAGGTCAGGAATGCGTGCCCACACCCTTCTCCCTTGCCAGCAGAAATTGGGGCTGTTGGGAATGGGATATGGAAATCCCGGAATTGGGCTCAAAGGCTTTGCGAAAATCCAGCCCAAAATGGTCAAACCTTTCCAGATAACTGGCTGGCTGTGTAATACTGAATGATGTAGGCCAGAAAACTGCAGGTGCATTACTGCTTGATTGCTAGGTTTATATATAGGATCTGGACATGTTCCCTATTGCCTTTATGTGGATGTATTACTGTACAAGATATTGTCATACACCCTTTACCACTAATGCATGACTGATAACTAGGAAACACTGAAAAGATTTGATCATCCCGAAGCATGGTACATTGGCGAGACCATGCAGACGCTGCGACAATGGATGAACGGACATCACGCGACAATCGCCAGGCAGGAATATTCCCTTCCAGTCGGGGAACACTTCAGCAGTCAAGAGCATTCAGCCTCTGATCTTCGGGTAAGTGTTCTTTAAGGCGGCCTTCAGGACGCGCGGCCACGCAGAATCGCCGAGCAGAAACCTATAGCCAAGTTCCGCACACATGAGTACGGCCTCAACCAGGACCTTGGAATCATGTTGCATTACATTCATCCCCCACCATCTGGCCTGGGCTTGCAAAATCCTACCAACTGTCTGGCTTGAGACAATTCACACCTCTTTAACCTGTGATTATCCCTCTCTCCAGTTGCTCCGTCTTGACCTGTAAAGACTTAATTACCTTCCAAGACTCGCATTCAAAGTATCGTCTTGCATCATTGGCTTTGTCTATATATATGTTTCTGGAACCCACCTTTTCATTCGCTTGAGGAAGGAGCTGTGCTCCGAAAGCTAGTGATTCAAAACAAACCTGTTGGACTTCAACCTGGTGTTGTAAGACTTCTTACTGTGCTCACCCCAATCCAACACCGGCATCTCCACATCGTATTGTATCTTGTACAAGTTTAATTACACAGGAAAAATGTTGGTACCGTATGTCAACATAATGTGTATGTACTTATGTCACTTACACTCCTTTGGTATTAAATTTCTGGTAAATCTTTTTTGATGCCTTAAGACTATTTATCACACTCTGGACATTTCAGACAGGTAAACATTTCGAGTCTTTTCTCTTCCTACTACATTCATAACATCAGCCTGCTCATACTGATATTTCCCTCCATATTCCTGACTGGTTTACTATATTCCTTAATTATTGGTCAGGACAACAGGGATAATTCCACTTTTAAAAAAATAGTGACATAGAACCTTTAACATCCACCCAAGTACACAGATGGGGCCTGGGCTTAATGTCTCATCCAAAAGAATGCACCTCCAACAGTGCAGTACTCACAGAATACTGCAATCAAGTATCATCCTTCATCTTCCTGCTCAAGTCCGGGCACGGAGCTTCAACCTGGAACCTTGTGATTTAGAGCCACAGCTGACCGTCAATATAATTATTTCAAAACAAACTCTATCAATGTCTTTTCCTGTATCTGCATATATCTACTTCTCCCTATTTGTCTCTATCTCAAAGAACAAAGAAAAGTAAGGGCAGTACGGTGGTGCAGTGGGTTAGCCCTATTGCTTCACGGCACCGAGGTCCAAGGTTCGATCCCAGCTCTGGGTCACTATCCATGTGGAGTTTGCACATTCTCCCCGTGTTTGCGTGGGTTTCTGACCTTATGATGGAAGGGAGATCATTGATGAAGTAGCTGAAGATGGTTGGGCCTAGGTCACTACCCTGAGGAACTCCTGCAGTGATGACCCGGAGCTGAGATGATTGACCTCCAACCACCACAACCATCTTCCTTTTGTGCCAGGTATGACTCCAACCAGCAGAGAGTATTCCCCCTGATTCCTATTGACTCCAGTTTAGCTAGGGCTTCTTGATGCCATACTTGGTCAAATGCTGCCTTGATGTCAAGGGCAGTCGCTCTCACCTCACCTCTAGCATTCAGCTCTTCTGTCCATGTTTGAACCAGACTAATGAGGTTAGGAGCTGAGTGACCCTGGCGGAAGCCAAACTGAGCGTCCGTGAGCAGGTTATTGCTGAGTATGTACCACTTGGTAGCACTGTTATGACTTCTTCCATCACTTTGCTGATGATGATAATAATAATCTTTATTGTCACAAGTAGGCTTACATCAACGCTGCAATGAAGCTACCATGAAAAGCCCCTAGACGCCACATTCCGACACCTGTTCGGGTACACTGAGGAAGAATTCAGAATGTCCAAATTACCTAATAGCACGTCGATGGAGAGTAGACTGATAGGGCGGTAATTAGCTGGGTTGGATTTGTCCTGTTTCTTGTGTACAGGACACACCTCGGGAACTTTCCACATTGCCAGGTGGATGCCGGTGTTGTAGTTGTACTGGAAAGCTTGGCTAGGGGTGCGGCAAATTCTGGAGCACACGTCTTCAGTAATATTGCTGGAATATTGTCAGGGCCCATGGCTATTTCTTGATATAACGTTGTGTAAATCGTATTGGCTGAAGACTGACATCTGTGATGCTGCGGGCCTCCATAGGAGACCGAGACGAAGATTGATACGAATGCCTCAACCTTGTCTTTTGCACATATGTCCTGGGCTCCTCCATCACTGAGGATGGGGATATTTGTTGAGCCTCCTCCTCCAGTGAGATGTTTAATTGATCACCACCATTCACGGCTGGACGTGGCAGGACTGCAGAGCTTTGATCTGATGCATTCGTTGTGGAATCATTTAGCTCCGTCTATTACCTGCTGCTTATGCTGTTTGGCACACAAGTGGTCCTGTGTTGTAGCTTCATCAGGTCGACACCTCATTATGCCTGATGTTGCTCCTGGCATGCTCTCCTGCACTCTGCATTAAAGCAGGGTTGATCCCCTGGCTTGGTGGTGATGGCAGAGTGGGTGATAAGTCGGACCAGGAGGTTGCAGATTGTGGTTGAATACAATTCTGCTGCTGCTGATGGCCCACAACACCGGGCTCCCTATTGATGGTCATCCCTGACCTTGTCTCTCATCAGTTGTCGATTGTCATAAAAACACATCTGGTTCACTAATGGAGCTTAGGGAGGGAAATCTGCCATCCTTATCTGGTCTGGCCTACATGTGACTCCAAATCCACAGCAATGTGCTTGATTCTGAAATGGCCTAGCAAGCCAGTCAGTTGTATTCAACCGCTACAAAAACACAAAAAAGGAATGAAACCTGACAGACCACCCGGCATCGAACCAGGCACCAGAAACGACAACGGCAAACCCAGCCCCATCAACCCTGCAAAGTCCTCCTTACTAACATCTGGGTGCTTGGACCAAAGTTGGGAGAGTTGTCTCACAGACTAGTTTTTTTTTAGAAAATATTTTATTGAAGCATTTGTAATTTTCACAGTTTAACACATTAACATTTCTTAATCGACCGTGCGGGCCGACACATGCCAAAAACCTAAAAGAACAAAAACCAGAAAAGAACATCTTTTACTACGCCCTTAATTACCCGTATACTAAGTTCCCTGTCCTTATCTAACATTGCCATGCCTCCTGGTTTCCTCCCCCCACCTTTCCCCTCCCCCCTTACTGCTGCCGTTCAATTTTACGTGAAGAAATCGATGAACGGCTGCCATCTCTGGGCGAACCCCTGAGTTGATCCTCTCAAGGCAAACTTGATTTTTTTTCCAGACTGAGAAACCCTGGCATATCGCTGACCCACACTCCTGACTTGGGGGGCTCCAAGTCCCTCCACCCCAGCAAAATCCGTCTCCGGGTCACCAGGGAGGAGATGGCCAGGACATCGGCCTCCCTCCCTACCTTGGCCCCCGGATCTTCCGATACCCCAAATATTGCCTGTTCTGAACTTGGAGTTACTCTATCTTCCAGAACTTCTGACATAACGTTCGCGAATTCCTGCCAGAATCCCCTCAATTTCAGACATGCCCAAAACATATGTACATGGTTCGCCTGGCTACCCCCACACCGCCCACATCTGTCCTCCACCTCCTCAAAGAACCTGCTCATCCGGGCTGCCATCATGTGGGCCCTGTGGACCACCTTGAACTGGATCAAGCTAAGTCTGGCACACGACGAGGATGAATTGACTCTCTTCAAGACTTTTTCCCACAGTTCAATTTCCAGCTCTCCTCCCAGCTCCTCTTCCCACTTCCTCTTCACCTCTCTGATAGGGGCCCCTGCCCACTCCATCAACTCCTTGTATATCTCCGAAACCCTCCCCTCTCCAACCCCTGTTTTTGACATCACCTTGTCCTGTTGTCCCCTCAGGGGGAGGCGAGGAAAGCTTGGAACCTTCCTCTGTACAAAGTCCCACACCTGAAGGTACCGAAAACCTGTTCCCATCCGACAACTCAAACTCCTCCTCTAGTGCCTCCAGGGTGGGAAAGTCATCCTGGATGAATAGGTCCCCAAATCTCTCAATCCCTGCCCGCTGCCATCTCTTAAAGCCCTAAAGACTAAAGTATTCTGACCGGACTCGGTTGGTTCTTACATTTGCCACCAGAGCCTAATATAACAGCCCGACCCAATCCACAAATCCCTGCCCGAACCCAAACCTGCCTAAAATATCGCATAGGTACTTCCACTCCACCTGGTCGAAAGCCTTCGCCGTGTCCATGGCTACTGCCACCTCAACATCGCGCCCCTCCGCTGGTATCATAATAACATTAAGAAGCCGTCTAATATTGGACGTCAGGTGAGTGCCCTTCACAAATCCCATCTGATTCTCCCCGATTACCTCCGGGACACAATCCTCTATTCGGGTGGCCAAGATCTTTGCCAGCAATTTATCATCTACATTTAAAAGGGAAATTGGCCTGTACGATCCACAGCTCTCCGAGTCCTGGTCTCGCTTCAGGATGAGAGAGATTGATGCCTGTGAAGCACTCCCAGCTCCTTGGACTCGTTAAAAGCCTTGACCAAAAGCGGCCCCGGTAGCCCAGAAAATATAATTTACAAAATTCCACTGGGAATACATCAGGTCCCGGGGCTTTACCCAATTGCATCGCCCCCAATCCGTCTATCACCTCCCCGAGCCCAATTGGGCCCCCTAGGACTTCCACCAGCTCCTCATCTACCTTCGGGAACTCTAGCCTCTCCAGGAATTGATTCCTACCCTCCTCCCTGACCGGGGATTCTGACTCATACAGTCGACTATAGAATTCATGGAACACGTTGTTAACTGCCCCTGGGTTCATCACTTCCTTCCCCCTCATATCCTTTATTTTCCCTATTTCTCTCGCCGCGTCCTGCTTCCTCAGGGATGACCATCAATAGGGAGTCCTATGGGAGTTTGGGTTAGTTTGTCTAGTTGAGAGGGGATACGGGTTTGTTCTTCCCGGCATGTACCATTTTGGATAGAGGAGTGGGGTTAGGGGTTGTTTGGGCTTTTTCTGGTTGGGTTGCAAGACAGCATGCCTGGGTTGGCTAGGTTCTCTTTGTTTAGGGGGAGTGAGAGGGTAGAGTCTTTTTTGGAGTTGGGTGGATTGGCTGATTGATCAAAGGGGACAAGGGCAGGGGGGTGGGGCGGTGGATAGAAAGCTGAGGGGGCAGTGGAGGGATGGAGGTTAGGATGCAATTCTGGTGACGCAGGTTTCTTAGTTGAGACATTTGAGTGAGGGCGGTGACAGCGGCCTCTTGAGTGGGCCTGGAACCGAGGCAGACCTGGGTCCAGCTGGATCTCCTCACGAGGTGGATATCGCGGATCCTAATGGAGGAGGATTCAGAGACCCCCTGTTAGGAAGGTCACGTGGAATGTGAGGGGGTTAAATGGTCCGGTTAAAAGATCCCGGGTGTTTGTTCCCTTGAATAGCTTGAAAACTAACAATGTAATCTTCTTGCAGGGGACACATTTGAGGGTTCGGGATCAGACGAGGCTAAGGAAGGGATGGGTGGGGCAGGCGTTCCACTTAAATTTTGATGTGAGGTTGAGGGCTGCCGATCTTGTTTAACTGGAGTGTGGCTTTTAAAGCAACCAGCACTTGGACTGATCATGGGGAGTGATATGTGATAGGGAGTGGGGCTTTGGCAGGTGCACTGGTGGTTTTAGTAAACATATATGCTCCAAATTGGGATGACGTAGACTTTATTAAGAAGTTATTGACGGCCAACCCCGACCTTGACTCTCATCAGTTGATCATGGGGGGGTGACTTTGTGCATTGAACCCGAGGATAGACAGGTCGAGTCTGAAGTGTTTTGTAATTTCTGGGATGGCGAAAGAGCTAGCAATGTTCATGGAGCAGATGTCGATGGGGGTGGCGACCCAAGTAGTTTCAGCCGTCTGAGGGAGAGGGAGTTCTCCTTCTTCTCGTACATGCATTGGGACTCCTGAATAAACTTTTTTGAGGTGGGGAAATCGGTACTCTCAGGGGTAGAGGGGGCTGAGTATACAACGATTGTAATATTGGACCACACATCGCATTATGTGGATGTGAGGCTGGAGGCGGGCCCTGCCGAGCTCAGCCACAGGGAACTATGTAGGTTTCAGTCAGAACGGGGAAGTTTCACGTTCTGGGAAGCATTAAAGGCAGTGATCAGAGGGGTGGCAATCTCATACAAGGCCCACAGGGACAAGGTTGGAAGGATAATTGACTCAATTCTGGAGGTGGACCGGCAGTACTCCACCGCTCTGGCAACAGGGCGAGTAGCAGAGAGAAAGTGTTCTGTTATAACCTGTCTGAATCCTATTGGCTCAGGACAATTGGTTATCCATGTCTCTTGGGGAGTATGAGCTCCCCTAATAAGGGGGGAATGGGGCAATCATTATTAGTTGCAGCTATATAAATAGAGCTGGCCAGTGTGGTACCAGCTAGAGAAGGAAGCAGTGGTGAATTACTGCTGCTGTGTAGATATTGTTGTCAATAAAGGTACTTTCTGTTGGACTGTACAAATTTTTCGTGGCCCTCAGAAAAGGGTTGCAAATGGAATTTGAATTTGTATCGACTGGGAAGGCAGTGATCCAATTTGGTGATCAGGACAGCCATCTATTGGCTCACTAGGTGAGGTAGCAGGCAACCGCAGGCAACCGTAACTTGGCTGGTTACGGCTCTGGACAAGAGTAATGGTGCCTTTGAGGTTTTCTACTGGGATCTGTATAAGTCTGAGCCCCCGGAGAAGGGCTGGGGAATGGAACAGTTTTTGGACGAGTTGGACTTCCCGGTAGTGGAGATGGTGAAGGGTCAGGGTTTGGAGGTGCCGATGGGGCTTGAGGAGGTTATGGAGTGTATCAATTCCATGCAATCGGTGAAGGCCCTGGGCCCGGATGGTTTCCCGGTGGAATTTTACAAACATTTTGCAGCATTACTGGCGCCACATTTATTGGGGATGTTTAATGACTCTGTCACGGGGGAGCTGCCAGCCACGGTGGCACAGGCGTCACTCATGAGTGCAGAACTCAGCCTTCAGAACAGCGACCACGACACCACACAACCCTGCCATGGCAATCTCTGCAAGACATGCCAGATCATCGGCATGGGTACATTACACTTCAGAACACCACCCACCAGGTACGTGGTGCATACTCGTGCAACTCGGCCAACGTTGTCAACCTCATACGCTGCAGGAAAGGATGTCCTGAAGCGTGGTACATTGACGAGACCATGCAGACGCTGCGACAACTGATGAACGGACAGCGCGCGACAATCGCCAGGCAGGAATGTTCCCTTCCAATCGGGGAACACTTCAGCAGTCAAGGGCATTCAGCCTCGGATCTCCGGGTAAACATTCTCCAAGGCGGCCTTCAGGACGCGCGACAACGCAGAATCGCCGAACAGAAACTTATAGCCAAGTTCCGCACACATGAGTACAGCCTCAACCGGGACCTTGGATTCATGTCGCATTACATTCACACCACACCATCTGGCCTGGGCTTGTGAAATCCTACCAACTGTCCTGGTTTGAGACTATTCACACCTCTTTAGCCTGGGATTAACCCTCTCTCTGGATCTGTAAAGACTTAATTACCTGCAAATGCTCGCATTCAAAGCATTGTCTTGCATCTTTGACTTTGTCTGTATATATATTTCTGGAACCTACCTCTTCATTCACCTGAGGAAGGAGCATTGCTCCGAAAGCTAGTGATCTGAAACAAACCTGTTGGACTTTAACCTGGTGTTGTAAAACTTCTTATTGTGCTCACCCCAGTCCAACGCCGGCATCTCCACATCATGATAACTTTACACTGCAGAATGTGGATCTTACATGCTTATATCTTTAATGAATACTGATGCAAAGGTATTAGCTAAGGTCCTGTGAAGCGTCTAGAGGGCTGTTTGCCAGTGGCGATCTCTGAGAACCAGACTGGGTTTGTCAAGGGCCCACAGTTGTTGGCCAATGTCAGGCGACTTGAATGTGGCCATGTCCCCATCTAGGGGGGAGGTACCTGAAGTAATCATCTCCATCGATGCAGAGAAAGCTTTTGATCGAGTGGAGTGGAGGTACTTCTTCTAGGTCCTGGGACGATTTGGGTTTGGCCCAACATTTATCTCCTGGGTGACACTGTTGTACAGTGCTATCACAGCGAGTGTCCGGACTAATACGGTGAGCTCAAGGTACCTCCGGCTGTACAGGGCACAAGGCAGGGATATCCGTTGTCCCCATTGTTGTTTGTGCATGCACTCTAATCTTTGGTCATTGTGCTTAGGTCATCGAATGGGTGGAGAGGCATTGAGAGAGGGGACAAGGAGCATAGAGTGTCCCTTTATGCGGACGATCTATTGTATGGTTCTGACCCTCTATCTAATGTGGGAAAGATAATGGACTGCTGAGGAAGGTTGGATCCTTCTCAGAGTACAAACTGAATGTGAGCAAGAGTGAAATTTTCCCGGTAAGCCCCCTTGGAAGTGGGCCAGACTTGGAAATGCTGCAGTTCAAGCTGGCCAAGACAAAGTTTAAATACCCACAGATTGAGGTGGCTCAAAGCTGGGTCCTGTTGCATTCATTGAACTTGGCCAGTCTGGTAGAGGGGATGAAAGGTGACTTATTTTTAAAAGTATTTTTATTCAAGAAATTTTCGACAGTTTTACAATACAAAACAACCCCACCAAACCCCCCAGCCCATCCAAACACCTCCCCCTCAACAGTCAATGACAACCAATTCCTCAAAATTCATGATGAACAAACCTCAACAATTGTAGAACCCATCACTCTCCCCCCCTCAAAGCAAACGTCACCTTTACTAGAGTCAAAAACTCCAGCAGGTGCCCCCACCACTCCGAGACACAGTGTGGAGAAGCTGATCTCCACCCCAGCAAGACCCGCCTTCAAGCGATCAGCGAGGCAATGGCAAAAACATCTGCCCCTGCACCCGCCTGCAGCTCTGGCTGATGCGACACCTCTAATATGGCTTCTATGTGACCGGGCTACCACCCCCCCACCCCCCACCGCCCGTCACCGTCGCCTGTTGCTCCCTCTGCAGTATCACCTTCCTAATCCTTCCCCACCCAAACAAACAATGAGATCAACCTGTTCACCCCCCTGAAAAAAGCTTTAGGCAAAAAGACTGGCAGGCATTGAAACAAAATCCGGAATTGTGGCAAAACATTCATCTTTACTGCCTGCACCTAGCCCGCCAACGACAGTGGGAGATAGCCCCACCTCAGCAAATCAACCTTCATCCTGCCCATCGAGCTAGTGAAGTTAAATTTCCGAAGCCCTGCCCAACCCCAGGCCACCTGCACCCTCAAGTACCTAAACTGGGACGCCGCCAGGTGGAATGGCAAGCCCCCCACCCTTGCTCCCACTCCAGGAAGGGAGACCACAAAATACTCACTTTTCACGAAATTCAATTTGTACCCTGAAAACGTCCCAATCTCTGGAATAATCCCATTTTACTCCCCACCGAAGCTCGGCTCCGAAATATACAGCAGCAAGGAATCTGCATACGTCCCACTCCTCCCGACCTCATTATCGCCTTCCATAACTCCAGGCTCCTCAGCGCTCAGGCTCTATAGCCAGTGCAAACCTGCTTTGTATACCGGTGCAACCTAAAATATTCTGAGTTCATACTATTGGAGTGCATGCTCGCCATCGGCTCCTTATACAGCAGCTGTGCCCATGCCACAAACTTCGGCCCAATTCCAAATTTCTCCAATACCGCCATCAAATAGAATCATAGAATTTACAGTGCAGAAGAAGACCATTTGGCCCATCAAGTCTGCACTGTTCCTTGGAAAAAGCAATCTACTAAAGCCCACGCCTCTGTAACCCAGTAACCTCACCTACCCTTTTGGACACTAAGGGGCAATTTAGCATGGCCAATCTACGTAACCTGCACATCTTTAGACTCCACTCCATCCGACCAAAAGCCTTCTCCGCATCCAACACCACCACCACCTCCATCTTCCTCCCCTCTGCCGGAGAGAGCACCACGTTCAACAACCTCCTCACATTCGAGAACAACTGTCTTCTCTTTACGATCCCCGCCTGGTCCTCCCCGATCACCTTTGGGAGACACCCTTCTAACCTTAACACCAATGCCTTTGCCAGTATTTTGGCATCCACATTCAGCAGAGATATGGGCCTATACAAGAAAAAACAAAACCCAAAGCACACCCCGTACCAGCCTCCCCGAACAGGCGCCGGAATGTGGCGACTAGGGGCTTTTCACAGTAACTTCATTTGAAGCCTACTTGTGTCAATAAACGATTTTCATTTCATATAAACAAGGGTGAAAGGGGACTTGACAAGGTGAGATGCCCTCCCACTAACCTTGGCGGGTAGGGTGCAGACGATTAAAATGAACACTCTGCCGAGATTCTAATTTGTGTTCCAGCCTCTCCCGATCTTCCTCCACAAATCTTGTTTTGTTAGGGTAGACAAGTTAATCTCGGCCTTTGAGTGGCTAGGTAAGACACCCAGGATTCGGAGAGCCTTCCTGAGAGAGGTCGGTGTTCGGGAGGGCTGGCGTTACCAAATCTAATGTTCTACTTCTGGGCAGCGAACATTGAGAAGGTGAGAGGATAGTTTGGGGATCCGGCTTGGGGTGGGGGCAGATGGAGGAAGATTCACAATGAGCCCGGTAGTGGTGGCACCTCGAAGAATTTTGAACCAATTCAGGCAGCATTTTAGATTGGGAGCTTGTCATTATTGTCGCCTATGGCAGCACGGTAGTGTCGTGTTCGGTACACTGGTCTAACACTGCCTGTAACTGGATGCAGCTTAGATCGGAAAGATACTCCAGACCTTGAAGTTAGTTCAACCAGGTTTATTAAACTAACAGCACAGTTAGCACAGTTCTCTGTGAGTTCGACTCTCTGCTAACTTAAGTGTGGTTACTCTGTCTGACTGAACCAGACTAGCTCTTAGCCATGTGGTGGAGGTGTGAGATTGTAACAACACCCTTGACTGACTCTCTAGATGTTCATCAGTGGGAAGAGGCGGAGTGTGAGTGCCTCGTGTCTTTTATAGTCAGATCCCACCCTTGAGTGTCCCTGCCTGCTTATTGGTCATGTCCTGTTCTCTGTGTCCATTAGCTGTTTGTCTGTATATCATTATGTGTGTGTCTGCATATCATGACATCTCCCCCTTTTTTTTATGTTTGGATGACATATGTGAACATATTTACAAGAATAGGCCAATATTAACATATATACATGCAGTGGATGTGAACATATGTACCTGTGAAAACAGCTGTCTAATGCGAGAACACAGAACATAGCAAACAGAACAAATGTTCATAAGTCCAGTCTCTGTGGCTTGCGTCTGATCCTGGTCGACCGCCGGAGAGGTGGTGGTGGGGACGACAGCACCTTGATGGGCGGGATTGAAGCCTGACTGGTGGTGCAGACCTGCACAAGGCTGCATAGTGTCCAGGCTTCCTGCAGTTTAAACATCGCCTGCCTCTTGCAGGGCAGTGTCCCTTTAAGTGGGCGTTGCCACAGTTCAGGCACGTCATGATGTCGGCGTCGTGACGCGGTGTACGTCGTCGCACATGTACAGTGCGGTCGGCCTTCATCTGCACCTGCGCAGTGTGGTTGTCAGCCGCTTCGTTATCCCGTTCGCATCATGCATGCGTGGGGCTCCGGGAAAAGCGCGCGAGATGGCCGCTGTCTTCAATGCTGAGGCACTGCATCCGGGAGATGATCTGCACGCTCACTGCCTCGTGGGAGGCAAGTTTCTCATTTTCAGCCGATTTGTATTGGGAATACGATTTTTTGCGTGCTCATGCACTGTACATGTTTTAATTGCGACTGGCAGGGTCATATGCTTGATTTTTAAGAGCTGCTCTCTCAGAGGATCAGAGTGAACTCCAAGCACGATTTGGTCTCTGATCATGGAGTCATCAATATCACCAAAGTTGCAGGACAGCGCTAGCAGGCGGAGGCTAGTTAAGAAGGCACTGAAAGATTCACCTTTACCTTGTAGGCGTTGTTGGAATATGTAGCGCTCGAAGATTTCATTGGTGTCCACTTCACAGTGACCACCGAACTTGTCCAGGATGGTCTGAAACTTTTTCTTGTCCTGGCCTTCGGTGAAGTTAAACGAGTTGAAGAGTTTGATGGCTTGATCACCCGCTGCTGAGAGGAGAAGCACGATCTTTCTTGCATCAGACGCACCCTCGAGGTCTGAGGCTTCGATGTACAGCAGAAACATTTGCTTGAATATCCGCCAGTTGGCACTGAGATTGCCAGAGATTCCTGAGCTGGTGAGGAGCCTGAACCTTCTCCATGGTGCCAGGATACATTTGCTGGTCGTCACGGAACGGACTGAGGTAAGTCACCTTAAATTAGTAGTCTCCTGGTATCATGTCGTGTTAGGTACACTGGTCTAACACTGGCTGAAACTGGATGCAGCTTAGATCAGAAAGATACTCCGGACTTTGAAGTTAGTTCAATCGTGTTTATTGAACCAATAGCACAGTTAGCACAGTTCTCTGTGAGTTCGACTCTCTGCTAACTTAAGTGTGGTTACTCTGCCTGACTGAACCAGACTAGCTCTTAGCGACGTGGTGGAGGTGTGAGATTGTAACAACACCCTTGACTGACTCTCTAAATGTTCATCAGTGGGAAGAGACGGAGTGTGAGTGCCTCGTGTCTTTTATAGTCAGTTCCCACCCCTGAGTGTCCTGCCTGCTTATTGGTCATGTCCTGTTCTCTGTGTCCATTAGCTGCTTATCTGTATATCATTATGTGTGTGTCTGCATATCACGACAGGTAGCACAGTGGTTAGCACAGTTGCTTCACAGCTCCAGAGTCCCAGGTTCGATTCCCAGCTTGGATCACTGTCTGTGCGGAGTCTGCACATTCTCCCGTGTCTGCGTGGGCTTCCTCCGGGTGCTCCGGTTTCCTTCCACAGTCCAAAGATGTGCAGGTTAGGTGGATTGGCCATGATAAATTGTCCTTAGTGTCCAAAAATGTTAGGTGGGGTTACTGGGCTATGGGGATAGGGTGGAAGCATGGGCTTAAGCTGGGTGCTCTTTCCAAGAGCCAGTGCAGACTCGATGGGTCGAATGGCCTCCTTGTGCACTGTAAAGAAATTCTATGATCATTTACAGGAACCATAAATTTGCACCGTCGGGGATGGACACAATTTACAGGATTTGGTAGAGGGATGGGGTTGAGAGGTTCAGGGATCTGTTTATGGAGAGTAGGTTCGCGGGACTGGAGGAGATCATGGAAAGTTTTCAATTCCCAAGGGGAGCACATTTAGGTATCTTCAGATGCGGAACTTTGTTCACAAAGAACACATTTGTTCCCTCAGTTACCAAGCCCCACACTGATTGACAGGATGCTATCTTGTGATGAGTTGAAGTAGGGAAGATATCTGATATATATGGGTGGTTGCCGGAGACAGGGAAGGCTCCATTACAGGAAATAAAGGGGACGTGGGAAGAGGAATTGGGCCTGGGGCTGGAGGGAAGGGTCTGGAGTGAGATTTTGTAAAGGGTGAACTCTACTTCCTCATGCGACAGGCTGAGCTCGATACAATTTAAAGTAGTCCGTAGGGCGCAACTGACTAGAGCACACATGAGTGGGTTCTTCCCCAGTGTAGAGATCAGGAGTGAACAGTGTTTAAGGGGGCTGATGAACCACTTGCACATGTTCTGGCCCTGCCCAAAATTGGTTGCGTTCTGGGTCTCGTTCTTTGAGACTGTATCGGAGATTGTGGGGGTTAGGCTGCAGCTGTGTCCACTGGTGGCAATTTTTGGGGTGTCGGACTTGCTGGAGCTTCTTGAAGGGAAGAGTACTGTGTCTTGGCCTTTGTCTCTCTGATAGCCCGGCGACGAGTCCTGCTTGGTGGAGGTCAGCAGTGCCACCTAGGGCTTCGGCATGCTTGGGGAACGTGGCAGAATTTCTGAGATTGGAAAAGATAAAGTTTGCCATCAGAGGGTCGGAGGAAGGGTTCTACTCTGGCTCAAGATCAGCCGCAGGCTCAGACTCCATAGGCAGGAAGGGATTGGGTGACCGCCAGGCAGAGCAAGATAGCCCGGGAGGCAGTACAGGAATCTCCTGTGGTCATTCCCCGACAAACAGATATACTGTTTGGATACTGTGAGAGGAATGACCTCTTATGGGAAAGCAGCAACAGCTAAACTCATTGTGCCATGGTTGGTTCTGCTGCAGAGGGGAGGAGTAAAAAGTGTGGGAATACAATAGTTGTAGCAGATTCAATTGTAAGGGGAGTAGATAGGCGATTCTGAGGCCGCAAACGAGACCCCAGGATGGTGAGTTGCCTCCCTGGTGCTAGGTTCAAGGATGTCTTGGAGCGGTTACAGGACATCCTGTAGGGGTTAGGTGAACAGCCAGTGGTTATGGTACACATTGTTATAAACAACATAGGTTAAAAAATGGATGAGATCCTGAAAGCTGAATATAGCGAGTTAGGAAGAGAGTTGAGAAGTCGGACCTCATAGGTAGTTATCTCAGGATGACTACCGGTACCATGTGCTAGTCAGAATAGAAACAGCAGGATATATCAGATAAGTAGGTGGCTGCAGAGATGGAATTAGTTGAAGCCAATCACAGCTGTAAAGAAGTTGAAACTTTAAGATAATGATCTTCTTAAAAATCACTTGTCGGGATGGAAAAATCCACTCCAGAATCAATCTAACTTCTTTCTGAAACCTATGTTTTTGCTGCTTGCCTTTGATATTTTTCTTTTGTTTAAATCAATCAGTAATTTTGTACTGTGTATCATGATTTGAAGAATTACCACGATTTGTATTTTAAACTCAACCATTGTATTTGCTAAAGACAATCAATCTGATCTAAGTTTGGATTGCAACCAAGAGTTTACCAGTAGACACTAAAGCTGACAATAAAGTTCAACAAAACTTTGCCAAAAAACACAGCCTAAATTTCTGTTATTTGGGAACTAAGAAGGGATAACGCATATTCAGGGTTCCGAATAGACACAGAGATCCATCAACTGGCGCTGCGAGCAGCTCCACACCAATTGACAACTGGTGCTGCGAGACAAAAGGAGGGAGAAGGTGAACCAAAGACCTTGCCGTAAACAAGAGTAAAAGATACCAAATCATTAACGACGAGACCCGAAGGCAGAATCTTTGACCGGAAGACCGAACTTTGACTTTGATCCGAAGATCGGCGGGACTGAGGTAAGAAATCACCCGTACCTCATTAAAGTCTGAAGCCGCAACAGCTCGCGAAACTTCCCCCTACCAACAAAAGAACCTTAAAAGAAAAGACTGTGCAATTGGGTGAGGGTGCAAATCTATTATCAGACACCTTATATCGGTGTAATTTGGTATATGGTACGGTGCTACAGGTATACAAATTACAACCTACGACTCACAGAGTTCACGATTTGAGCCCGGGTCAGAAACCTATTTGGAAGAGTTATGGGGGACGATAGTCCAAAGTGCGACCGGAGTACTTCTCCTACAAATGCCCCCACTGCTTCCAAGGGTGGAGCAGAGCTCCCCACAACCTCTAAGGGCAGCTGAGCTCCACCAGATGTGTCTACTGGTGATATGTTCGGAGATCTTAAATATCTTCTATTAATCGGCAGTTTGATTTGTCCGACGCAAATACGGAAATTGAATTAAAATACAACATTCCCAAGGGCCAATGGTCCCTTGAATATATCAATAAAGTTTGGAGTAAAACTGCCCGAATGATCCTTCAGCGTGTTATATGGTTTCTTGCGGTAATGGGACAGCTCCGTAGGCGACAGGAGACAATCGCCAACCCAAACCATGATCGCGAACTTAAAACTGCCAAAGATCAAGTCCAGGCAATCTGTAAGCGATTGCAGAAATCAAACCCGGAGCTTGATGCTTTGGAAGCACCTAATCTTTACTTCCACCGTGCAAGTCCCGTAAATCCATCATCTTTGCTCCCACTTCCCGAGGAGCTAAAGGGGGAGAAGAAGACGAGCATGACTGTGTGAAAGTAACAGAGGCTGCTCCAGCCAGGAGGACTACAGCCACCCATACAGCCAAAGTCCTATGCAAAGTCTATATTCCCAGATGGGGAGTACCAGCTAGCATTGACTCAGACAATGGAACTTACTTTACAGATGCTGTTTGCCAGGAGGTGTGCAGGTTACTGAACATCGATTGGAATCTACACTGCCCTTATCATCCAGAATCATCAGCATAAGTGGAATGCATGAACCGGACTTTAAAAGAACGGTTGTCCCAATACAACCAAGAAGGCGTGGATTCAAGCCTTGCCGCTAGTTTTGTGCCGTATCAGAACAACCCCAAACAGAACCACAGGCCTAAGCCCATTTGAGGTTATCACTGGCAGACCCATGTCCCTGCCAGGAACTATTGACTTAAGAAAGGCAGACTGCCATCTGATGAGTGATGCTTTACTCAGTTATTGTCAAAATTTAACAAATGCTGTCAGTTCTGCTTTCCAACAGGTGTCGGAAACTCCAGCACGAGCCATTAGGAGCCAAGTGGGAGGGCCCCTACCAGGTGCTACTTACAACCCAGTCAGCCGTGAAACTCCAAAGAAAGAAAACCTGGGTTCATGCATCACATGTGAAGCGCTTGTACCAAAATCAGAATCTGTAAAAATGTTTGCCTTAATATTGATTTTCAGTTACATGTTTGGCCTAGAAGGCTTTACCCAGGAGTTCAATGTTAACATGTTTCTGTACATGTCCTATAACTATGCCAGAGACTTTAACGTCTCTAAGTGCTGGGTGTGTTCTTCTATTCCTACCAATTCCCAAGCAGGTATCCCACTACAGCCTGTTCCTTTTACTTTATCTCAAATGGCAGAATGCTACACTTTCCAAAATCACGACCATACCTTTCCCGAATATGGAGACACCAGAACCAAAAAAATGATAAACGATGAGATTAAGAGACGGCAATCTGCAGGCCATCCATTATACACTTTCAAGGGATGGTGCCAACATATCTATAATCGGAGGCTGATACCACCCCAAGTAACCCTCCCAACTGGTCATAATCAGACTGGGACCATATGTTTAATTAACTATAGTTATAGAGGATGGAATGCGGGATACAGTAAATGTAAATATTATTTGGATGTGAGTGCCAGTAAAATGTACACTCATGACACAAAAAAGGTAGCGGTCTATGGACATGAAGGGGATCCCGTCGCCATCCCGTTTGCCAAAAAACACAGCCTGAATTTCTGTTATTTGGGAATTAAGAAGGGATAACGCATATCCAGAGTTTCGAATAGACACAGAGATCCATCAGGAGGCTTTAAACTAATATGGCAGCGAGATGGAAACTTTTTTTCTTTTTAAAAAATATTTTAGAGTACCCAATTATTTTTTTCCAATTAAGGGCCAATTTAGCGTGGTCAATTCGCTGACCCTGCAACCCACACAGAATGTGCAAACTCCACGCAGCAGTGACCCAGGGCCGGATTGAACCCGGGTCCTCAGCGCCATGAGGCAGCCCTGCTAACCACTGCACACCGTGCCGCCATGGGGGATGAAAGCCTATGTAAGGATTCAGAGCAGGGGAAATCAAGAGCAAAAGAAAAAGACAGCAAGGAGAATAAGAATAGTGATAGGCAGAGAAACCAAGGGCCAGTATCAGATAGCAACACTGTGCAAAATAGTAGACACCGGGCAAGGAACGTTAAAAGGACTAGCCTTACAGTTTTGTACCTGCATTCTCAGAGCATTCAAAATAAAATGGATGAACTCGTTGTACAGATAGATGTAAAGGGGTGTGATATAGTTGGGATTATGGAGACATGGCTCCATGGTGGCCAAGAATGGGAACTAAACATTGAGAGCCATTCAATTTTTAGGAAGGACAGACAGAAAGGAAAAGATGGTGGAGTTGCATTGTTGATCAAAGACAATATTGATACAATATTGAAGAAAGATATTGGCACAGACGATGTGGAATCTGTATGGGTTGATTAAGAAACACCACAGGGCAAAAAACATCCGTAAGGGTTGTATCCAGACCACCAAAGTGCAATGGTAATGTTGGGAATAGCATTAGACAGAAAATCAGTGATGCAAAGGAACATTTGTGATTATGGGTGAAATTAATCTGCATATAGATTGGGTGAGTCAAATTAGGAGGAATTCAGGATGGTTTTCTGGAACAATATGTTGAGGAACCAACAAGGGAACAGACCATCTTGGCCACCTTGGACTGGGTGTTGTGCAATGAGAAAGGATTAGTTGGCAAACTAGTTTCATAGATTATCATAGAATTTACAGTGCAGAAGTTGTGAGAGAACCCTTGGGGATGAGTGACCCTTGGGGCGGCACGGCGGCACAGTGGTTACCATTGCTGCCTCACAGCTCCAGGATCCCAGGTTCAATTCCAGCCTCGGGTGACTGTCTATGTGGAGTTTGCACTTTCTCCCCGTGTCTGCGTGGGTTTCTGCCGGGTGCTCCAGTTTCTTCCCACAAGTCCAAAGATGTGCAGGTTAGATGGATTGGCCATGCTAAATTGCCCCTTAGCTTCCAAAAAGGTTAGGTGGGTTTACTGGGTTACGGGGATAGGGTGGAGACGTAAGGTGCTCTTTCCAATGGCCGGTGCATACCAGATGGGCCGAATGGCATCCTTCTGCACTTCTTAATATGACAGAATTCTTTATCATGGTGGATAGTGAGGTAGTTGATTCTAAGACTAGGATCCTGAATCTCAATAAAGATAACTATGATGGTATGAGGCATGAGTTGGCTATGGTGGACTGGGAAACATTACTGAAAGGAAGGACAGAGGACAGGCAATGCCAGGCATTCAAGGAACAAATGGGTGAATTTAAAAAGTTGTTTATTTTTATTTGGCGCTTGATTAGAAAGGGAACCGTGGCCAAACCATGGCTACAAGGGAAATTAGAGATAGTATTAGATTCAAAGAAGAGGAATACAAGTTAGCAAGAAAAAATAATAGAACTGAGGATTGGGAACAGTTTAAAATTCAGCAAAGGCAGACCAAGGGATTGATTAAAAAATATATATTTTTATGAAGGCATTTATGTACATATAAAACACAACCAAAACGGAGAAAAAGAAGACAAACAGGAAATCTCATAACCAACAAATAACACCCCACCGTTCCACCCTCCCTGCCGTTCCCCTCCATCCACCCTGCCTCCCCCGTTTTTACCCCTTAGTCTGATCATGTATTACTACATACAATGTTAAGCTAGTACAGACAACTGAACACTAGATGGCCACATTATCAGGACATTTAAAAAGGTTTTCCCGCTCTTTCCTAGTGGAGAGTGTGTCAGGAGTGCAGAGAGTACAGAAGAGAGATAGCTAGAGAGGAGAAGTTAATAGATATCAATATTTAGCATTATCTTATTTAATAGTATAGCCTACAGTTATTTGTTTGTTTACTAGTTTAGTATTAAGTAAAAGGAACTCGTGAAATTATTTTATATTACTCATTAAATTACTTTATCATCACTGGAAGACTACGTCTATATTTCAACAACTCGGCTAGACAAAAAGAGTAGTATATCATAATATAATAAAGCCCCCCCTCCACTGATGACATCTTAACTATCTTTGAAGATGTCAATAAATGGCTTCTATCTCCAAGCAAACCCCCCACAGACCCACTCAAGGCAAATTTGATTTGTTTCAGTTTCAGGAATTTCATGAGGTCGCTCACTCACACCCCGGTTTCGGCGGCCCCGAGTCCCTCCATTCCAACAAGATCCGTCTCCGGGCTACCAGGGAGGCAAAGGCCAAGACATCGGTCTCTCTCACCCCCGGGACTCCCGGGTCTTCCGACACTCCAAAAATCGGCACATCTGGACTCGGGGCAACCTTCACCTTCAGTACCTCAGACATAACATCAGCGAACCCCCGCCAGAATCCCTCCAGCTTCGGACAAGCCCAAAACATGTGGACATAGTTCGGCCCCCCTGCGCACTGCACACACCTATCCTCCACCCCTTCAAACCATTGCTACTTTTGATATCCACATCAGCATATCATGGTGCAATCACACACACACTGATGGACAGGCAGTTGGACCAACCAGCACACACAACATCGCAGCCAATCACTAGTGAGAGCACACGCACTATAAAACAGGGAACACCACAGTTCCCGCTCATTCTACCAGGAGATAGCACAGAGCACAGAGCTCACAGCGTGCCACTCAGACATAGACCATGAGCTGAGTCCTCACTAAGATAGTGATAGGGCTGGGTCCACAGGTTAGCTGGTGAAGCACGTACCCAAGCCAGCAGTTAGTAGTTGTCGTTGTTAAGACAATAAAACAGAGTTGTACCATCTACAGCCGTGTTGGATCATTTGTGCATCGGAACACCCAACACGACATGATACCAATGGTGGAAGCTAACCAGCGACTGTGAGACCTACCTGCACCCTTTCAGAAATCCGCCATCCTGCTCCATGGAAAACATCAGCCCGCCGCAGCCACTCCGAATCACTGGAAATCTTGACGTAAACTGGAAGCTGTTTAAACAGCGCTTCCAGCTCTTCCTTGAAGCCACAGACAGGGAGAATGCATCGGACACCAGGAAGATCGCCCTCCTCCTCTCCACGGCGGGGCAACATGCCACCCACATCTATAACTCCCTGGCATTCGCGGAAGGCAAGGACAAGACAAAATATAAGATGGTGCTTCTGAAGTTCGAGGAACACTTCAGCGTGGAAGTCAATGAGAGCTTCGAGAGGTACCTCTTCCAGCAGCGCCTGCAGGGTAAGGATGAGCCTTTCCAATCTTACTTGACACACCTCCGTATCCTCGCGCAGTCCTGCGGCTATGAGGCCACCTCCGACTCCATGGTACAGGATCAGATAGTTTTTGGGGTCATCTCGGACACCCTACACCAGCAGCTCCTAAAAATAAAGCGCCTCACCCTAGCGACTGCCATCGAGACCTGCGTCCTCCATGAGACCATGACCAGCCGGTACTCCCAAATCCAGGCGGCCGAAACGGCACGGCACGGGTCCTACGAGGCGGAGTGGGTCCAGTCGATCAAGTTCCTCCCGGCCCGCGGCCCGGACAAGGGCGGCCATTTTGCACGCTTTCCGAGGCCTCCCGTGCTTGTACACGCCAAAAGAGGGGACGTTGACGCAGAGGGATGTGATGTGCAGGCGCGCTCTACGCAGGACCGCACCGCGCATGCGTGGTGGCTCAACAAACGCAATGAACGCCATGACGTCATGACGTGCGGCAACTGTGGCTCCGCCCACTTAAAGCGGCAATGTCCGGCCAATGCGCGACAATGCCTCCGCTGTGGCAGGATGGGCCACTACGCTGCCTGCTGTCGAGCAGCTCAACCTGCCAACTCCCAACAATTCCGCCAGCCTCGCAGGGACGTGCGGGCGATTCAGCCCCCCTACGCTGAGTCATATCCTGATAGTGTGCAGACCAGCGATAGCGAAGACAGAGCCCTTCCGCGTTGTGGTAATCCACAAGAACCGGATGTCCCCAAGTCGGAACCACCAGCCGCTGCCAGTGCACAGCATTGATCCGGGCGATGAGTGGTGTGCCACCCTAACGGTCAACCGATCACAGATCACATTTCGCCTGGACACTGGTGCCTCCGCCAATCTCCTTGCATGGTCAGCCTTCCAGACCTTGAAGGTTAAACCACCGATTCTGCCATCCCACTGTCAGCTGGTTGACTACAATGGAAACATTATCCCGGCCACGGGGTCCTGCCAGCTCGATGTTACACACAACTCACACAAAGCCACATTATCGTTTGAAATCGTTGGATCCTCGAAGGACTCTCTGTTAGGCGCACAGGCGTGCAAGATCCTCCACCTCGTTCAGCGGGTACACACTCTGTCTCCAGAAGGCACGTCCGATTTCCCGGATGCAGCCTTTAGGGCGCAGTTCCACTCACTCCTCGCGCACAATCAGGAAGTTTTCGAGGGCATGGGCACACTACCCTACACGTACAAAATACGGCTCAAACCGGATGCCTCCCCAGTCATTTACGCACCTCGTAGGGTCTCAACACCACTCAAGGACCGCCTCAAGCAGCAGCTGCAGGACCTGCAGGACCAAGGAGTGCTTTCCCGGGTCACGGAGCCAAAGCCATGGGTCAGCTCCATGGTGTGCGTCAAGAAGCCCTCCGGTGAGCTCCGGATCTGTATCGACCCAAAAGATTTGAATCACAACATTTGACCCAAATGAGAAGAAATCACGAGCGAAATGGCTCGGGCAAAAATATTCACCAAGCTTGATGCCTCAAAGGGCTTTTGGCAGATTCAATTGGATCAGTCCAGCTGGAAGCTGTGCACTTTCAACACTCCATTTGGCAGATACTGCTACAATAGAATGTCATTCGGCATCATCTCGGCCTCCGAGGTGTTCCATCGCATCATGGAACAGATGATGGAGGGCATCGAAGGAGTGCGCGTCTACGTAGACGACATCATCTGGTCCACCACACCACAGGAGCACATCAGTTGTCTCCAGCGTGTCTTTGCACAGATACGAGATCAGGGCCTATGCCTCAACCGAGCCAAATGCTCTTTTGGCCCGACTGAGCTAAAGTTTTTTGGGGACCACATCTCCCGGTCGGGTGTGTGGCAGGATGCCAACAAAGTGGCAGCCATCGCAGCCATGCAGCAGCCGTCAGACAAGAAGGCAGTGCTGCGCTTTCTCAGGATAGTCAACTTCCTGGGGAAGTTCATTCTTAACCTTGCTTCGCACACGACTGCTCTTCGCCACCTGGTCAAAAGAACATCGGTATTCCAGTGGCTGCCCGCACACCAGAGTGAATGGGAGGAGCTCAAGGTCAAGCTCACCACCGCCCCGGTACTGGTGTTTTTTGATACCACACGGGAAACAAAGATCTCAACTGACGCCAGCCAGTCTGGCATTGGGGCGGTACTCCTGCAACGGGACGACACCACATCATGGGCCCCGGTCGCCTATGCGTCGCAGGCCATGACTCCCACAGAACAGCGCTATGCGCAGATTGAGAAGGAGTGCCTAGGCCTGTTGACTGGCATCGACAAGTTTCACGATTATGTATATGGTCTTCCGCAGTTCACTGTGGAGACCGACCACCGCCCCCTGGTCGGCATCATTCAGAAGGACCTCAACGATATGACCCCTCGCCTCCACCGCATTCTGCTCAAGCTCCGGAGGTATTACTTCCAACTTGTCTACACCCCGGGGAAGGATCTCATCATCGCAGGTGCTCTGTCCAGGGCGGTCAACACACCGCCCGACTCGGAGGGGTTCGTTTGTCAGTTCGACGCACAAGTAGCCTTCACATCGGCCAATCTGCCGGCCACTGATTCACGTCTGGCCCACATTCGCCGTGAGACTGCGGCTGACCCCCTTCTACAGCGTGTAATGCGCCACGTGACGGAAGGGTGGCTCAAGGGGCAGTGCCCACAATTTTACAATATCCGGGATGACTTGGCCGTCATTGATGGTGTCCTCTTGAAGTTGGACTGGATCATGATCCCACACAGCATGCACTGGCTTGTCCTCGAACAACTGCACGAAGGCCATCTCGGAGTTGAAAAGTGCAGGCAGAGGGCCCGAGGGGCTGTGTACTGGCCGGGCATCAGCGACGACATCGCCAACATGGTGCTCAACTGCCCCACCTGCCAAAGATTTCAGCTGGCGCAACCCCCTGAGATACTTCAACCCCATGAGTTGGTCATGTCCCCCTGGGCGAAGGTGGACGTGGACCTCTTTCACGCGCTCGGCAGGGACTACATTATTCTGATTGACTACTTCTCAAGTTATCCGGAGGTCATACGCCTGCACGACATGATGTAATCAGCTGTCATCCGGGCATGCAAAGAACCCTTTGCTCGCCATGGAATTCCACTCACCGTCATGTCTGACAACGGGCTTTGCTTTGCGACCTAAGAATGGTCTTCCTTTGGCACTTCATATAACTTCACACACGTGACGTCCAGTCCCTTGCATCCTCAGTCGAATGACAAGGCGGAAAAGGGCGTCCACATTGTGAAGCGGCTCCTCTGTAAGGCTGCTGATGCCGGATCTGACTTCTGTTTAGCCTATTGGCCTATTGCTCGGCCCCACTGTCCACGGGCCTCTCGCCAGCCCAGCTGTTGATGGGTCGCACCCTCAGGCCCACTGTGCGGTCCATTCATGTTCCTGAACCCGACCATGCTCCAGTACTGCGAAGGATGCAACAACAGCGTGCTCAGCAGAAGGGGGCACATGACGCTCGGGCGACTGATCTTCCTGCCCTGGCACCCGGAGACAACGTCTGCATACACCTACCGGAGGGTGGCTGGTCGGCAACCGCCGAGGTTCTCCGCCATGTGGCTTCCCGCTCATTCCTGGTTCACATGCCTGATGGCTTCATTCGCCGCCGTAATCGGCGGGCCCTTCGTCTGGTTCCATGCTCGCTACGAGATCATGCACCGGTGCCACGCCCTCCTGTTGTCCCTGATGTCGACTTTGTTGAGCTTCCTGCCACTCTGCCTCTTTCTCTCTCGCCCGTGGCCAGGCCCATTCCTCAGCCGGTGGATCCTGACCCACCCTTGAGGCGGTCGACCCGAATTCGTCGTCCACCTGAGAGACTTGACTTATGAGCCTGTTAGCACATTGCACTCACTGAATTGTTTTACAGTCCTGTTAACGAGTTTCTTTTCTTGTCTTTCATTGTTCCAGAAGTTTTCTCTCGTCGTTTGCAGATTGCATTTGTTCTGTTATTGGTACAACCTCGTTGCTCTGATGCACCTGACACCTTCCTCTGTATATAGTCTAGCCTCATGTACATGTTGTAAATATTGCACACACATACTCAGATGCACTCAGGACACATTTATATTTATTAGCATGTAGGCACATATCCTTGTGAAAGGGGGGGGGATGTCATGATATCCACATCAGCATATCATGATGCAATCACACACACACTGATGGACAGGCAGTTGGACCAACTAGCACACACATAACATCGCAGCCAATCACCAGTGAGAGCACACGCACTATAAAACAGGGAACACCACAGTTCCCGCTCATTCTACCAGGAGCTAGCTCAGAGCACAGAGCTCACAGCGTGCCACTCAGACATAGACCATGTGCTGAGTGCCTCACTAAGATGGTGATAGGGCTGGGTCCACAGGTTAGCTGGTGAAGCACATACCCAAGCCAACAGTTAGTAGTTGTCGTTGTTGAGACAATAACACAGAGTTGTACCATCTACAGCCGTGTTGGATCATTTGTGCATCGGAACACCCAACACGACAACTTTAGCTGCCCAATCGTAGTTCATTAAGTTCGGCAAGGCCAGCGCCCTCCCCCCACCCACCAATGGCTCCACTCCAGCTGCACCTTCTTTACCTGGGGGCATTTCCCCGCCCAAACAAATCCAGAGATCAGGGTGTTAACTTTCCGAAAAAAGTCCTTTGGGATAAAAATCGAAAGTTCTGAAAAATGAATAGGAACCTCGGAAGCACCGTCAATTTCATGGTTTGCACCCGCCCTGCCAGCGATTGCAGGAGCACGTCCCATCTCCTAAAACCCCCCTTCATCTGCTCCACCAACCGCGCCAGATTCAATTTGTGCAATTGGTCCCATCCCCACGATACCTGAGTGCCCAAATGTCTAAAGTTCGTCCCGACCACTTTAAACGGCAGCTCGCTCAGCCTCCCCTCCTGTTCCCTTGCCTGAATCGGGAAGACTTCACTCTTTCCCATATTTAATTTATACCGGAGAACCGGCCCAATTCCTCCAAGGTGTTCATGATCCCTCCAATGCCTCCCAACGAGTTCGAAATGTAAAGTAAGCGATCGTCCATCTACAGTGAAACTCTATGCTCCACTCCCCCATGCACTATCACTTTCCAATTTCTCAACGCTCTAAGCATCATAGCTTGTGGCTCTATTACCAGGGCAAAAAGCAATGGGGAGAGTGGACATCCCTGCCTTGTCCCATGATGCAATTCAAAATACTCCAAACTCAACTGATTCGTCCGAACACTAGCTACCGCCGCCCTATGTAGCAACCGGACCCAATCCACATACCCCTGCTCAAACCCGAACCGCCCTCGTACCTCCCATAGATATTCCCCTTCTACTCAATCAAAGGCCTTCTCTGCATCCATAGCGATCGTCACCTCCACCTCCTGTCCCACCGGGGGCAACATAATCACATTTAATAAGTCCCTCACATTCGGCGACAGATGCCTCCCCTTTACAAACCCCGTCTGGTCCTCCACTATCACCCCCGGTACACAGTTCTTGATCCACGAGGCCAAGATCTTTGCCAGCAGCTTGGCGTCCACATTTAGCAGCGAGATCTGGCAGTAGGACCCACACTGCTCTGGATCCATATCCTTCTTCAGAATTAAGGAAATTGATGCCTGCGATAACAATGGGGGAAGCTCACTCGCCTCATTGTATGCCCTTACCAACAGGGCCCCAGATTCCCCGAAAACATCTGATAAAATTCCACCGGGAACCCTCCAGGCCCGGGGTCTTCGCTGCCTGCATTACCCCCATGCCCTCCATCACCTCCACCAGCCCAATGAGTGCCCCTAGCGCCTAAACCAGATCCTCCTCCAATTTGGGAAACGCCAAGCCATCTAGGAATCGCCACATTCCCTCTCCCTCTACTAGGGGCTCCAATTCATATGACCTCTTATAAAATTCCTCAAACGCCCCATGCACTCCACCGGGTCCAAGACCACCCTTCCTCGCCCATCCTTCACCCTTCTAATCTCCCTCGCCTCCTCCTGCTTCCTGAGTTGATGAGCCAGCATCATACTCACCTTCTCCCCATATTCATACACTGCTGTCCTGGCCCTCCTTAACTGCCCCACTGTCTTCCCCGTTGACACCAACCCAAACTCCATTTGGAGCTTCTTATGTTCCTTCAACAAGCCTGCAAGTATGTCCTATCTACCCGCAGTCCAAAGATGCGCAGGTTAGGTGGATTGGCCATGCTAAATTGCCCTTAGTCCAAAATTGCCTTTAGTGTTGGGTGGGGTTACTGGGTTATGGGGATAGGGTGGGGGTGTGGACTTGGGTAGGGTGCTCTTTCCAAGATCTGGTGCAGACCCGATGGGCCGAATGGCCTCCTTCTGCACTGTAAATTCTATGATCTATGAACTCCTCCACCAGCCTAGCCATCTCTGTCCCATCCCTATGCGCCTGGATCGATATAAACTCCCCCCTGACCTACTGCCATAAGCGTCTCCCATAACGTGGCGGCCGAAATCTCACCTATGTCATTCAGCTCCAGATAATAATAATGATAATCTTTATTGTCACAAGTATGCTTATATTAACACTGCAATGAAGTTACTATCAAAAGCCCCTAGTCTCCTGTTTGGGTACACCGAGGGAGAATTTAGAATGTCCAATTCACCTAACAACACGTCTTTCGGGACTTAGGGGAGGAAACCGGAGCACCCGGAGGAAACCCACGCAGACACAGGGAGAACGTGCAGACTCCGCACAGACAGTGACCCAAGCCGGGAATCGAACCTAGGACCCTGGCGCTGTGAAGCAACAATGCTGCCCACAGTGCTACCGTGACACACCCCTGAATGGCAGCCGTCACCCGCTCGCACACCTCCTCGTGTGCTAACAACCCCACGTCTAATCTCCAATGTGGGCGCTGGGCCTTCCCCCGGTCCATTTGCAAGTCCTCCCAGTGCGGCCCATGGTGAGAAACCACAATCGCCGAATACCCAGAGCCGAGCACCCCACCATCAGAGCCTTATCGACAACAAAGTAATCGATCCGCGAGTATACCCTGTGTGCATGGGAGAAGGACAAAAATTCCTTTGCCCTCGGCCTCCCAAACCTCCACGGGTCTAACCACACACCCCTGTGCTCCATGAACCTCTTTAGCTCCTTTGCCACCACCGACACTATCCCCGATCACGGACTCGACCGGTCCAGTCTCAGCTGAATGACCGTATTAAAGTGCCCCCCCGCCCCCCCGATATCAACCAGTGTGAGTCCAGGTCTGGGGTCTTATCCAACACCCGCCTCATAAATTCAACATCATTTCAAATTGGGGCATAAACGTTCACCAGGACCACTGGCAGCCCCTCCAATTTCCCGCTCACCATCACAAACCTTCACATCAAATCTGTGACTATATTTCCCACCTCAAAGGCTATCCACTTGTGTATTAGCACCGCTATTCCCTGCGTCTTCACATCCAACCCCGTATGAAAAACCTGTCCAATCCACCCCTTCCTCAACCTAGTCTGGTTCCCAACCTTCAAATGTGTTTCCTGTAGAAATGCCACATCTGCTTTTAAGTTCCTCAAATGTGCGAACGTGTGTTACCACTTGACTGGTCCATTCAGCCCTCTCACATTCCATGTGACTGCCTGGTAGGGAGGCACACCGCACCCCCTCTCCTGCCAATCAACCATAACCCTCCTTGGGCCCGCCTCCTACTCACGTCCCGTAACCTGCCAGACCCGCCCTTGGATGTCCACCGTAACCAACTCCCACCTTATTGCACATCAACAGCCCCACCCCCATCAGCAGTCCCCCCTCCCCTAAACAAAACAACAATCCCATTCCCCTCTAAAACTCTAATGACTTAATCACCCCCCCCACTGTGATCCCGTGAACTAGCCCGCCCAGTTAGCCTGCCAGCCCCCGCCTCTGCCGCCAAGTATCTTACCCCCATTGATTCCCCCCCCACCCCCGCTTGCACACTGCCGTAGTGCAAACAGCAATAACAATGAAAAGAAGAAACAAAGATGCACTCACTTTCCACCATCCTCCGGCCACCCACCAAAGAACTCCATGACATCACTAAACAGCCCCAAAGAGAAAAGAGGTTATCCCCTGACCACCACCCGAAAAAAAAGAAAATGGAGCAATACAATCAAAAGACAGGCAGGGAGAATCAACGCGACTTCACATTTCCTACAAAGTTCAGTGTCCTCCCTCTCCTGCCAGTTCTCAATGGGGGCAGCATGGTAGCATAGTGGTTAGCACAGTTGCTTCACAGCTCTAGGGTCCCAGGTTTGATTCCCGGCTTGGGTCACTGTCTGTGCGGAGTCTGCACGTCCTCCCCGTGTGTGCGTCGGTTTCCTCCGGGTGCTCCGGTTTCCTCCCACAGTCCAAAGATGTGCAGATTAGGGGGATTGTCCATTCTAAATTGTCCTTAGTGTCCAAGGGGGTTGGGTGGGGTTGCTGGGTTACAGTGATAAAGGGGATGGGGTGGAGGCGTGGGGCTTAAGTAGGGTGCTCTTTCCAAGGGCCGGTGCAGACTCGATGGGCTGAATGGCCTCCTTCTGCACTGTGGATTCTATGATATGATTCTGTGAAACAATCCCTTGCCTCCTCCGGCGTTCCAGAATGGTATTTGTGTCCGTTATGGGTCACCCAAAGGACTGGGTACAGCATCCCAAACTTCACCCTCTTCTTGAAGAGGGCAGCCTTGACACGATTGAATCCGGCTCTCCTCTTTGCCAGTTCCACGCCCAGGTCCTGATATACCTGGAGCTCGTTA
Organism: Scyliorhinus torazame; assembly: GCF_047496885.1. Taxonomy (NCBI): domain Eukaryota; kingdom Metazoa; phylum Chordata; class Chondrichthyes; order Carcharhiniformes; family Scyliorhinidae; genus Scyliorhinus; species Scyliorhinus torazame. The sequence continues at coordinate 31,596,143 of NC_092714.1, forward strand.
CCTTCCCAGGTACATTTCCCCTTGTCTGCCTGACCCACCGCAAGACCTTCTCTTTGTTCAAGAACTAGTGTAGTCTCAACACCATCGCCCTCGGCGGCTCATTCGCCTGCTGCTTCCTCATAAGTCCTCAATGTGCTCGATCGACCTCCAGGGGCTGGTCAAAGGCTCCCTCCCCATTAGCTTCTTTAACATCTTGACCACATGAGACCCTGCATCCGCTCCCTTGATGTCCACCGGCAACCTCACTATTCTCAGATTCTGCCTGCGGGAGCAGTTATCCAAATCATCCATAGAACATAGAACATAGAACATAGAAAATACAGCACAGAACAGGCCCTTCGGCCCACGATGTTGTGCCGAACCTTTGTCCTAGATTAATCATAGATTATCATTGAATTTACAGTGCAGAAGGAGGCCATTCGGCCCTTTGAGTCTGCACCGGCTCTTGGAAAGAGCACCCTACCCAAACTCAACACCTCCACCCAACACCAAGGGCAATTTGGACATTAAGGGCAATTTATCATTGGCCAATTCACCTAACCCGCACATCTTTGGACTGTGGGAGGAAACCGGAGCACCCGGAGGAAACCCACGCAGACACGGGGAGGACGTGCAGACTCCGCACAGACAATGACCCAAGCCGGAATCGAACCTGGGACCATGGAGCTGTGAAGCAATTGTGCTATCCACAATGCTACCGTGCTGCCCTTAAGAACAAATAAATCTACACTATATCATTTTACCGTAATCCATGTACCTATCCAATAGCTGCTTGAAGGTCCCTAATGTTTCCGACTCAACTACTTCCACAGGCAGTGCATTCCATGCCCCCACTACTCTCTGGGTAAAGAACCTACCTCTGATATCCCTCCTATATCTTCCACCTTTCACCTTAAATTTATGTCCCCTTGTAATGGTGTGTTCCACCCGGGGGAAAAGTCTCTGACTGTCTACTCTATCTATTCCCCTGATCATCTTATAAACCTCTATCAAGTCGCCCCTCAACCTTCTCCGCTCTAATGAGAAAAGGCCTAGCACCCTCAACCTTTCCTCGTAAGACCTACTCTCCATTCCAGGCAACATCCTGGTAAATCTTCTTTGCACCTTTTCCAGAGCTTCCACATCCTTCCTAAAATGAGGCGACCAGAACTGTACACAGTACTCCAAATGCGGCCTTACCAAAGTTTTGTACAGCTGCATCATCACCTCACGGCTCTTAAATTCAATCCCTCTGTTAATGAACGCGAGCACACCATAGGCCTTCTTCACAGCTCTATCCACTTGAGTGGCAACTTTCAAAGATGTATGAACATAGACCCCAAGATCTCTCTGCTCCTCCACATTGCCAAGAACTCTACCGTTAACCCTGTATTCCGCATTCATATTAGTCCTTCCAAAATGGACAACCTCACACTTTTCAGGGTTAAATTCCATCTGCCACTTCTCAGCCCAGCTCTGCATCCTATCTATGTCTCTTTGCAGCCGACAACAGCCCTCCTTACTATCCACAACTCCACCAATCTTTGTATCGTCTGCAAATTTACTGACCCACCCTTCAACTCCCTCATCCAAGTCATTAATGAAAATCACAAACAGCAGAGGACCCAGAACTGATCCCTGCGGTACGCCACTGGTAACTGGGATCCAGGCTGAATATTTGCCATCCACCACCACTCTCTGACTTCTATCGGTTAGCCAGTTTGTTATCCAACTGGCCAAATTTCCCACTATCCCATGCCTCCTTACTTTCTGCATAAGCATTGCTCTCCCAAAAGAAATGAGACATTTGAAAGATACATTTTTCTTATTCGTACCCTGAAACCAGGTGAATCTTTTCACAGTTTTGTCACTGACTTGAGGCTGAAGTCCCAATCCTGCAATTTCAGAACTCTAAAATCATCGATGATCTGCGAACAAATAGTATTTGGAATATCAAATGACAAGCACCGTGAGAGATTGCTGCGGGAAGAAGATCTGACATTGGAAAATGCAATTAAGATTTGCCATGTAAGTGGGTTGGCTGCACAGCAGATCAGTACACTCAGCTCGATACATTTTTGCGCAAACATGGAAGAAGATGCCAGCGCCATCAGCATTGTGACGCAGTTCAATAAGAAACGTGGTCTCAGTGCGGGCCACCATTTTAAACAGCAATCCGGGACCGCCAACTTGTGCCAGAAATGTGGCAACCGATGTGGCCCACGGAAATGTCCAGCATATTGAGAAGCATGTTCCAGGTGTGGCCAAACAAATCACTTTGCCAAACAATGTTTTTTGGTATCTGAGTTGGATTGCACTCTGGTGTCTGGGTTGGATTGCCCTCTGGTGTCTGGGTTGGATTGCCCTCTGGTGTCTGGGTTGGATTGCCCTCTGGTGTCTGGGTTGGATTGCACCCTGGTGTCTGGGTTGGATTGCACTCTGGTGTCTGGGTTGGATTGCCCTCTGGTGTCTGGGTTGGATTGCCCTCTGGTGTCTGGGTTGGATTGCCCTCTGGTGTCTGGGTTGGATTGCACCCTGGTGTCTGGGTTGGATTGCCCTCTGGTGTCTGGGTTGGATTGCCCTCTGGTGTCTGGGTTGGATTGCACCCTGGTGTCTGGGTTGGATTGCCCTCTGGTGTCTGGGTTGGATTGCACTCTGGTGTCTGGGTTGGATTGCCCTCTGGTGTCTGGGTTGGATTGCCCTCTGGTGTCTGGGTTGGATTGCACTCTGGTGTCTGGGTTGGATTGCACTTTGGTGTCTGGGTTGGATCGCACTCTGGTGTCTCGGTTGGATTGCACTCTGGTATAAGGGTTGGATTGCACTCTGGTGTCTGGTTTGGATTGCACTCTGGTATCTGGGTTGGGTCGCACTGCAGTGTCTGGGTTGGATTGCACTCTGGTATCTGGGTTGGATTGCACTCTGATATCTGGGTTGGATCGCACTCTGGTGTCTGGGTTGGATTGCACTCTGGTGTCTGAGTTAAAAACAAAGAACAAAGAAAATTACAGCACAGGAACAGGCCCTTCGGCCTTCCCAGCCTGTGCCGATCCAGATCCTTTATCTAAACCTGTCTTCTATTTTCCAAGGATCTACTTCCCTCTGTTCCCCGCCCATTCATATATCTGTCTAGATGCATCTTAAATGATGCTATCGTGCCCGCCTCTACCACCTCCACTGGCAAGGCGTTCCAGGCACCCACCACCCTCTGCGTAAAAAACTTTACACGCACATCTCCCTTAAACTTTCCCCCTCTCACCTTGAAATCATGACCCCTTGTAATTGACACCCCCACTCTTGGAAAAAGCTTGTTGCTATCCACCCTGTCCATACCTCTCATAATTTTGTAGACCTCAATCAGGTGCCCCCTCAACCTCCGTCTTTCCAACGAAAACAATCCTAATCTACTCAACCTTTCTTTATAGCTAGCACCCTCCATACCAAGCAACATCCTGGTGAACCTCCTGTGCACCCTCTCTAAAGCATCCACATCGTTCTGGTAATGTGGCGACCAGAACTGAATGCAGTATTCCAAATGTGGCCTAACCAAAGTCCTATAAAACTGTAACATGATCTGCTGACTCTTGTACTCAATACCCCAACCGATGAAGGCAAGCATGCTGTATGCCTTGGATTGCACTGTGGTGTCTGGGTTGAATCGCACTCTGGTATCTGGGTTGGATTGCACTCTGGCATCTGGGTTGGATTGCACTCCGGTATCTGGGTTGGATCGCATTCTAGTGTCTGGGTTGAATTGCATTCTGGTGTCTGTGTTGGATCGCACTCTGGTATCTGGGCTGGCTCGCACTCTCGTGTCTGGGTTGGATTGCACTCTGGATGTGGCCCATGGCAATGTCCAGCATATGGAGAAGCATGTTCCAGGTGTGGCCGAATGAATCACTTTGCCAAACAATGTTTTTTGGTATCTGGGTTGGATTGCACTCTGGTGTCTGGGTTGGATCGCACTCTGGTATCTGGGTTGGATCGCACTGTAGTGTCTGGGTTTTGAATTGCACTCTGATATCTGGGTTGGACCGCACTCTAGTATCTGGGTTGGATTGCACTCTGGTATCTGGATTGGATTGCACTCCGGTATCTGGGTTGGATTGCACTCTGGTGTGTGGGATGCCTCACACTCTGGTATCTGGGTTAGATTGCACTCTGGTATAAGGGTTGTATAGCACTCTGATGTCTGGATTAGATTGCACTCTGGTATCTGGGTTGGATTGCACTCTGGTATCTGGATTGGATCGCACTGTAGTGTCTGGTTTGGATTGCACTCTGGCATCTGGGTTGGATCGCACTCTGGATTCTGGGATGGATTGCACTCTGGTGCCTGGGTTGGACTGCACTCTGGTATCTGGGTTGGATCGCAATCTGGTATCTGGGTTGGATTTCACTCTGGTATCAGGGTTGGATCGCACTCTATTGTCTGGGTTGGATTGCACTCTGGTGTCTGGGTTTGATCGCACTCTGGTATCTAGGTTGGATTGCACTCTGCTGTCTGTGTTAGATTGCACTCTGGTGTCTGGGTTGGATCGCACTCTGGTGTCTGGGTGGGATTGCACTCTGGTATCTGTGTTGGATTGCACTCTAGTATCTGGGTTGGATTGCAGTCTAGTGTCTGGGTTGGATTGCACTTTGGTATCTGGGTTGGATTGCACTCTGGTGTCTGTGTTAGATTGCACTCTGGTATCTGGGTTGTGTTATGGGTCAGGGTTTAGAGAACCCCAAAGTGTATGACACTTTTAATAGATTGTGATATGGGGTGCACACCGCCCACTCTACAGGTATGGTACAACAGAAATGGAAAATTATTTTAACAATAAAATAATGTTTATTCTATGAACTCAAGTTCACCTTTTAAAAACATACAGTGAACGTCTTAGCAACCATTAATTCAAATGCAATCCCCAAAGAATACAGCACAAAGTCATCCTTAATAATTTCCCAAACAACATCCAGAAGACAAAAAAACAACCTTTTAACAGAAGCACATTAGGTTCAAATTCACTGCTGAAAATATTTATAATTCTGAATTCACCAAATGATCAAGAAATAGTCTTTTCATGGCAGAGAGATCAACAGTATACCTGCTCTGTCTGGCTTCAGCTCCAACACTGAAAGCAAAACTAAAACACACCCTGCAGCAAACAGCCTAAAACGAAAGTAAAAAGCTGACAGACAGCCCAGCTCCACCCACACTCTGACATCACTGATAAACACCCATTTCTTCAAGGTACATTTCTTAAACACCCATTTCTTAAAGGTACTCTCACATGAAACCTCCCCCCAAGAAAAACAAATAAACCATCAACTTCAAGATGGTTTCATTTTTCACCTTTTCACAATTCTTTAAGAAATGCACACAGTAAATATACTTTATTGTTTCAAAAAACAACACCCGCAAACAGGTATAATAATATAGTCCATTTCGTTTTTCCGTTCTTCTTCCTCCAACTGAAATCTGTCTCGATTGACATTCTCTTTGAACAAGAAGGTCTCTGCATGATCCATCCATCTCTCTACTCCTCGGCATGGCTCTTTAAAGTCAGATACTTCAGTTCCATCTGATCACAGAGTCCCTTGTAATTCTCCAACACATGAGCATTGGTTATCACAGCTGTCAGGCAGTCAAATGCCTGTTGAAACTCCGCTGTCCATTGACATTTTCGACGTTTCTTCAGCAAGTCCATCATTGGAGCAACCACGCTACAAAACCTTTGCACAAATGTTTGATCAAATCCACTCATGCCAAAAACTCGCATTATTTCCCTTCATCTTGAGGGTATTGAAAACTCCTCAATAACTGTTGGTTTCACATCCCGGTGACCATTCGACCCTGTCCAATTGTATGGCCAAGGAAAGTGACTTGGACTTTTCCAAATTCACTTTTGGCTAGGTTTATCACCAACCCCGCCTCCTGAAGTCGATCGAATAACTCCATCAGATGTTTTAAATGTTCTTTCCATGTCTGGCTGAAAATGACCAGATCGTCGATGTACACTGCACAATTGGGTAATCCTGAAACAACTTTGTTAGTTAACCGTTGAAATGTGGCTGGGGCATTTTTCCTGCCAAATGGCATAACTTTGAATTACTATATACCATCTGGAGTCACAAAAGCTGAAATCTCCTTCATTCTTTTGGATAAAGGTACCTGCCAGTAACCTTTAAGTAAATCCAGTTTGGAAATAAAAGCTGATTGTCCCACTTTCTCAATGCAATCCTCCAAACATGGGATAGAATAAGAGTCCGTTCTTGTAACTGCATTAACCTTTCCAAAGTCCACATACAACCATTGGGTACCCTCTGGATTTGGTACCATCACTATGGGTGAGCTCCATTGGCTGCAACCCACTTCAATTATGCCATTTTTAAGCATACTCTCAATCTCTTTGATAACCTGTGCCAAGTTTAAAGGGTTAAGTCGATATGGATATTACTTGATCGGAACAGCCTTTCCCACATCTGCATCATGCATAACCATTTTAGTACTTCCCAATTTATCTCCATAAGCTTGCCCATGTAGTATCAATAATTCTTTCATGTCAGTCCATTTTTCCTCTGGAAGGTAATGCAACAATTTATCCCAATTTTTAAGAACATCCTCATTTTCCAATTTAATTTGAGGTATGTCAAATTCACAGTCATCTGGATTTGGTTCGTCACTTTGAGTTAGAATCATTAAAACCTCCTTTTTCTCTCCTTCCCTTTCAAAGTACCTTTTAAGCATATTCACATATGCTCTTTCGCACTATCCTCATCACTATCATCCAACTGTACGGTGAATCTTCCTTCTCTCTGGTGTTTTTACCACATAATTCACCTAACTTAATTTCATTTCAATCTGATAAGGTCCACAAAACCTTGCTTTTAAAGGTTCACCTACCACTGGTAACAACACTAAAACTTTATCCCCACTGGCAAAACTACGAACTTTGGATTTCTTGTCCGCTACCCGTTTCATCACATTTTGTGCAACTTTAAAATGTTGTCTACCCAATTCACCTGCTCCATTTAATCGTTCCCTAAAATTTGACACGAAATCTAATGATGCAATTTCCGATTTCTCACTCATCAATTTTTCCTTAATCAATTTAAGTGGTCATCTTACCTCATGACCAAAAATTAGTTCAAAAGGACTGAATTTGGTTGACTCATTAGGTGCATCCCTAATTGCAAACAGTAAGAATGGAATTCCTTTATCTCAATCCTCTGGATAATCGTGATAATAAGCCCTCAACATTGTCTTTAATGTCTGATGCCATCTTTCTGATGCTCCCTGCTATTCTGGATGGTACGCAGTTGATTTAAATTGTTCTATTCCTAAGCTATCCATAACTTCTTTGAATAACCTTGACGTAAAATTTGATCCTTGATCCAATTGTATTTCTGTGGGTAGTCCATATCGAGTAAAGAATTTAATTAACTCCTCCACAATCGTTTTAGCTGTAATATTACATACTGGAATGGCCCCTTGAAACCTAGTAGACACATCCATTATCGTCAAAAGATATTGATTCCCACTTTTCGTTTTCGGAAGCCGTCCTACGCAATCAATTAGGACCCTTGTAAAAGGTTCCTCAAATGCTGGAATGGGTATTAAGGGTGCTGGTTTTATCACTGCTTGAGGTTTATCTATCAATTGACATGTGTGACATGATTGACAAAATGTAACTACATCTTTATGTAGTCCATGCCAATAAAAATGTTTTTGGATTTTAGCTTGAGTTTTCCTTATTCCCAAATGACCTCCCACTGGTTCCTCGTGTGCAACTCGCACCACCTCCTTTCGATGCTCTACCGGCAATACTAGTTGATGAGCTTCTGCCCACTTTTCATCCGTCTGCATATGTAAAAGTCTCCATTTTCTCTTCAAGACGTTACTTTTACGGTAATAACACTCTGGTATACACTCAGATTCCTCTTCCGCATATGCTTTCTGATACTTGCATTTTATTTCTATGTCTTTCTGTTGTAACTTCGCCAATTTTCCTGAACTAAAAATATCCACCTCATCCTCCACCTGTTCTTGTTCTTTTTCAACCATCTGATCAAAACTCGTTTCTGATAATTGCACTTCAACTTCATCTTCACTCTTTGATTTCTCCTCTTGGCTTAACCTGTGACTTTGCGACCTTGTTACCACACAATCCAGAAAAATCCCAGGATATTCGTCCTTCAACACTTCAGTTGTCTGATTTTGTACTGGCTTATCAACCACAGTAGGCATCACTCCAACCTGCGATCAAGCTATATCATTACCCAAGATAAACTGTATTCCTGGACAAGATAGTTTCTCTATTACTCTGACTACCACTTCACCATTCTTCACTGGACTTTCTAACCTTACATTATATAATGGAACATTACTCCTCTCACCCTGAATTCCACATATTACCACCTTTTCTAGGATCATTCTTCCCAAACTACATAACACATGTCATGTGGCCATTTAATTTGTTTAGCCACCTTCTCAAATGAAATGAAAAAGGCTTCTACCTCCTTCTCATCAAACCTTGGCAATGCTTGGACATATTAAAATAGATCCACCAAGCCTTCGACAATGACCTCTTTTGCACTATCCTCATCACTATCATCCAACTGTACGTTTCCCTTTACGTCTGCCAATTTTAACTGACTGTCATGTTTCATGGCCATTTTCTGAAGTTCAAACCTCTCTCTTTATCCTTTTCCCTGATCTGTATCTCCCTTTCTCTTTCTTTTTGTTCTGCTAGAGCTATTTTTTCTTTTCACCTTTCTTCTCTCTCCCTTTCTTTTTCCTCTCTCTCTCTTTCGTATTCAAGCTGCTTTAATTCTTTCTCATGTTCCATTTGTTTAATTTGTAACTGAATTTTTGCAATTTCCAATGAGTCAAACTGTATCTCAGGCATCTTTAAATGCTTAGCCACTGCCATAATTACCTCAGCTTTTTGCATTTTGTCAGGTAATGTTAACTGCAATGTTTTTGCCAAATCTAACAGTCTGCTTTTAGTCTCTGTCCGTAAGGTACTGCGTGTGGCCGTCTCCACCCCCAAAAACTTCAGAGCCTCTGAAAGCGCCATTGTCCACAACACACTCCCTACTTAAACTGAAATAACGCACCTGAAAAGCAACCACAATATGTTCACCCCTCATTGTCTTTAAGTTCACTAAGCCAATCCAATGGATCTACTTTTATCCCCCTCGAGCCCCCAACTTGTTATGGGCCAGGGTTTAGAGAACCCCTAAGTGGCTCATGGAGTTCATCTGACCCACAACTGTTAATAGATTGTGGTATGGGGAGCACACGGCCCACTCTACATGGTATGGTACAGCAGAAATGGAAAAGTATTTTTTAAAGCAAAACAATGTTTAGTCTATGAACTCAAGTTCACCTTATTAAAACATACAGTGAACATTTTCGCTGGGATGGCCACGTCCCGATTACAAAATGGACACTTGCAAAGAATGCAGGGAACATTGGACAATACCAAAAAAGCAAGCAGGTGCAAGGTCTGTCTGTAGATTAGAGCCTTAGCTCTCAGACAGGACCGGTACTGTTAAGCCATCAACATACTAATGAGCCATCTCCAGGAACAAAAGGCAACATTTAGGTAAACAATGCTAAACCACAAGCGTAAGAACAGTACTGATCAAGCCTCTGAGATTCAGAAGTGTGTTAATGTATGCGTACTAACAGGGATATAAGGTAAACCTGAGAGATTTTGTTGCATAAAACTGTCGGGAGTTTTGTAGGTCGGAAATTAGCGTAAGTCGTACCCTGTTTGCATCACCACTTTATCACCCCCTGTTCCAAATTCAGGAGAGAACCTAGATAAAGAAAATGGCAATGAAGGCAATGGAACGCCTTATCCAGCAGAGGGTAGTAGAGCGGAGCTGCTGATTGACTGTTGCGGGGAAATTTGCATACCTCCGTTGTGGTCACGCTAACTTGAAGGTGTACCTGAGCAAGAGACCCTAGCTGTTCAAGTGAAGACAAGCATCCAGCAGAGGGCAGTAGAGCAGAGCTGCTGATTGGCTGTTGCAGGGGAAATTTGCATACCTCCGTTGTGGTCACCCTAAGTTGAACGTGTACCTGAGCAAGAGACCCTAGCTGTCCAAATGAAGACACGCATCCAGCAGAGGGCAGTAGAGTGGAGCTGCTGATTGGCTGTTGCGGGGGAAATTTGCTCTCCAAAATGGGGGTTGGGGAGGGAATTCGCAATTGGATCAAACTGCTCTACACAAACATCTATAGCGCAGTCTCAATCAATGGGTGGGAATCAGAAAACTTCCAGATCAAATCTGGAGTCAGGCAGGGCTGCCCTCTCTCCTCTGACCTGTTTGTGTGCTGCATAGAACCTTTTGCCGAGTCCATCAGGAAGGATCCGAGTACAGGAGGAGTGACGATCCCAAGCAGTGGAGGCATGCAAGTCAAGGCCTCCCTGTACATGGACGACGTTGCCGTCTTCTGCTCGGATCCTATGTCTGTACGCAGGCTCTTGAATGCCTGCGACCAGTTTGAACTGGCCTCGGGAGCCAAGGTAAACCGTGGCAAGAGCGAGGCCATGTTCTTTGAGAACTGGGCCGACCGGTCCTCTGTCCCCTTCACTGTCAGGTCAGATTACCTGAAGGTGCTGGGGATATGGTTCGGAGCTGCTGGGGCGTGCACCAAAAACTGGGAGGAGCGCATAGCCAAGGTAAGACAGAAATTGGGCTGGTGGGAGCAACGCTCCCTCTCCATTGCGGGCAAAACCCTGGTCATCAGGTGTGAGGTACTCTCGGTGTTACTGTACGTGGCGCATGTCTGGCCCATAACCCGACCCTACGCCACAGCAGTCACCCGGGCTATCTTCACATTTATCTGGAGATGCAAGATGGACCGTGTCCGAAATGACACCATGTACAAACCTCTGGAGAAGGGAGGGAGGAACGTACCCAACGCCTCCCTCATCCTGTTGGCCACCTTTGTGTCCAGCTGCATCAAGCTGTGCGTGGACCCCCGGTATGCAAACACCAAGTGTCACTACATACTGAGGTTCTACCTGTCCCCGGTGTTACGAAGGATGGGCCTGGCCTCATTGCCGCGGAACGCTCCAAGTAGTTGGACCGTGCCATACCACCTGTCTTTCGTGGAAAAGCTTTTGAAGAAAAACACATTTGACCACAAGGCAATGAAGCAGTAGTCAGCACGTAATGTCCTCGAGGCCCTCAGGGAAAAGGAGACTGTGGAGGACGTTGGATGATTCCCTGAGCAGACTGTCAGAGTCATCTGGCAGAACGCCTCATCACCAGAACTTTCAAACAAGCACCAAGACCTAGCTTGGCTGGTGGTGAGAAGGGCCCTCCCTGTCAGATTCTTCATGTACACCAGAAGGCTCTGTCTGCGCCAATGCACGCTGCCCTTGGAGTGGCTGTGGGGGAAATGAAAAGGTCACCCACCTCCTTGTGGAATGTGCCTTTGCAAAGAAGGTCTGGAGAGAGATGCAGTGGTACTTGTCAAGGTTCATCCCGCGCAGCTCTGTGACACAGGACTCTGTGCTCTACGGACTGTTTCCAGGGACACACACCGAGACAAACATCAACTGCTGCTGGAAGGTCATCAACTCGGTGAAAGACGCTCTTTGGTCTGCCCGAAACTTGCTGATCTTCCAGTGCAAAGAATTGTCCTTGACCGAATGTTGCAGACTGGCACATTCCAAGGTCCAGGACTACGTGCTGAGGGACGCACTCAAGCTTGGGGCAGCTGCCGCCAAGGCGCAATGGGGAAAGACCACTGTGTAAGGTTTTTCCAGCAAATGTACACCGAGGGGCGGGTAACAGTGTAAAACCCCCTCGATCTGGGCCACCAACACTCCAATGCATAAAAGAAACATGACAATGTAAATATTTAAGAAGGAATTGTAACGTAAAGAGTGTTATGTGTGTAATATTATCACAACTGAATGGAAGAAAGTCAAGGCAATGTGTAACTCTGATGGAAATGTACAGTCAAGACAATTCGAAATGTTCTGTAATGTTTATGATAGATTTTATGAATAAAGTATATTTTTTGGAAAAAATAAAGTAAAATAAAAGTGGCAGGGGAAATTTGCATCCCTCCGTTGTGGTCACCCTAACTTGAAGGTGTACCTGAGCAAGAGACCCTAGCTGTTCAAGGGAAGACAAGCATCCAGCAGAGGGTGCGTGATGTCTCGGATCGTGTTTTCGGGATCCTTAAGGGGGAGGGGGAGCAGCCCCAATTCGTGGTCCACATAAGTACGAATGACATAGGTAGGAAAAGGGATAAGGATGTAAGGCAGGAATTCAGGGAGCTAGGGTGGAAATTTAGATATAGGACAAACAGAATTATTATCTCTGGGTTGTTACCCGTGCCACGTGATAGCGAGACGAGGAATAGGGAGAGAGAGGAGTTGAACACGTGGCTACAGGGATGGTGCAGGAGGGAAGGTTTCAGATTTCTGGATAATTGGGGCTCATTCTGGGGTCGGTGGGACCTCTACAAATGGAATGGTCTATGCCTGGACCAGAGGGGTACCAATATCCTGGGGGGGAAATTTGCTAATGCTCTTCGGGAGGGTTTAAACTAGTTCAGCAGGGGCTTGGGAACCTGAATTGTAGCTCCAGTATACAGGAGGCTGAGAGTAGTGAGGTCATGAGTAAGGTTTCAAAGTTGCATGAGTGTACCGGCAGGCAGGAAGGTGGCTTAAAGTGTGTCTTCTTCAATGCCAGGAGCATCCGGAATAAGGTGGGTGAACTTGCGGCATGGGGTGGTACCTGGGACTTCGATGTTGTGGCCATTTCAGTGGCATGGATAGAGCAGGGACAGGAATGGTTGTTGCAGGCGCCGGGGTTTAGATATTTCAGTAAGCTCAGGGAAGGTGGTAAAAGAGGGGAGGGGTGGCATTGTTAGTCAAGGACAGTATTAAGGTGGCACAAAGGACATTTGATGAGGACCTGTCTATGGGCTGAGGTTAGAAACAGGAAAGGAGAGGTCACCCTGTTGGGGATTTTCTATAGGCCTCCGAAAAGTTCCAGAGCTGTAAAGGAAAGGATTGCAAAGATGATTCTGGATAGGAGCGAAAGCAACAGGGTAGTTGTTATGGGGGACTTTAACTTTCCAAATATTGACTGGAAACGCTATAGTTCGAGTACTTTAGATGGGTCCGTTTTTGTACAATGTGTGCAGGAGGGTTTCCTGACACAGTATGTCGATAGGCCAACGAGAGGCGAGGCCATATTGGATTTGGTACTGGGTAATGAACCAGGACAGGTGTTAGATTTGGAGGTAGGTGAGCACTTTGGTGACAGTGACCACAATTCGATTACGTTTACTTTAGTGATGGAAAGGGATAGGTATATACCGCAGGGCAAGAGTTATATCTGGGGGAAAGGCAATTATGATGCGATGAGGCAAGACTTAGGATGCATCGGATGGAGAGGAAAACTGCAGGGGATGGGCACAATGAAAATGTGGAGCTTGTTCAAGGAACAGCTACTGCTTGTCCTTGATAAGTATGTACCTGTCAGGCAGGGAGGAAGTGATCGAGCAAGGGAACCGTGGTTTACTAAAGCAGTCGAAACACTTGTCAAGAGGAAGAAGGAGGCGTATGTAAAAATGAGACATGAAGGTTCAGTTAGGGCGCTCGAGAGTTACAAGTTAGCTAGGAAGGACCTAAAGAGAGAGCTAAGAAGAGCCAGGAGGGGACATGAGAAGTCTTTGGCAGGTAGGATCAAGGATAACCCTAAAGCTTTCTATAGATATGTCAGGATTAAAAGAATGACTGGGGTAAGAGTAGAGCCAGTCAAGGACAGTAGTGGGAAGTTGTGCGTGGAGTCCGAGGAGATAGGAGAGGTGCTAAATGAATATTTTTCATCAGTATTCACACAGGAAAAGGACAATATTGTCGAGGAGAATACTGAGATTCAGGCTACTAGACTAGAAGGGCTTGAGGTTCATAAGGAGGAGGTGTTAGCAATTCTGGAAAGTATGAGAATAGATAAGTCCCCTGGGCCGGATGGGATTTATCCTAGGATTCTCTGGGAAGCTAGGGAGGAGATTGCTGAGCCTTTGGCTTTGATCTTTAAGTCATCTTTGGCTAGAGGAATAGTGCCAGAAGACTGGAGGATAGCAAATGTTGTCCCCTTTTTCAAGAAGGGGAGTAGAGACAACCCCGGTAACTATAGACCAGTGAGCCTTACTTCTGTTGTGGGCAAAATCTTGGAAAGGTTTATAAGAGATAGGGTGTATAATCATCTGGAAAGGAATAATTTGATTAGAGATAGTCAACACGGTTTTGTGAAGGGTAGGTCGTGCCTCACAAATCTTATTGAGTTCTTTGAGAAGGTGGCCAAACAGGTGGATGAGGGTAAAGCAGTTGATGTGGTGTATATGGATTTCAGTAAAGCGTTGATAAGGTTCCCCACGGTAGGCTACTGCAGAAAATACGGAGGCATGGGATTTAGGGGGATTTAGCAGTTTGGATCAGAAATTGGCTAGCTGGAAGAAGACAAAGGGTGGTGATTGATGGGAAGTGTTCAGACTGGAGTCCAGTTACTAGTGGTGTACCACAAGGATCTGTTTTGGGGACACTGCTGTTTGTCATTTTTATAAATGACCTGGAGGAGGGCGTAGAAGAATGGGTGAGTAAATGTGCAGATGACACTAAAGTCGGTGGAGTTGTGGACAGTGCGGAAGGATGTTACAAGTTACAGAGGGACATAGTGGGCCGGATCTCGAACAACGATGAGTCCGAATACAGGTGGGAGATAGAGAACCTAGTGGAGTGGTGTAGCGACAACAATCTCTCCCTCAATGCCAGCAAAACTAAAGAGCTAGTAATTGACTTCAGGAAGCAAAGTACTGTACACACCCCTGTCAGCATCAACGGGGCCGAGGTGGAGATGGTTAGCAGTTTCAAATTCCTAGGGGTGCACATCTCCAAATATCTGTCCTGGTCCACCCACGTCGACGCTACCACCAAGAAAGCACAACAGCACCTATACTTCCTCAGGAAACTAAGGAAATTCGGCATGTCCACATTGACTCTTACCAACTTTTACAGATGCACCATAGAAAGCATCCTATGAGGCTGCATCACAGCCTGGTATGGCAACTGCTCGGCCCAGGACCACAAGAAACTTCAGAAAGTCGTGAACACCGCCCAGTCCATCACACGAACCTGCCTCCCATCCATTGACTCCATCTACACCTCCCGCTGCCTGGGGAAAGCGGGCAGTATAATCAAAGATCCCTCCCACCCGGCTTACTCACTCTTCTAACTTCTTCCATCGGGCAGGAGACACAGAAGTCTGAAAACACGCACGAACAGACTCAAAAACAGCTTCTTCCCCACTGTCACCAGACCCCTAAATGACCCTCTTATGGACTGATTTCATTAACACTACACCCTGTATGCTTCATCCGATGCCAGTGCTTCTGTCGTTACATTGTATATGTTGTGTTGCCCTATTATGTATTTTCTTTTATTCCCTTTTCTTCTCATGTACTTAATGATCTGTTGAGCTGCTTGCAGAAAAATACTTTTCACTGTACCTCGGTACACGTGACAATAAACAAATCCAATCCAATCCAATCCAATCCAGATAAGCTGCAGCGCAGGGCTGAGAGGTGGCAAATGGAGTTTAATGCAGAAAAGTGTGAGGTGATTCATTTTGGAAGAAATAACAGGAAGACAGAGTACTGGGCTAATGGTAAGATTCTTGGCAGTGTGGATGAGCAGAGAGATCTCGTTGTCCCTGTCCATAGATCCCTGAAAGTTGCCACCCAGGTTGAGAAGGTTGTTAAGAAGGCGTACGGTGTGTTAGTTTTTATTGGTAGAGGCATTGAGTTTCGGAGCCATGAGGTCATGTTGCAGCTGTACAAAACTCTGGTGTGGTCGCATTTGGAGTATTGCATGCAATTCTGGTCGCCGCATTATAGGAAGGATGTGGAAGCATTGGAAAGGGTGCAGAGGAGATTTACCAGAATGTTGCCTGGTATGGAGGGAAGATCTTATGAGGAAAGACTGAGGGACTTGAGGCTGTTTTCGTTAGACAGAAGAAGGTTAAGAGGTGACTTAATTGAGGCATACAAGACGATCAGAGGATTGGTTAGGGTGGACAGTGAGAGCCTTTTTCCTCGGATGGTGATGTCTAGCACGAGGGGACATAGCTTTAAATTGAGGGGAGATAGATTTCAGACAGATGTCAGAAGTAGGTTCTTTACTCAGAGAGTAGTAAGGGCGTGGAATGCCCTGCCTGCGACAGAAGTGGACTCCCCAACACTAAGGGCATTCAAATGGTCATTGGATAGACATATGGACGATAAGGGAATAGTGTAGAGGTGCTTTAGAGTGGTTTCACAGGTCGGCGCAACATCGAGGGCCGAAGGGCCTGTACTGCGCTGTAATGTTCTATGTTCTATGCTCTATGTTATGAACCCCCAGGAATTCGAGGTCGCAGCGACCAGTAGAGTAGGACAGTGTCCCGTTTGGGAAGATGAGATCAGGAAATATCTCAAAGGGAAAGGATGGCCCCTTTGGAGTGAATTCAGCACTAATGAGGAAACAGGTCCCGGGAGTATCGGACATACTTGGTGGGAGAACCTGTCAGAGATCCATAAGAAGAGCTTGGGGAAAGCTCACAAGCCAATGGCAATCATGTCCTGCTTGGCGCAATTGCAAGGCACAGAGGAGGTCGTTAGGACGCTCTGTAGAGAGATAGAGAGACAGAAGTAGTGAGGTAGACGTGAGCGAAGTAGAGAAGGAGAATCGAGATTTAAAAGATCAGTTTGCAGCAAGGGACAGAGAGGTGGATGATGCCAAGCGGGCACACCAGTCTTGTCTCGCGCATTTGAGTAGTTTCCAAACGCAATACGATAAGGCCTACCAGGACATGCAACGTGCGGTCTTGGTAAGACAAGCGACAGAACAGCAAGTGGAGAAATTGCAGAAACAGTGCAATGATCTGAAAGCAGCCCTACGAGCACTCCATACTTCCACAATGGAACAAAGGCAGAGCTCCGTAGACCACGCAAAGTGCCGGAAGCAAATTGCAGAATTGCAATCTCTGCTGTCCGTTCAAAATGGGTTTCAAAGCACATTTGGACCACAATTAGATCAGGAAAACGGCCCCGATTGGCAGGAATTGAACGAGAATGTCTATAGATACGTACATGGGACATGCACGCAGGAAACATCCCAGAAAAGGAAAGCGCCCCAACCCCCAACCGACCAGGCAGAACACACCCCCATGAACCCTGTAACCACACACCGCAGGGCCACAGCAGAAGGAGACGCAGATTTCCTTTACACAACCTCGTTAACCGTGACCCAATTATGGGATGGGTGTGGAAACATTATACCGTTCCTTCCCACATCAGACCCCCACCAATTCTTCGCGAAAGTCAAACAGCAGGCAACCGTGTACGGCCTAGACGAGAAGGAGCAAGTGAAGCTCACGGTTTTAAGCCTCGACCCTTCAGTCGTGGCAGTCCTTCCCGACCCACAGAATGTAGGAGGAGGAACACTCCAAGAGATGCACAGCGATCCTTGATGCGATCGGCTTTAACAGAGGAGACCCCGTAGAAGGCCTAAATAAGTGTAGGCAAAAGAAGACAGAGCATCCCACAGCGTTTGCTGGAAGCTTGTGGATTCACTTCACAGCAGTTTTTGGAGAGTTAGCCCGCGCCCATTTGTCCCCAGATAATATGGCCAAATGGACCTGAATTCTAGTCTCCACGCCACAGATGCAGGACAAAAAGCTTGCTCAATTTATGACCCCTCAGGCAATGAAAAATGGGTTTTGAAAAGATTGTCCCGTGCTTGGGAGCAATCACTCCAAGGAAAAGCCACATTGATAAAACCCAATGAAGAGCAGGCAGATATGAATCCAGTTGAAGCACACCAGAACCCCGCATGGGTAAATGAGGGCAGGAACAGCCCACCCCAGCCCAAAG
Source organism: Scyliorhinus torazame (assembly GCF_047496885.1). NCBI lineage: Eukaryota > Metazoa > Chordata > Chondrichthyes > Carcharhiniformes > Scyliorhinidae > Scyliorhinus > Scyliorhinus torazame. The sequence goes on from NC_092714.1 coordinate 31,614,063, forward strand.
CTCAAGAATGTTACAACTGTGGACAGTTAGGACACTTTGCACGAGAGTGTCAAGCGCCCCAAAAGCAGCAGAAAGACCAACTGACAGGCACCCTAAACAGGAATAGGGCAAAGCCGATCCATAGCGTTAGCGCCCGTTCAGAGAATGCAGACATGAACGGCACCGACTGACGGTGTTCGGGCTCCCCAACTTGGGTCTGCGACACCCTTTGGGACAAATCCGATAGACTGGTAGTAGCAGGCAGAGTTGGGAGACACCCCGTAGAATTTCTTTGGGGCACAAGAGGGTCCCGCACCACACTCAATTCCTCCACGATGTTTCAACGAGACACATGGCCCACAACAGACACCATCACACTCAATGGTTTTACAGGCCATTTACAACAGGGACACATCACAGCCCCTGTAGCAATACAAATAGGGAACATCACAACTAAGCACCTTGTAGTTTTGGTTGATCTTCCCCAGACAGCAGAACGTATCCTTGGGATCGATTTTATGAGCTCCCATAACCTTTCTTTTGACCCAGTTAACAAGTGTGTTTGGGAAATGGCAAAGGCAGCACGAGCCCCCGCCACGCTCACAGTAGGAGAGTATGTAAACAGGATTAGCTCAGTAGGAGACTTCTGGTTTGACCCTCGAGCCATTAGTGCAGACAAACAGGTTAGGGCAGTCCTGCAGGAACATAAAGCAGCATTTGCACAGCACAAGCATGACTGTGGCAAATTGGCTGGCTTTGTGAACATTACAGGTCCCGACCCTAAACCCCAGAAGCAGTACGGATTTCCCCAGGAAGCAGAGGGAGAAATCTCCAAAGTAATCGAGAGTTTGTTGGATCAAGGCGTACTCAGATCAGTAGCCTCCACAAACAACGCACCGATTTGGCCCAGTCTGGAAACCGGATGGATCGTGGCGACTGACCATTGATTACCGGGGACTGAACAAAGTAACCCCCACCGTAGCCACGAGTCCTGAGACCATGCTCAAACAGGGACTCCAGTCAAAAAAAATTTCGGTTTTGGACATTAGTAACGGCTTTTGGTCCATTCCATTGGCTAAAGTGTGCCAGTACAAATTCGCCTTTACATTCTAGGGACAACAATATACGTGGACGTGCCTTCCACAAGGCTTCCACAACTCCCCCTCCATTTTCCACCGACAGCTGGCAAATTTTCCCGCCCCGATTGTCTGGTCCAGTATGTAGACGACTTGTTACTACAGACAGACACAAAGGGAGAGCACAATTTGCTTCTCGCCGAACTCCGAGCACTCCTAAAAGAAATTGGTTGTAAAGTCAACCCCAAGAAGGCCCAGATTTTGAAAGAGAAAGTGATTTACTTGGGAACAGTGATCACTCATGGTAAACGCGAGATCGAGCAAAAGAGAATTGACTCGATCGTCAAATTGCCCCTTCCCCACAATGTCTCAGCCCTCCGGACATTTTTAGGACTGGTTGGCTACTGCCGAAACCATATTGACGGTTTTGCCACTAAAGCAGCGCCCCTCTCCGAACCTCTCAAGAAGCAGGCACCTTGGGAATGGCTTCCACAGCATACAGATGCTGTGGATGCTTTAAAAAGAGCTCTCAGTACAGCCCCCGCACTACAGGTCCCTGATCCACTTTCCCTGTAAGCTATCGAAGTAGCAAGCACCGACCGAACCCTTTTGGCTGTACTCCTCCAGGAATGCCATGACCAATTACGCATACACCTCACGCGTGTTAGACCCCATAGAGCAAGGGTTTTCTGCCTGTGAAAGGCACCTGCTCGCAGTTTTTTGGGCAGTACAATACTTCGCCTATATTACAGGACTCAACCCCATCACCATCCTCATAGAACACACCCCGACACAGCTATTGTTAGACGGCCGACTTAAGGATGGCACAGTCAGCCAAATCCACGCAGCCCATTGGACCCTTCTTTTACAGGGACGGGACATCACAGTAAAACAAACCAAGATCCACACCTTCCTTGCCGATAATTTGCAGTATGCAGGCACCCCTCATGAGTGTGAGATCATCACCACAAAACACAACACAGGCCCATTTATTCTGAAAACACCTCCCAGGAAACCAGGTAGTACACCCCAGAGACCCCAGCCCACAGACACGTGCACACCCCTGAAGATTTCTGTGGATGGCTCCTCCACAGTGTTAAATGGAAAGAGAATTACCGATTGCGGTATTTACGTAGAGGACGCGCAGGGACGTGCCCTAGATGAGATTTCACTAAAGTTGCCAGGACACTTAGGCTCGCAGGCAGCAGAACTGGCAGCGATTGCTTATATTGTAGACCACCCCGACTCGTTCCCGACCCCAGCAGACATCTATTCGGACAACTTGTATGTATGTGATAGTTTGACGGAATTCCTACCCGTGTGGGAAACGAGAGGATTTGTTTCCGCGGATGGTAAACCCCTACCCTCAGCCCTATTACTCCGCCATATCTTAGAGACAGCGAAGGATAGAAAATATGGAATAATTAAGGTTCGCAGTCATCACCGTTCTTCCCCCCCCCCCCCCCCCCCCCACCCCGGTAAGGTTAAAGCAGACGCCCTAGCGAAGGCAAGCTTCAGCCATGGTTATTTTTGGAACCCCCCCGAAAGCACCCCAATACACGCAGTTCAGGTCTCACAGACCAATATTCAGGATCTAGCGAAGGCACAGAAAGAGAACGAGAAACTCAGGGAAGTTCTAAAGGGAATTTCCCAGCCCCATATGATAAATACAAAAATGCAATCACCCCACACGACGGAGTGATTTTAAAGGATGGCATTTATATAGTTCCCAGCCAGGACAGGAACCAGATCATTTGTCAGGTCCATGACAGTCATGGACACCAAGGTATTGAATCCACCCTAGCCCATCTCAGACCACTCTGCTGGTGGCCTGATTTAAAAACCGATGTAACGCACTACATAGAGAATTGCTTAATCTGTGCCCAGAACAATCCGGACAGATATGCGAAAAAGGCTCAACTTAGTCATACCGCCCCGTTAATGGACCCTGGACAAATCTCCAGATAGATTATATAGGACCCCTATCCCCTTGCAGAAATGGTTATAAGTATGTGTTGGTGGTCATAGACATCTTCACAAAATGGGTGGAAGCATTTCCATCAAGAACTAATATGGCCAAGACAACGGCTAAAATATGAACACACCACATCTTTACAAGATGGGGCCTCCCCCACAGTATAGATTCCGATCAACGCTCCCATTTCACAGGATGTGTAATGAAAAACGTCCTCATGATTTTCGGCATTCGACAAAAGTTTCATATCGAGTGGTATTGTAGAGAGGATGAATAGGACATTAAAAGCCACCCTCAGGAAAATGGTTCAGCAGAATAACAGCACCTGGGATTCAGTTGTCCCATTTGCTTTAATGTTTTTAAGAAACACGGTATCCACGTCCACAGGATACACCCCCCCCCCCCCCCCCCCCCCCCACTCTCATGACCGGAAGCCCCATGAAAGGCACTGAGTATTTATTAGGACTGGATTCGGCCAGTCCCGCAGTTACAGCCCTCACGCATGAAAATGCGGTTCAACAATTGATACAGAACATAAAGGCGGCCCAACTCGCAGCAGCTGTGAGACTTGGGACCAGGAAGAAACAGAGCAAGGCTTGTTTCGACAAAACAGTGCACGCCACTGAGTTTGCAATAGGGCAGCAAGTCATGCTTTCCCTATACAACCCCAGTTCATTCCTACCCCCTAGATTCTCCGGACTGTACTCCATTTTGGACAAAGTCAGCCCCTCAGTATACAAAATTACATATCCCAATGTTAAGTCTGCGTGGTTTCACAAAAACCAGCTCAAGGCTTATGGCTCGCAGAATAACCACACACACCACATCCTGCTCGCAGTAGCAGACGAGCACGCCCCGCCCACAGATGACGTTTTCCTACCCTCCCCCAACCAGTCCAGCCCACCCTCAGACACAACCTCAACTCCACCCCCAGAGGCACGACTCCGCCTCTCCCTTCCTTCAACCAGCAGCGGCAGTGATAGCAGCGGCAATGACGACAGCGACAGCACACCACATTATGACTATACCACTGCACCAGGCCCCACTCCCAGCGAATTCGAGCATGATTCCACTGACCCCTTTGAGATTACAAATATCAAAGCCCCTGACTCACCCGACGATTAAGGATTGAAACCTAGTAGCTCCAACCTCGACACACAATTCTGTGTAGCCATCTGGGTTGGCCAATTCCCGACGTAAAATAGAGAACAGCAAAGGCTGAAGGGAAATTTAGCCAACACAGGCAGAAACTAGCAGGCACAAGTTACTGTGTATTAGACTCTGCAAAAGCCCAGACAGCATCGATACCAGCAACCATCGGCATAATAATGTAGCAGCCATCTACATATTAATGAGCGATCCCTGGGAACAATCGAAACATTTAAGGTAAACAAGGCCAAGCCAGACTGCTCAGCACCAGCAGGAGCCAACACAAAAGAGGTTAACGGACACCTAAAGACTGCCCAACGATCAGGGAACCGCTCCAGCATTGGAGAAATCGAACCAAGCGATTGGAACGAAGTCCAATCACTTGAAACCAGGTACGGGGTCTGCCCCGAAGGGCGGGAAGCCCCATGGGACTATAAAGTAAAGCCCCCAAGTTCAAATCGTCCTTCTTGACAGGGTCACTCAGCAACGCGAACCAACCCTTGACAGTGACCTGTCCAGCTGCCTCCAAAGAACGTAAGTCTCAAATCAACGCTTGCTACAAGATAGGCGCTCCTAGCTACCAGTCCATACCAGCTTTGAATCCCGCAGACTCAGAACCCGAACAAAAGGCAATTTGTTCCCCTGACGTGGTGGGCCAGTCCGAAGCTAAGTATAGGCCTGTTGGTTATAGAAATAGCTTAGAAAGTAGAGTTTATGCATGAGTAGCAATTTACCGTGTATAATAAACGTGCTTTGATTTGAATCTTACTAATTGGTGTATTGAGTTATTGATCAATACACTTGAACCTTGTGGCGGTATCATAAAGATACATGGCGACTCTAGATCAAAGGTTATAAAACAGAGCCAATTGAACCAACCAAAAGTTAGCAACATCTGGCACCGAGACAATTTGTTCAGGCTCATCCGAAATGATGAGATGGGCCCCAATTCGCCCCAAGCAGCTTTAGCACGGTTACTACAGTCAAGAGTTTGGCAGCCGGGAGAAGATGATGACATAGGGTCTGACCCCCACCAAACAGATCCCTTTGCAACCCTGTTCGCTATTGGGCAGTGATGTGTCCAGATGATGAAGAAAAAAGGAACCGATGGAGAGATAAGGTGTCCTTTCTGATGGAACCTGCACCATGTTTGTTGTATGTTTGTTCGTTAGTGCTAATGTTAAGAGTTGTTCGTAAACTCGAAAGTTTTCACGGCCCCACGTCACCACTCCTTTGACGCCCAATGCCTGTTAGAGGAACAACTTTGTCCCCAGACAACAGTTCAGAGGAACTAGTTTGTCAACAGAAACCAGTTTAAAGGTACAAGTTTGTCGCCAGACAACCGTTCAGAGGAACTAGTTTGTCAACAGAAACCAGTTTAAAGGTACATGTTTGTCGCCAGACAACCGTTCAGAGGAACTAGTTTGTCGACAGACACGACTCATAGCTACTCTCCTGATTCGAGAGGAAGCCCCACGATGACCACATTCTTACCCGTTCTTGCCGGTTGCTCAGACAGTGGAGAAATGGCATTGGTCCCCGCCCTGCCTGAGGACCCCCCCTCTGGTCAGCTACGCTCGGGTAGAGCACATACGGCATTGATCACTGTCCTACCGAGGGATTCCACCACATTTTTTACCCGCCGAGGCCCATACGCACCCCATTTTGACACTTTCATTTGGAAATTCTTTTGTTTGGTTTTTGCAACCCTTCGGTTGCTTCCGTATGCTATTTACATCCTAAAACACTAGGATGGTAGATCGCACAGGCTGCGAGACAGCTCGCACTATGTCAGTATTTTCTCGGATGTCTTGTCCCGAATATTTGGTTTAAAAAATTAAAAAAATGAGGGAGTCACAGATGGTGACCAATTATAAAGGGAAATTGGCAACAAAGGACATTCAGACAGACATACGAGATCTTAAGCAAGATAATAACAGATATTATGCTTGTGTTCACAGAACTCCGGAACCTCAGGAACCCCAGAGGAAGACAAAGAAGAAGACAGAAGGCGACCTCCATATTTTTCACCTGGATCTTAGCGGGATCCCTTCAGTTGCGCCCGGACGCTACCCCCTGACCCCTACAACACAAGCCGTAAATGATTCCCACCCCTGCAATACACAGAACCCCGCGACAGCTAACAATACCCCGACCTGGTGTGATAGGTTTATCACCTGGTACTCACGATCATATGTAGTAGAAGCCCTCTTAGTACTGCCGATACTTTGCAGTGTCATGCAGACACTTAGAGTCAGAAAATGGCGAAAAAGAGCCTTCCACTCTCGCACCCCGGTATACAGGATTAGGTCCCTTTTTTCGGATTTCACCAGACCCCCGAACCCATTGAGACGGATTAAAGTGCATCCATTTCTCCTTATGTATTCTGTGAAATAAAGAGATGCAAACCTCTGTGTCTGACTGCCAGGCCAGAGAAATTTGTGTGCTGCTATTTTGTATAGTTTAAGATGTTGTAGATTTTTGGATTGTTTGAATGGGGATAGTTTATTGAGAATAGTTAGAGGTTCCAGGTTTTTTATTTTTCTGTAATGCATGCATTAATGTCATAGCGCCCCGTAGAGTTTTGTAATAATGTATGTATTTAAAATGATTTAGGTAAAATTGTGTTTCATAGGATAGGACAGAGTAGAGCCTGATTATGGGTGCCCCGTTTGGTCAGAGGACGAAGACGACGCAGTAATGTGATCCTTCACGCTGCGCGTTGAGGATCACAAGGAGGGTGTGTAGCCACCTGGGATGGCCACGTCCCAATTACAAAATGGACACTTGCAAAGAATGCAGGGAAAATTGGACAATACCAAAAAAGCAAGCAGGTGCAAGGTCTGTCTGTTGATTAGAGCCTTAGCTCTCAGACAGGACCGGTACTGCTAAGCCATCAACATACTAATGAGCCATCTCCAGGAACAAAAGGCAACATTTAGGTAAACAATGCTAAGCCAGACATCCCGGCGCCAGAGGAGATTAAAACAAAGCAAACCAATGGCCACCTAGGACACGCCCAGCAAACCAGGGAACCCACCCCTCTATTGGAGGAAAATCGATAGGAACAATTGGGAAACGGCCCAATTAATTGAGGCCAAGTTCAAGGCCCGCCCAAAAGCGCGCGAAGCCCTTTTGGGGTATAAAAAGGACTCCCCAAGAGAGGATCTCTCTCTTGGCCTTGGCTCTCAGTGAGGAGAGACTGCCTAGCAGCTACACCAGACCAAGTAAGTTCCAAGTCAACGCACGCTATGAGATAGACGCTCCTAGTTGCTATCCTGTAAACAGCTCAACCCAGTAGCCTCAGAACCGAGCAACGACCATTGTTCCTCTGACTGAGTGGGCACCCAAAGCTAAGTATAGGCTTTTAGTAATAGTGATGGTTTAGGTTGTAGAGTTTTATGATTGAGTAGATTTGACTGTGTGTAAATAAATGAGCAATGCTTTTGAACTTACTAACTGGTGTATCGAGTCTTTGATCAGTATTCGGTTTTGAACCTTATGGCGGTGTCGAAAGATACCTGGCAACTCTTGAGCAAACATAATTAAACAGAGCCAAATTAAGAGACAACAGCAAGTTAGCAACACAACCATTAATTCAAATACAACCCCCAAAGAATACAATACTAAGTAATCCTTACTAACTTCCCAAACAACATCCAGAAGACAAAAGACACACCTTTTAACAGAAGCACATTAGGTTTACATTCACTACTGAAAACATTTATAATTCTGAATTCACCAAATGATCAAGAGATGGTCTGTTCATGACAGAGAGATCAACAGTACACCTGCTCTGTCTGGCTTCAGCCCCAACACTGAAAACGAAACTAAAACACACCCTGCAGCAAACAGCCTAAAACAAAAGTAAAAAGCTGGCAGACAGCCCAGCTCCACCCACACTCTGACATCACTTATAAACACCCATTTCTGGGGACTTCCGTTTGCGGCTATGCAGAGCTAAGTCGCATGTTCGACGGCTCCCGCTTGGAACGGACTTTTGGGCTCTTTTCAGGGCCCCCAATGGAATTTCCCGGTGTAGGAAGAAGACTACAGCATTCCCCCGACAGTGTATGGCTTGGACCAGGAGCGGGGCGACTAAAAAAATGGTGGTGAGCCCAAAGAAAGTGCGAGGGAAGAAGAGCAAGATGGCGGCGGGCATGGACGAGGCAGCATGGATGCAGTGGGCGCAGGAGCAGTAGGAGGTTATCCAGCGCTGCTTCAGGGAGCTCAAAGCGGACCTGCTGGAGCCGATGAAGGCTTCTATTGATAAGCTGCTGGAGACCTAGACGGCCCAGGGGGTGGCGACCCGTGAGGTCCGACAAAAGATCTCTGATAGCGAGGACGAGATCTTGGGCCTAGCGGTAAAGGTGGAGGCACACGAGGCGCTCCACAAGAAATGGCAGGAACGGTTCGAGGAGATGGAGAATCGGTTGAGGCGGAAGAATCTGCGGATCCTGGGCCTCAGTGAGGGGCTGGAGGGGTCGGACGTGGGGGCCTATGTGGTCACCATGTTAAAATCGCTGATGGGAGCGGGGTCCTTCCAGGGGCCGCTGGAGCTGGAAGGGGCCCATAGAGTGCTGGCGAGGAGGCCCAAGGCTAACGAGCCGCCGTGGGCGGTGCTGGTGCTGGTTCGGTTCGCTGATCGGGAGTGTGTACTCAGGTGGGCCAAGAAGGAGAGGAGCAGCAGGTGGGAGAACGCGGAGGTTCAACTATATCAGGACTGGACTGCGGAGGTGGCGAAGAAGAGGGCCGGGTACAACCGGGCGAAGGCGGTGCTGCACCGGAAGGGGGTGAAGTTTGGCATGCTGCAGCCGGCATGACTGTGGGTCACCTACAAGGACCGGCACCATTATTTTGAGTCCCCGGAGGAGGTGTGGGCCTTTGTTCAGGCCGAGAAGCTGGACACAAACTGAGGGTCGGGATGGGGGGTCGGGCGTGGAGATGGTCGGGGATTGTTGTTGCTGTGTTACATTTTGAGGGGGGGTTCTTTGTTCTTGTTTCTTTTTGATTCGGTGTGGGTGGTTAGGGTGGGTTGGGCAATGTTTTGGTTGGGTCTGTCGGGTGGGCTCTTGGAGGAGGGCAAGTAAACGGAGTAGGGGGTGGATGGCCGCTAGGGCGGATGGGGCCCTGCGCGGGAGGGTGAGGCCCGAGTCGGGGGTGAGGGGACTGGGCCTGTAAAGGAGCTGCGCCAGAGGAGGCGGGGCCGGGCAGTTGGAAAGCACGGGCTTTTTCCCGTGCTGAAGGCTGGAGGCGGGGAAGCGCGGGTTTTTTTTCCCGCGCTCGGGATGGAAGGGGGAGGTGGAGAGCCTGCTGTTGGGTAATGGAGGGGGAGGGGAAGTCCCACAATGGGAGGAGTCGAAGGAGAGGTGGGAGTGGCCGGGGTCAGCAGGAGTCAGCTGACTTGCGGGAGTGCAATAGGGGGAGCAAAGCAGCTAGGAGGGGTCCTAGCTGGAGGGGGGGGGGGTGGGGGGGGGGGGGGGGACCGGGTTGCTGCTGGTATGGTCAAGGGGGAGCTGGAGCGAGTACAGGGGGTTGGGACGAGGGTCTGCCACCCTGGAGAACGGGCCGGGCGTGGGGTACGGGCGCGTGGCTGGCCGAGGAGGGGTTATGGCTAGTCGGCGGGGGAGGGGGGCGGGTAGCCCCCTGATCCAGCTGATAACCTGGAACGTAAGGAGACTGAACGGGCCCGTTAAGCGGGCCCGGGTGTTCGCGCACTTGAAGGGGCTGAAGGCGGATGTGGTCATGCTCCAGGAGACACACCTGAAGGTGCCAGACCAGGTAAGATTGAGGAAGGGGTGGGTAGGTCAGGTGTTTCATTCGAGGCTGGATGCCAAAAATCAGGAGGTGGCGATCTTGGTGGGAAAGAGGGTGTCGTTTGAGGCGTCGAGCATTGTGACAGACAATGGCAGCAGGTACGTAATGGTAAGTGGTAAGCTGCAAGGGGAGAGGGTGGTGCTGGTCAACATGTACGCCCCGAACTGGGATGATGCGGGTTTTATGCGGCGCATGTTGGGTCAGATCCCGGACTTGGAAGTGGGGGGCTTGATAGTGGGGGGGGGACTTTAACACGGTGTTGGATCCGGCACTGGACCGCTCCAGGTCTAGGATGGGTAGGAGGCCGGCGGCGGCTAAAGTGCTGAGGGGGTTTATGGACCAGATGGGAGGGGTGGACCCTTGGAGACTCGCAAGGCCGGGGGCTAGGGAATTTTCATTCTTCTCGCACGTTCATAAGGCCTACTCCCGGATCAACTTTTTTGTTCTGAGCAGGGCGCTGATAGCGAGAGTAGAGGATACCAAGTACTCGGCGATAGCCATTTCGGATCAAGGGACTGTTGAGGGAGAGGATTGGATTGCACTCTGGTGTCTGGGTTTGATTGCACGCTGGCATCTGGGTTGGATTGCACTCTGGTGTCTGGGTTGGATTGCACTCTGGTGTCTGGGTTGGATACCAGAGTGTGAGGGTCTGCAGCTGGTCGTTGAAGGTGCTGACTTAACCACCACCGCACAGTCCCTCGGAAGCACGCCAACACGTGATGTCTCTGCAGATGGCCCACAAAGCACTGATTCCATGACGCAGGCCATCAGCATGATGGGTACTATCAGAGCCAAACGAAAGAAGAGATGTAGTCACAACATCGCACTCAGAAAAGACAGGATGAGTGGTCACAAAATGGCACTCAAATCAAAAACGAGGAAGAGTAGAAGAGTGGGGGATACCGTGTATGTTATCCTTCCACGTGTTCATCAATAAAGCATCATTCTACTTAAGTCATCAGCAGTTCTGAGAGCATCATTGCAACAGCAAGACAACAGAACAGTACAGAAATTTTTTTCAGGAAAATAATGAGATTGAAGGCCGATAAATCTCCAGGGCCTAATAATCTTCTTCCCAGAGTACTTGAGGAAGTGGCCCAAGAAAGAGTAGGTCCGGGAAGCATGGTGGTGCAGTGGTTAGCACTGCTGCCTCACGGCACCAAGGTCCCAGGTTCGATCCTGGCTCTGGGTCACTGTCCGTGTGGAGTTTGCACATTCTCTCCGTGTTTGCGTGGATTTCACCCCCACAACTGAAAAATGTGCAGGTAAGGTGAATTGGCCACGCTAATTTGTCCCTTAATTGGAAAAAAATTAATTGGGTACTCTAAATTTATTTGAAAACAAATAGGAGGTCCATTGGTGATCATTTTCCCAAATTCTTTGGACTCTGGAATGGTTCCTACAGATTGGAGGGTAGCTAATATAAGCCCGCTATTTAAAAAGGGAGGTAGAGAGAAAACAGGGAACTGTCGACCTGTGAGCCTAACATCAGTAGTTGGGAAGTTACTAGAGTCCATTATGAAGGTTTAATAGCATAAAATTTGGAAAGCAGTGGTGTAATCAGATAATGTCAACATGGATTTGTGAATGGGAAATCATGCTTGACAAATCTACTGGAATTCTTTGAAGATGTAAATAGTAGAGTTGACCAGGGACACCACCCGGTGGATGTGGTTTATTTGGACTTTCAAAGGGCTTTCGACAAGGTCTCAAATAGCAGATTAGTATATAAAGTTAAAGCTCTTGGGATTGTGTCTTGAGATGGATAGAAAGCTGGTTAGCAGACAGGAAGCAAAAAATTGCAGAGTAAATGGGTCTTTTTCCAATTGACAGGCAGTGACCAGCGGGGTGCCACAGGGATCTGTGTTAAGACTCCAACTGTTCACATTATATATTAATGATTTTGACGAGGGAACTAAATGCAGTATTTCCAGATGATACAAAGTTGGATGCGAGGGTGAGCTGCGAGGAGGATGCAGCGATACTTCAGTGGGATTTGGACATGCTGGGTGAATGGGCCTATGCATGGCAGATGCAGTATAATGTGGATAAATGTGAGGTTGTCCACTTTGGTAGCAAAAATAGGAAGGCAGATTATTATTTGAATGGGTATAAGTTGAGAGAGGTGGATACTCAGCGAGACCTTGGTGTCCTCGTGCATCAGTCGTTGAAAGTAAGAGCACAGGTACAACAGGCAGTAAAGAAGGCGAACGGTAGGTTGGCCTTCATTTAAAAAAAATATATCTTTATTGAGCTTTTTACATTTTATATCACAAATTCACAAAGCCAACACATATATCAACAAAACAAGTTCCAACCTACAACTGTAACAATAGCCTCCCGAAACAAATATATGTCTCTTGCGGATTTTACGTTGCTAGACTTGGCCAAAACACATATTCACAGTGGTTTATGTACAGTGTGGTTCCGGCATTAATTTGCCAGCAAACCAATCTCTTTCTGTTTTCCTCCCTTCTGCCTGTCCCGCATGATCCTCAAGGGTGCTTTCGCCCCCATTCCCTCCTTCACCCCCTTCCCGAGTCCTTCCACACCCTTTCTTTCTCTTCCTTGTTCCGTGACTTGCTCTGTGTCCCTTCCCCTTCCCCCCCCCTACTTTATTGGTTGCTGGCTATGAACAGGTATCCATAAAATCCCTACAGTGCAGAAAGAGGCCATTTGGTCCATCAAGTCTGCACCAATCCATCCACTCAGGTGTGTCTCTTGCAGGAAGATAACATTGGCACTCAGTTTTCAGATGGGCGCAGACTCTAGATCTTTTCACTGGGCTGTTCAGTCCCCTGAAGTTCCAGGTGACTATTCTAATGGGGGTTTCTGTCCCCCCCAACTCCTGCAGGGTCAACCATACATATCTTGTGGATGCGCCCCTGTATTCCTGAGTTTCCCTTTGGGGGCCATCCGAGATGGCCACAGTCGTCATACTCACAAGCGGCTGAGCCCCTGCATGCCTGGGTTTCCCTAGGTTCAGTGGCCATCCAAGATTTCCGTTGATGCCATATTCAACATGTGGACGGGCCCCTGCACTCAGGCGTTTCCCTTTCCCTTCCCCCTGAGAGCAATCTTTACTTCCCGTACCTGCTGTGTTCCTTCTCCCCTCCACCCCACGCGTTTTCTCACCCCTTCCTTCCTGGGACTCGTAGCAGACCAAAAGCGAGGCAGTTCTATCCTGCGCAATTGTCCACACAAATTTCGGCCAATGAGGTGAAGTAATATTCCTTCCAGTGGAAGGTTATAATAATATAATAATCTTTATTAGTGACACAGGTTACTATGAAATTCACTTAGTCGCAACACCACAACTTCTGTTCGGGTACTGCAGCCAATTAAAATGGCTAACTTCCGATTTAGAATGGCTAACTCCCAATTTAAAATGGCGAATGGCAAAGGCTGATGAGAAAGTCAGCCAACAGGACACAAATGAGCAGCTGCAGGTTGAGTGTGTATTTACCTCTGGAATGGCCAGACAAGATCGATACCGGCAACCATCAGCATAACAAAACACCAGCCATCTGCATATTAATGAGCAATCCCCGGGAACAATGAGCAACATTTAGAAACATAAAGCCAAACCAGACTCCGTGGCGCCAGCAGAAGCCTACACAATGGGAGGTGAACGACCACCTCAAGACCGCCCATCGATCAGGGAACCGCTCCAGCATTGGAGAAAATCGAACCAAGTGATTGGGACAAAGTCCAATCACTTGGAACCAGGTACAGGGTCCACCCCGAAAGGCGGGAAGCCCCTGGGGACTATAAGAATCAAGCCCAAGTTCAAATCGGCCCTCTGCTTCTCTTCTGGACCGGGTCACTCAGCAACACGAACCAACCCTTGACAGTGACCGGTCCAACCATCGCTGATATCTAGTAAGTCTTACTTCAACGCTCGCTACGAGATAGGCGCTCCTAGCTACCAATCTGTACCAACTTCGAATCCCGCAGGCTCAGAACCCGAACGAAAGGCCATTTGTTTCCCTGACCTGGTGGGCCAGTTCCAAGTTAAGTATTGGCCTGTTAGTCATAGAAGTAACTTAGACGTAGAATTTATACATGAGTAGTGATTGCTGTGTATAATAACTGTGCTTTGATTTAAATCTTACTAAGCGGTGTATTGATCATTACTCGGACTTGAACCACGTGGCGGTATCACAAGGATACCTGGCGACTCAAGAGCAAAGGTGATAAAACAGAGCAATTAAACTAAGGCAAAAGTTAGCAACATTTATTTGGCGACATCCTGACGGGACCCAATCTAGAAGTGGAAAACCACTCCGGGAGAACCCAAGATTTTGAATTAGAGATCCAATTGGAAACAGAAAACCACAAGTGTTCAAGCGGTTCTGATCAATACTCATAATTCGGAAGTGTGTGTATGTATGCGTAACTAACAGGGCGATAAGGTAAAACTGATAGATTTTTGTTGCGTCAAAACTGTCGGAAGTTTGTATATCGGAAAGTAGCGAAAGCCGTACCCGTATTTACAGCACCGCCTTAGCTTCCCTGTTCCAAATTTAAAAGAAGCATTCAGATAGGAAAGATGGCAATGCAGGCAATGCAGCGCTTCATGAATCCTGAGGAATTTACGGTCGTAGCGACCAGCAGCAGTAGAGTGGGACATGTCCCATTTGGGAGGAAAAGATCAGGAAATATTTCAAAGGGAAAGGATGGCCCCTTTGGAATGAATTCTGTGACAATGAGGAATCAGGCCCCGGGAGTATAGGACATACTATGTGGGAGAACCTGAGCGACAACCACAAAAAGAGCTTCGGGAAAACTCGCAAGCCGATGGCAATCGTGTCCTGCTTGGCACAATTGCGAGGCACAGAGGAGGTTGTTAGGACGCTCCGGAAAGAGGTAGAAGGCATACATTGGATGAGTAAGGTCGATGTAAGCGAGGTAGAAAAGGAGAATTTAGACTTGAGAAGGAAATTGGCAGCAAAAGATGGAGAGGTGGATGACGCCAAAAGGGCTCACCAGTTTTGTCTGGCGCACTTGAGCAGCTTCCAGTCTCAATACAAAAAGGCCTATCAGGACACGCAACGTGCAGTCCTGGTACGAGAAGAAACGGAAAAACAGGTAGAGCCATTACAAAAACAGTGTAGTGACCTCAAGGCAGCATTGAGAGCACTCCATGCTGCCACCACAGAACAAAGACAAAGCACATTAGACCACGCAAAGTGCCGGAAGCAGATTGCAGAGCTGCAGTCACTGCTTTCTGTTCAGAAAGGTTTTCAGGAAACCTTTGAAGAAAGATTAGATCAGGAAGACAGCCCTGATTGGGAAGAATTGAATGAAACAGCACAGAGATATGTTCAGGGAACATGTGCGCAGGGAAAGCCACAAAAGAGAAAAGCGCCCCAACCCCCCACACAGCAGGTAGTTCCAGCTCCAATGAACCCAGTAACCACCCACCGCACAGCCACATCGGACGATGCGGAATTTCTATATTCCACCCCCTTAACAGTGACCCAATTACGGGATGCGTGCGATAAGATCACACCGTTCCTCCCCACCACAGACCCCCACCATTTCTTTGCCACAGTTAAGCATCAGGCGACCATGTACGGCCTGGATGAGAGAGAGCAGGTAAAGCTCACAGTTTTAAGTTTAGATCCGTCAGGAGCAGCAGCCCTTCCCGACCCACAGAATGTAGGAGGAGGCACCCTTGCAGAAATGCATACCGCGATCCTGGATGCGATCGGGTATAACCGGGGTGACCCCGTAGATGGCCTCAACAAATGTAGGCAAAAGAAATCCGAGCACCCCACAGCGTTTGCTGGACGCCTGTGGATCCACTTTGCAGCAGTCTTTGGAGACTTAGACCGCGCCCATTTGTCCCCAGACGACATGGCCAAATGGACCCGCACCCTTATCTCCCATGCCACAGAAACAGGACAGAAAGCCTGCGCGAGTTATGATCCCTCAGAGGAGGCCCATAACGAGAAGTGGGTAGTGAAAAGTTTGTCCCGCGCTTGGGAGCAATCTGTTCAAAGTAAACCCGCAGTTAAGAATACCGAGGAAAAGCAGGCCGGCGCAGATATGCAGGCAGTAAAGACAACACACCACGAGCCCGCATGGGTGAATGAGGGAAAGAACAGCCCCCCACCCAAGTCACAGGAGTGTTACAACTGCAGACAGTTGGGACACTTCGCAAGAGAGTGCAATGCCCCTAAAGATCCACAGAGAGCCCAGCAGACGGGCACTCTGATTAAGAAAAAGACAGAGCCCATTCATAGCGTTAGCGCCCGTTCAGATCAGACGGTCCTGACCGGAACGGACTGACGGTGTACGGGCTCCCCCAGTTGGGTCTGCGACACCCTTTGGGATAGGTCTGGACGACTGGTAGTTGCAGCAAAAATTCGGGGACAGCCCATCAAATTTCTCTGGGACACAGGAGGGTCCCGCACAACCATAAATTCCTCCACCCTGTTTCAAAAAGACACGTGGCCCACTACAGCCACCATCACCCTCAGCGGCTTTACAGGTCACTCACAGCAGGGACACATCACAGCCCCTGTACCCATTCAAATCGGAACCATCACCACCAAGCACCCCGTGGGTTTAGTTGACCTGCCCCACACAGCAGAACACATTCTGGGAATCGATTTCATGAATTCCCATAACCTTTCATTCGATCCAGTCAACCAGTGTGTCTGGAAGATGGCAAAATCCGCAAGAGCCCCCGCAACGCTCAACATAGGAGAGTACATGAACAAAATTAGCGCCGTAGGCAAATTTTGGTTCAACCCGACCACGCTTAGTACGGACAAGCAGGTTAGGGGAGTTCTGCAAAAGAACAGGGCAGCATTCGCGACCCACAAGCACGACTGTGGCCGGATGACTGGCTCCGTACAAATAACTGGACCTGACCCTAGACCCCCAAAACAGTATGGATTTCCCCAAGAGGCAGAGGGAGAAATCTCAAAGGTAATAGAAAGCTTATTAGAGCAGGGCGTGCTTAGATCAGTAGCCTCCACTAATAATGCCCCGATTTGGCCAGTGAGAAAGCCCGATGGATCATGGCGACTGACCATCGATTACCGGGAACTCAACAAAGTCACCCCCGCAGCAGCCCCCACAGTAGCCACAAGTCCCGAGACCATGCTCAAGCAGGGACTCAATTCCCGATACTTTACAGTTTTGGACGTCAGTAATAGATTCTGGTCCATTCCATTGGCAAAGGCGTGCCAGTACAAATTTGCCTTCACCTTTAAAGCACAGCAGTACATGTGGACATGCCTGCCACAAGGCTTCCACAACTCCCCCTCCATTTTCCACTGACAGCTGGCAAATGGTTTAGCCAAATTTTCTCGCCCCGAATGTCTAGTACAGTACGTAGACGTCCTACTACTGCAGACAGACATCAAGGATGAGCACATTGAGCTTCTGTCCAAACTCCTGGAACTATTACACTCAATCGGTTGTAAAGTCAACCCCAAAAAGGCCCAGATTTTGGAAGAAAAGGTGATATATTTGGGAACAATTATCACGCACGGTAAACGTGAAATCGAGCATAAAAGGATTGACTCGATTGCTAAATTGCCCCTTCCCCAGAACGTTTCAGCCCTCCGGTCGTTTTTAGGACTGGTTGGCTACTGCCGAAACCACATTGACAGTTTCGCCAGCAAGGCAGCGCCCCTCTCAGACCTCCTAAAGAAAGGAGCCCCCTGGGAATGGCTTCCGCAGCATACGGATGCTGTGGACTCTTTAAAACAGGCACTCTTAGCAGCCCCCACACTACAAGTTCCAGACCCGCTTTCCTCTTATGCCATAGAGGTAGCGACCACAGACCGCACCCTTTCAGCCGTGCTCCTCCAGGAACAGCACGACCAGTTAAGGCCCGTAGCTTACGCCTCAAGAATTTTAGATGCTGTGGAGCAGGGATTTTCAGCCTGTGAGAGGCACCTGCTCGCAGTATTCTGGGCAGTCCAGTATTTTTCAGATATTACCGGACTGAACCCCATCACAATTCTCACCGAACACACCCCCACCCAACTTTTACTGGACGGACGACTCAAGGGCGGTACAGTTAGTCAGATTCGAGCAGCGAGATGGACCTTTCTCTTGCAGGGACGGGACATCACTGTTAAAAGGACAAAGACACACACCTATTTAGCCGACAATTTACAGTACCCCGGAACCCCCCATGAATGTGAGATTATCTCTCCACACCACAACACAGGCCCCTTTATCGCTAAAACACCCCCCAGAAAGATAGATAGTTCAACCCAGAGCCCCCAGCACACGGAAACGTGTGAGCCCATAAAGATCTATGTGGATGGATCTTCCACAGTCTTGGATGGGAAGCGCATAACAGGTTGCGGTATATATGTCGAGGACGCGTAGGGACGCTCCCTCGGGGAAATGTTGTTACAACTACCCGGACACTTAGGCGTGCAGGCAGCAGAGCTTGCGGCCATCGCATATATAGTTGAACACCCAGATTCCTTCCCCAGCCCAGTAGACATATACTCGGACAGCCTCTATGTCTGCAACAGCCTCACGGAATTTCTGCCCCTGTGGAAGGCAAGAGGATTTGTTTCCGCAGACGGAAAACCCCTCCCTCAGCCCCATTGCTCCGTCATATTTTAGAAAGAGCCCAGAACAGGGCTTATGGGATAATCAAAGTCCGCAGTCACCATCGTTCCTCCCCCCCCCATGAAATGTGAAAGCCGACACACTGGCTAAAGCAGGTTCCATGCACGGATACTTTTGGACACCCCCGAAAGCGCACCAGTGAGTGCAGTTCAGGTCTCACAGACAAAGATCGAGGATCTAGTGGAGGCCCAGAAGCAGGACAGCACTCTCAGGGAGATTGTAAAAGGACAATATCCAGCTCCCTATGAGAGATTTAGAAATGCACTGACCACACATGACGGTGTGGTGTTAAAAGACACCCTTTATGTGGTTCCTGAACAGGACAGGAATCAATTGATTTGCTTGTTCCATGACGGTCATGGACATCATGGAATCGATCCCACTACAGCCCATCTCAAGCAGCTTTGTTGGTGGCCGAATTTAAAGGAGGACGTAAACCATTACATAGAAAATTGTCTTATCTGTGCCCAGAATAATCCAGACAGATATGCCAAAAAGGCTCAACTCAGCCACACCCGACCCGTTAATGGCCACTGGGCTAACCTCCAGATTGATTTTATAGGACCATTGCCCCCGTGCAGGAATGGCTATAAATATGTACTTGTGGTAATTGACACATTTACAAAATGGGTGGAAGCATTCCCAGCCCACACAAACACTGCAAAAACCACAGCCAAGATTTTGACCCACCACATCTTTACAAGATGGGGACTCCCCCACAGCATTGAATCCGACCAAGGCTCCCATTTTACGGGACGTGTCATGCAGAACGTCCTCACAATATTAGGCATCACCCAAAAATTCCACATAGCATACCACCTGCAGCCATGTAAAATGGCTGCGTTCCGATTAATCTGGCCAAAACCCAGTTTAAAATGGCTAACCCGAAAGACTGCTGGGAAAAGCAGCCAAAAAGACACAAGCAGGCAGCTGCAGACAGGTTTGCAGCTTCAGCTCTGGGAACGTAGCCCAGATCGATACTCAGGGCTACCAACAGCCCATCAACCCAGGTATCCGCAGTTTCATTCAGGACTGTTTACACCTAATCTACTCAGACATCCACAGTTAAATCGGCTATCCCCGGGAACAATTGCAACATATTAGTAATTGAATACCGGGCCAGACCTGTCGGCGCCTGCAGTGGCCGAAACAAAGACAGGTGAGCGACCACCCTCCGATCAAGGAATCGCCTCACCATTGGACACATCGACCCCAGAGACTGGGGACAGAATCCAATCACTTGGGACTCAGGGTCAAGGGCCGCCCCGGGAGGCGGGAAGCCCCTGGGCCCTATAAAAGTAAAGGTCCAAGTTCAGATCTCGCTCTCTCTCATCTTCGCCTGCTCGAGACCTTCACAAGACCAGCCACCGGCAAGTGTAAGTTTGAATCCAACGATCGCTATCCGGTAGAGACACCTAGCCACCGACCTGTAGCAGCCTTTTGAATCCCGCGGGCCAGATTTGATTGGACAAGCCATTCGTTTCCCTGACCTGGTGGGCTCTTCCTAAGTTAAGTATTGGCCAGTAGTGATAGGTTTGTTATATAAATAGTAGTATTAGGGGATTAATATTGCTTGTTGTATATAATAAATGACCGTTGTTTTAATCCTGACTAAGCGGTGTGCTGTGTTATTAATCATAACCTGAACTTGAACCACGTGGCGGTATCATAAAGATACCTGGCGACTCATGAGCAAAGGTGACCTAAACAGAGCAAATAGACTAAAGCTAGAAAGAGCAACACACCCACAGTCGAGTGGTATCGTGGAGCGCATGAATCGGACCCTAAAATCCACCCTCAGAAAGATGGTCCAGCAGAACAACACCACTTGGGACTCAGTCCTCCCTTTTGCGCTGATGTTTTTGTGTAACACAATTTCTACTTCCACAGGTTACACCCCACACACCCTCATAACCGGACGCCCCATGAAAGGCACAGAATATTTGTTAGGTTTGGACTTGACCAGCCCCGAAGTGACGGCCCTCACACACGAGAAAGCAGTAGAACAATTAGTGGAAAATGTTAAAACGGCTCAGCAAGCAGCCGCAGCAAAATTAGGCACAAGGAAGAAACAGAGCAAGGCTTGTTTCGACAAGACAGTGCATGCGACTGAGTACAGTATAGGACAGCAAGTTATGCTCTCTGTATAGAACCCCAGCACATTCCTGTCACCAAAATACTCGGGTCCGTACTCCATTGCGGATAAAGTAAGCCCTCCCGTTTACAAAATAAAGTACTCCAATGGTAAGACTGCGTGGTTTCATATAAACCAGCTGAAGGCATATGGAACACAGTCGAACCACACACACCACGTCATGCTCGACGCAGCACAGCGCACCCCGCCCACAGCCAACGTAACCCTACCAACCCCCACCACGTCCAGCCCAGCCACGGACTCGACCTCGACTCCACCCCCAAAATATACACTCCGCCCCGGAACGCCCACAGACTGCAGCATCAGAGACAGCGACTGTGACTCGGACGATAGCCACAGCACCCCTCCCTACTATCCCCATGCAACAGGATCCACACCCAGCGATTCCGACTACGATCCAAGTGATCCCTTCATGATCACTTTCCTAAA
This sequence comes from Scyliorhinus torazame, assembly GCF_047496885.1. Taxonomy (NCBI): domain Eukaryota; kingdom Metazoa; phylum Chordata; class Chondrichthyes; order Carcharhiniformes; family Scyliorhinidae; genus Scyliorhinus; species Scyliorhinus torazame. The sequence continues at coordinate 31,635,256 of NC_092714.1, forward strand.
TAAACCCCACCACCGAACCACACTGACAACCCCGATTTTGTCCCCACACAGCTAGACACCAATTATTGGCACCGAGATAACTCGTTCCGACTCGTCCGCAACGACGAGAGCGACCCCACCTCACACCACACAGCCCTCTCAGCCCTGATACACTCAAGAGTTTGGCACCCGGGAGAAGAGGACGACCTTGGGTCTGACTCCCAAACCGAGAACCCCTTTGCGACCCTGTTCGCAACCGAGAACTGAGGTGTCCAGATGATGTTTTAAAAGGAACCGCTTGGGAGAAGTGTTGTCATTTCTGATGGAACCTGCAGAATGTTTTATGTTGTTTGTAAGTTTGTTAAATGTTGTATGTCCGACAGGAGAATTTAATTTTCTCACTGCCCCATGCCTATTCAGCCGAAACCTCTGAGGACTTGCCTACAGAGACTCACCATTGCCAGACACTAGTTCAGCAGAAACCTCTGAGAGCTTGTCTGCAAAGACTGGTTAAGGAACCAGACGCCCGTTCGTAACTGCCCTTCTGGTTCGAAGGTAGAACCACTACGGCAGCCCCACCACGATGACTACATTTTTTGCCCGTTCTTGTCGGTTACTCAGGCAGTGGAGAAACGGTTTGGGACCCGCCCTGCCTGGGGACCCCCCCCCTCTGGTCAACTACGTTCGGGTAGGAGAGATATGGCATTGGTAGCCGTCCTACCCGGGGACTCCATCCAAATCGTACCCGTCGCGGCCCATACGCACCTCATTTTGACATTTCAGTTCAAAAAAGTTTTGTTTTGTTTAGGTAACCTTTAGGTTGCCAACCCCATGCTATTTACATCCTGAAACATTTGGATGGTAAATTGCGCCGTCTGCGAGACGGCTCGCACTGGTTCATTATTGGGAAGTGTGTCTTGTCCGAAAATTCAATTTTTGAAAAAAAATGCGGGAGTCACACATAGTGACCAATTCTAAAGGGAGTAATTGGCACTACAGGAAAGACACACTATCGTACAAGATATTAAACAAAGATAGTTACAGACACTATGCTTATTTCCACATAACTCCAGAAGCTCCAGGACCGGAGAAGAGAAGAAAGAAAAGGAAAGAGAAGAGCCATGAGGACTTCCTTCACATGGATCACCCTCACGTATATGGACCTTTGGTTGCGCGTGAACGCGAACCCCATGACTTCAAGCCCCCCAGCCGTTAATGTTTCACTTCCCCGCAGTACCCAGAACCCAGTCACCAGCGACACCACATCATCCTGGTGTGCCAGGTTTATAACCTGGTACTCCCTGTCCTATGTAATCAAAACTTTACTAGCATTAGTGATACTCTGCTGCATTGTGCAGACTATGCGTCTACGGAAATGGAGGAGAGCCTACCGCACTCGAACCCCGGTATATAGGATCAGATCCCCTATGTTCGGATATGACCAGACCCCCGCGATCTATAATAAAGTGCATTCACTTGCGTTTATCGTAAATAAAGAAATGTAAAGAACTGTTCATGAGCAAATTGTATGATCCTGAGCTTGACTGCCAAGCCAGGAAAGACTGTGTATGAAATGCTATGATTTTGTTGTATGATTGAGGAAGGTAGGATAATGAAATGTTTAAGTGAGTGTAGTGTATTAAGAATAGTTAGAGGTTCCCAGTTTATTGTTTTGTAATGCATGTCCCTGTTTGACATAGTGCTCTTAGAATGGTTAGTTAAAATTTTTTTGCATAGCTATGGTCAGTGCAGTGGCCATGAAGGAAGTGTCCCCGCCAGGTCAGGGAATGGAAAGCAACATAGTTATGTGATCCTTCATGCTAGGATCACAAGGAGGGTATGTAGCCAGTTAAAATGGCTAACTCCCGATTTAGAATGGCTGACTCCCGATTTTAAATGGCGAGCGGCAAAGGCTGATGGGAAAGTCAGCCAACAGGACACAAACGAGCAGCTGCAGGTTGAGTGTGTATTTACCTCTGGAAAGGCCAGACAAGATCGATACCGGCAACCATCAGCATAACAAAACACCAGCCACCTGCATATTAATGAGCAATCCCCGGGAACAATGGGCAACATTTAGAAACATAAAGCCAAACCAGACTCCGTGGCGCCAGCAGAAGCCTACACAATGGGAGGTGAACGACCACCTCAAGACCGCCATTTGATCAGGGAACCGCTCCAGCATTGGAGAAAATCGAACCAAGTGATTGGGACAAAGTCCAATCACTTGGAACCAGGTACAGGGTCTGCCCCGAAAGGGGGGAAGCCCCTGGGGACCATAAGGATCAAGCCCAAGTTCAAATCGGCCCTCTGCTTCTCTTCTGGACCGGGTCACTCAGCAACACGAACCAACCCTTGACAGTGACCGGTCCAGCCATCACTGATATCTAGTAAGGCTTACTTCAACGCTCGCTACGAGATAGGCGCTCCTAGCTACAAATCCGTACCAACTTCGAATCCCGCAGGTTCAGAACCCGAACGAAAGGCCATTTGTTTCCCTGACCTGGTGGGCCAGTTCCAAGTTAAGTATTGGCCTGTTAGTCGTAGAAGTAGCTTAGACGTAGAATTTATACATGAGTAGTGATTGCTGTGTATAATAAATGCGCTTTGATTTAAATCTTACTAAGCAGTGTATTGGAGTATTGATCAGGGGCTGTTTAGCACAGGGCTAAATCGCTGGCTTTGAAAGCAGACAAAGGCAGGCCAGCAGCACGGTTCAATTCCCGTACCAGCCTCCCCGAACAGGCGCCGGAATGTGGCGACTAGGGGCTTTTCACAGTAACTTCATTGAAGTCTACTTGTGACAATAAGCGATTTTCATTTTCATTCATTTCATTACTCGGACTTGAACCATGTGGCGGTATCATAAGGATACCTGGCGACTCAAGAGCAAAGGTGATAAAACAGAGCAATTAAACTAAGGCAAAAGTTAGCAACAGTACACAGAGGGAGAATTTATAATGTCCAATTCATCTAACAAGCACATTTTTCGGGACTTGTGGGGGAAACTGGAGCACCCAGAGGAAACCCACGCAGACACGGGGAGAACTTGGAGACTCCGTGCAGATAGTGACCAAAGCCGGGAATCGAACCTGGGTCCGTGGCGCTGTGAAGCAACATTGCTAACCTCTGTGCTACCGTGCTGCCTTACCCAGAGCTTGGCCGGGTACAGCATCTCAAACTGCACCTTGCTCTTGTACAGGGCTGCCGTGGCTGAGTTGAATTTAACCCGGCGCCCCAATGTCTTGGTGACACGGATCAAGTGTCCCTCCCACTTACAGGACCATGTATGCCTTGCCCAGTACAGGATTTGCTCCCCATCTTGGTACCGGTGCAGCTTCGCGATGGTGGCCCAGGTCTGCTCCGCCGTTTTGGGGCTCAGCCGAAGTGACTCCTGGGCTCTGTCTATCTCTGGAGGTTTGGGGAGGTCCTCCCCCTTCCACAACCAATTTCCCCAGCATCTGGGCCACGTGCTCCGTGGAGCTCCTGCCCTTGATGCCGAGGATCCGGTAGGTGCACAATGTGGAGATGCTGCTGTCATGACCGTTTCTCCTAGTCCTCGACCTTCCTGTTCAGCGTCCCTCGTGTTGCCACCAACTTTGTCATCTCCATCTACAATGAGGCGATCCGGTCACTCTGGCCAGTTGCTGCCTTCTCAAGTTCCATGATGGTTGCCTCCTGTGCCTCCAGCAATTGCTCTGTCTTTTCCAGTGCCACCTATAGGAGGCCAAGGCATCTGCGGCTGCCACCTTCACCTCTAGTTTGATGGAGTCTCTGAGCTTTAAGAGCTCCCGTGTTAGTAGGTCCATCCACTCGCGTATCAGTGGGTAGTCCAGCATGTTTCTTGCTGACTCGGCCTGTTGGGGTACAGCCAGCTCTTCCCATTCTGCAAGCTCGTCGTCACCCCATCCTTTCTTTCAAGGCTCTTACTGATCCTGCCGTATTTTCAGCCTCTAGAATTGTTTGCGGACATTTTTTGGTATCTGTGGTGATCTTGAAGAAGGATGGGGATGGGGGGGAGGCGGATGTTCACAAAATTAGGTGCCTATTTTGGGAGTAAAAGTGTCAAATTCCAGCTTCCAGGAGGAGAGCCACCTTTCCTGCATCTGCTCAGCACACCCACATCACCGGAAGTCACATTGGCATTCATAGCCAAGGTTTTGAGTAAAGGAGCAGGGATGTTTTACTACAATTGTATAAGGCATTGGTGAGGTCACACCAGGAGTATCGTGTAGTTTTGGTGTCCTTATCTGAGGAAGGATGTTCTTGCTACGGAGGGAGTGCAGCGAAGGTTTACCAGGCTGATTCCTGGAATGGCGGGACTGTCATATGAGGAGAGACTAAGTCGGTTAGGATTATATTCATTGGAGTTTAGAAGAGTGAGAGGGGATATCACAGAAACTTAAGAAATTCTAACAGGATTAGACAGGGTAGATTTAGAGAGAATGTTCCTGATGGTGGGGTGTCCAGAACTAGGGGTCATAGTTTGAGGATAAGGGGTAAACCTTTTAGGACTGAGCTGAGGAGACATTTCTTCACAGAGAGTGGTGAATCTGTGGAATTCACTACCACAAAAAGTAGTTGTGTCATTTCAAGAATAAATTAGATATAGCTCTTGGGGCTAAAGGAATTAAGGGATATGTGGGGAAAGTGGAATCAGGATATTGAACTTGATGATCAGCCATGATCATAATGAATGGCAGAGCAGGCCCGAAGGGCCGAATGGCCTCCTCCTGCTTCTATTTTCTATATATGTTTCTATGTATTCCAGGTGGAAGCCATCCATCGCCTTCTTCAAGTATCTGTTTGTGACCAGCAGCAAGGGGAAGGGAGAGGAGAGTAGTGAAGCGTGAGGAATTGAACCTCAGTCCCTGGCACTGTGAGGCAGCTGTGCTAACTACTATGCCACTCCAAATGTATTAAAAGGTGCCAAGGATAATATAACAAAGAAAAGTGAGTATTGTCAACTATGCAATGTTTTATTTTGTTTAAACCATTATTTTGAACATTATGGATGGAATTCTCCCACCTGGGGACTGGGTCTTGTGACCGGGGCAGGAAGGTGTTTCATAGCACCAGGGACCTGGGATCAATTCCTGGCTTGGGTCACTGTCTGTGTGGAGTACTTTCTCCCTGTGCCTACTTGTGACGCTAATCTTTTTGGAACATCTTTATTAGTGTCACAAGTAGGCTTACATTAACATTGCAATGAAGTTACTGTGAAAATCTCCTGGTTGCCGCACTTTGGCGCCTGGTCAGGTACACAGAGGGAGAATTCAGAAGCTCCAAATTACCTAACAGCACGTCTTTCGGGGCTTGTGGGAGGCAACCGGAGCACCGAGCGGAAACCCATGCAGTCACGGGGAGAAAGTGCAGACTCCGCATAGACAGTGACCCAAGCCAGGAATTGAACCCAGGTCCCTGGTGCTGTGTAGTAACAGTGCTAACCACTGTGCTACCCTGCCACCTCAACTTTGTCAAATTGCTTCCTTCTCAGGGCAACAACTACCGAGAATACCCAATAAAAATAAATCTGGGGATTTGGAAGAATATAGTGGATTTAGATTGGCAGATTCCAGAGGGGTGGCTCCAGTGGGAAATTGTAAGAGTAAATGCCTGACAGCATAGGATGGCGGTCATCTCATCTCACTGTACACCAGTGAGTTCACATTGGGGGAAGCCGTTCATCTCTCAGTCATCCATCCTACTGAGGCACCAAAGAGTTCGATAGTAGCCATGATGTGGAGATGCCGGCGTTGGACTGGGGTGAGCACAATAAGAAGTCTTACAACACCAGGTTAAAGTCCAACAGGTTTGTTTCAAATCACTAGCTTTCGGAGCACTGCTCCTTCCTCAGGTGTTGTAAGACTTCTTACCAAAGAGCTCATCAGTGATTGTTGCTGTTGAAATTTGTTGTTTATCACCTCCAGGACTGAAGTATATTTATTGGTGTTAATAAACTCCAGCCCAGTTATAGGTGTTAATATTTTGTATAAAAGTCAAATAAATGAGCACGAAGATAAAAGCAAATTACTGTGGATGCTGGAATCTGAAACAAAAACAGAAAATACTGGACAATGCTGCTTTGAAAGAGTCATCCGGACTCAAAACATATGCTCCCCTCTCTCTCCCCAGATGCTGTCAGACCTGCTGAGGTAGTCCAGTATTGTCTATTTTTGTTTCAAATAAATGAGCTTTGTGTTAAAAAAGGACAGAGACTAAGCTTTGCAGGTTTAGTAGCAGTGGCTTGTAGGTTAACAGATCTCCCTATATATTGTTTTTCTGCCTTTCTGGAGAAATACTATTCTGCTCAAGTATACAAGTGTTATTTGTATTCATAAGGATAGCTACTGGTCTTTTCAGAGTAAAAGACAGATACCGGCTTCAAACACTTGCAGAAAAATGTATTTTTTTGCTACTCAATATGGGAAGTGACGGCTCGCAACTAACAACGTCCATAAATGATTCTTCACGTCAATTATAAATTATGCAATGCGCAACCAGATTTCTTCAGCAGCTCCAGAGATCAATAGTTGAAAGGAACATGAGAGAAGCCAGGAGTTCACAAAGAGCGTGAGGCGATGGGAGTTTTAAAAAGAGCGCAAGAGGAGCTGGGGATTTAAAAAAGAGCAGGAGAGCCAGGAATTCGCAAAGAACGTGAGTGGATGGGAGTTTAAAAAAAAAGAGTGCAAGAGCAGCCGGGAATTTAAAAAGAGCGAGAGAGGAAGTAAATCTAACAGAACCAGGTGGGTAAAAGACTAAAAGAAAGAGCGGAGTGCAAGTTTCTATCACCTAAGGAAATCTAAACAAGCTGTTTGGGAGTACAGTTGGGTAGGTACTTACAAATCTTATTAGTTATAATTAAGATATCATTCAGTGATTGTGTGTGATATATATTCTATAATAACAAAGACTTGAGAAGAAGGGACCTAGTTGATAGTTTGATATTAAAAGGATTAATTTAACTTAAAGGGGCAAGATATGGCAGGAGAACTCCCAAATCGTGGTCTGATCTTATTGCTCCATGTGGGAGACCAGGAACAGCACGTGAAAAAGGAAATGTCTCCAGCTGCAGCTCCTGGAAACCTGAAAAGGTTTCTATAGGTAGGATAGAGAAAAAGATTGACAAAAATGAAGGTAGCACCTTTAGTCAGAAACAGGGGCATTCAGAACGGGGAACAAGGGAATGGCTGAAGAACTAAATTCATACTTTATTTTGGTCTTCACAAAGGAAGACATGAATAATGTCCCGCAAGTTCTAAGAAACATATGTTTTAGTGAAGGAAATCACTATCAGTAGAGGACGGTTTTGTGGAAATTAAAGGGATTGAAGGTAGATAAATCTCTCTCCAGGGCCTGATAGTCTTCATCCCACAGTACGTAAGAAAGTGGCCCTAGAAATAGATCCATTGGTGATCATTTTGCAAAATTCTTTGGCACGGTTCCTACAGATTGGAGGGTAGCTAATATAAGCCCGCCATTCAATTCCTCCAGGTGTTCCAGTTCCCTCCCACAAGTCCTGAAAGATGTGCTGCTAGGTAATTTGGGCGTTCTGAATTCTTCGTCTGTGTACCCGAACAGGCGCCGGAATGTGACGATTACGGGCTTTTCACAGTAACTTCATTGCAGTGTTAATGTAAGCCTACTTGTGACAATAAAGATTATTATTATAAAACAGGAGGTAGAGAGAAAAGAAGGAACGATAGACCAATGAGCCCAACTTCGGTAGCAGGGAAGTTGCAAGAATTTCACAGCACAGCATTTAGTAAGCAATGGTACAATCAGACAAAGTCAGCATAGATTTACGAAAGGTAAATCATGCTGGACAAATACTGGAATTCTTTGATCAATCTAGTAGAGTTGACCAGGGAGAACCAGGGCATGTGGTTTGTTTAGTCTTTCAGAAGGCATTTGACAAGATCTCACACAACAGATTACTATGTAAAGTTAATGTGCATGGGATTTAAAGCACATGGATTGCAGCCAGTATTTTGAGGTGCATAGAAAGCTAGTTAGCAAACCAGAATCAAAGAGTTGGAATAAATGAGTCTTTTTCCGATTGGCAGGCAGTGACTAGTAGGGTACCGCAGGGATCGGTGTTAGGACCACAATTGTTCACATTATAGATTAATGATTTGCACAAGGGAACTAAATGTATTATCTCCAAATTTGCAGACGATACAAAATTGGGTGGTAGGGTGAGCTGTGAGGAAGATCTAAGCAGATGGTTCAGCAGGATTTGGACAGGCTGAGTGAGTGGGCATATGCAGTATAATATGGATAATTTGAAGGTATCCACTTTGGTAGCAAAAATAGGACGGCAGATTATTTAAATGGGTGTAAATTTAGAGAGGTGGATACTCAGCAAGACCATGGCGTTCTCTTGCACAAGTCGCTGAAAGTAAGCGCACGGGTGAAACGGGCAGTAAAGAAGCGAGAGGATTCGAGTAAAGGAATAAGGATGTTTTACAACAATTGTATAGGGCATTGGTGAGACCACAGCTGGAGTATTGTGCAATTTTGGTGTCCTTTACGGGAGGAAGAATGTTCTTGCTATGGAGGGAGTGTAGCGAAGGTTTACCAGGCTGATTCCTGGGATAGCAGGACTGTCATATAAGGAGAGACGAAGTCAGTGAGGGGGGAAGTTTCTAACAGGATAGACTCAGAAAGAATGTTCCTGATGGTGGCAGAGTCGAGAAGTAGGAGGATAAGGGGTAAATCTTTCAGAACTGAGGTGAGGAGAAGTTTATCCATCCAGAGTGGTGAATCTGTGGAATTCACAACCACAGAAGAGGCTAAAACATTGCCTGATTTCAAGGAATTAGATATAGCACTTGGGGCTGAAAGGATATTTTTTGGGGGGGGGGGGCGAAGAGAAGGCAGGATCATAATATTGAATTTGATGATCAGCCATGATCAGAATGAACATAGAACAATACAGCGCAGTACAGGCCCTTCGGCCCACGATGTTGCACCAATGAATGGCAGAACAGGCAAGGGCCGAATGGCATCTTCCTGCTTCTATTTTTTTATTCAAGTTTCTAACTATTCTGACTTGGACAAACTGCCATTGCTTCACCAATCAGAATCCTAGCACTCCCCACCTAGTAGAACAGTGTGAGCATCTTCACCACATGGACTACAATGGTTCAAGGTAACTGACCTATCTTCTCAAGGGTATTGGCAGCAATGGTGATGTCTCAGGAATGAATTAAACAACAATTAAAGTTGGTCTTCTCAGCACATTTGTGAAAGCCGACTCCTTACCCAAGAACAATCTGGATAGTCAGGCTTAAATTGCTGTCAAAAGGCGAGTTTTTGCTCCTTACAGTTAGACCATAAGACAGGAGCAGAATTAGGCCACTTGACCCAGAGTCTGCTCCGCCATTCAATCATGGCTGATATTTTCTCATCCCCATAACCCCTGATTAATCAAGAACCCATCTATCTCCATCTTAAAGACTCAGTGAATTGGCCTCCACAGCCTTCTGCGGCACCACCCTGACTGAAGAAATTCCTCATGTTTTAAAGGATCGTCCCTTTAATGTGAGATGGTGTTCTCGGGTTCTAGTTTTCCCGACAAGTGGAAACATCCTCTCGACGTCCACTCTATCCAGGCCTCGCAGTATCTTGTATGTTTCAATAAGATGCCCTCATCCTTCTAAACTCCGAGTACAGATCCAGAGTCCTCAAACGACAAGTTCTTCATTCCAGGGATCATTCTTGTGAACCTCCTCTGGACCCTTTCCAAGGCCAGTACATCCTTCCATAGATATAGGGCCCAAAACTGCTCACAATACTCCAAATGGAGTCTGACCAGAGCCTTATACAGCCTCAGAAGTACATCTCCGGTCTTGTATTCTCGCCCTCTTGCCATGAATGCCAACATTGCATTTGCCTTCTTAACTGCCAACTGAACCTGCACATTAACTTTCAGAGAATCATGAAGTAGGACTCCCAAGTCCTTGTGCTGCTGCTTCCCGAAGCATTTCCCCATTTAGAAAATAGTCTACGCCTAAATTCCTCCTTCCAAAGTGCATAACCTCACTTTTCCATTGTATTTCATTTGCCACTTCATTGCCCACTCTTCTAGCTCGTCCAAGTCCTTCTGCCGCCCCTTCCTTGCTTCCTGTCCCTCTACAGATCTTTGTAGAGTTACAAAGGTTTTTTTGTCACTGGCCTTGAAATCTAGATACAGCTGATCAAAAAGCCTAGGGTCATGAACAGAAAACATCTAAATAATTGCTGCTTACATCACTTTTTATACAGCACCATTCCCATATCACAGTGCAGGCCCTTCGGCCCATCAAATCTGCACCAGCCCTTGGAAAGCATACCCCACCCCCTTAACCCCAATTAACATTTTTGGACACCAAGGGCAATTTAGTATGGCAAATCCACCTAACCTGCACATCTTTGGACTGTGGGAGGAAACCCGAGCATCCGGAGAAAACCCACGCGCACAGGGAAAACATGGAGACTGACCCAAGCCAGGAATCAAACCTGGGACCCTGGAGCGGTGAAGCAACTGTGCTACTATAGCAGTGTGCGCTATATTTGAAAAGCAGTTGTTTCACATCAGCCCCATATCAAGCATAAGGTATATGGAGTAACAGAACAAAAGAGAAGCAAATATGTAGCAGCAATTTAAAGAATGAGTGTAATCTGTGCACTTTTATGTTCGACTTGGAATTAGAGAACAAAGGCTAACTCGGAACCGAAACTAATATATGTTCTTCACTTCAGGTTCCAGCAGATGACTACTGCTATGGTTGAATCACCTCAGGTAATTGATACCCTCAAAACAGTTAAGAATTCCTGCATTGGAATGGCAGCTACACTGAAAATTAACTATTAAATCTGAACAGTATTGGTCCTTCCTGAAGCCAACTGTCAAGTCTTCACATTTGTTTGTTAGTCTGCAGGCAATTGAAAACAAAACTCCCTTCCAATGATAACTAATGCATTTTAAACTAATGCATTTTCACCCCCCTTCTGATAGCTAGGTGTGGACAGCTGTACTAACGACGGTTTCCTATTAGGCTCACCCTGAACTTAAAATACAGAAGGGTTGTTAGTGCATATGGAACAGCTTTGCCAGTATTAATAAATGAGACAAAATTGTAGTTTCACCCTCCGTACAAAATCTTCTTGAGCATAGATTGAAATCTAAACAGAATAATGTGCCAGGATCTCGACTCAGTGCGAATTTCAAAAGATGCAAACCTGAATTTCATGTTCACGGACATTCAGATTGAAGTGGACTGTAACCTCTGACTACTCAAGAGGACTTAGTGTTGGACAATTTAAAGTCATATTGCAAGAATTATCACAAAAAACCCAAAGCATGTCAGTTACTTACACATTGGATGCCAGGATCAAATCCATCACTAAACCTTTAAGATTACACAAGATTTGGATGCAAGTACAAGGTAGATCGTGGAATTTGCATGTGGCATCTTTTAACTTTGGCAATACATTTCTTCTCATATCAAGACAGTCTGAGCAGTTCAGTTTTGGCCAACCATTGCTTAAGATCCAACCTCCCACACATATCCCTAGAGCACTGGTGACTTTCTTTTACTTTGTCCTGTACGCACCGTATGCCCTCACTCACTTCACACCAAATCCAGACAAAACTTTCATCCATCACTGAACAACTTATCAGATGTTTAACTATATTGTAATAAGCTACTTATTCCCTTAGACTTTGTCCCCTATCTTAAAACTCTCCATTAACCGGTTTATCCAAAACTGCTGCCTGTATCCAAACCTTCCACGAAAGTCCCCTTCATCAATCACTCATGCTTGCTGACATAGATTGGCTCCTCGTTTGAAATTCTCACATGTTCAAATCTCTTCATGGTTGAGCCCCCCCCGCCAAAGCTCTCGAAATGTCTCAATTCTGCAGCCATCAAGCTGATACTCCAATGCTGGTTTGTTATACATCCCAATTACCTTTACCAAGCCTCCAGTTAGCAAAGGCCCTAAACTATGTAGTTCCTTGTCAAAATCTTTCCATCCTCCTGGAGCCTCTTTATAACCCATCTCTTTGACCAACTGACCTAATATGGCTTGGTGTCAAATATTCCTTAAATGTCTTGAAACCAGTGCTCTGTTAAATGGGGCTGGTTTAGCTCACTGGGCTAAATCGCTGGCTTTTACAGCAGACCAAGGCAGGCCAGCAGCACGGTTCAATTCCCGTACCAGCCTCCCCGAACAGGTGCCGGAATGTGGCGACTAGGGGCTTTTCACAGTAACTTCATTGAAGCTTTCTCGTGACAATAAGCGATTTTCATTTCATTATTGTAAATAGTCATTTTTATATTAAAATCCATGTTCAACATCCAACTCAAAACATGATTTTAAAAAAATCAGTCCATTTCTATAATCTAAAAATCCACAAAGTCTATGCTTGAGCTTGTATTTTATTGATTTTTATTTTAAATCCACCATTACACAGATACAGCTATGAACAGTCTGTACAATCCTACACAGAACCTGTACGGAAATAGAAATTGAATGCCTTCAATACATGTAGTTAAATGTTAATATCATAATTCTACAAGTTCCAGTGACTTTTCAGCATGATGTTTTTGAAAACAATGTCAGTAACTACGGGACAGAAACGTTGACCAAATATGTATAACACTCCTGTTATGCACCCATGGTGGTCAATCTTTTCTGTAGGCAACTTCACCTATCCATACTGCTGACAAGTCACACTATAAACCCCCAAAACTATCTTACTGAACCCATTCACAGCAGTTTTTCACAGAAGAAAAGAGAAATCCAAGAAACACGATCACAGATATAGCCAAGACAACATTGCCACAGATTAAGAGGGAAATCCATGCTAAAGCAGGTTTTATTAGGCAAAGTTATCTATTAAAATTTCAAACAATGGGCACACAAGTCACCTAACATTTAGATTGTTTAACATACAAATGAATGTAAGATATTTTCAAAAAAAGCCAAAATTTAATATTTTTCCTTTAAATGTCCATGACAGCCATGTTAACAAACTTTTCCCACCCTTGCCCATGGAATGTTACATATTTGGATTAAAAAGTGACTTTCAAACTCACTAACATATCTCAAGTGTGTTTGTGGATTTCATGATAAAAATCCCTGTAACATCCAAGTACACAATTCTTTTATCTTTAATATAAAAAAATTAACATTTACAGACATGAACACCTTTAGATGTAAAATGGGTGGCAGGGGAAGGAAGAACAGATGTAGTTGTGCTGGGATTCCCTCCTATTTCAAAATGTGTTGCCTATTATTGAACTACTAAAACCTTGCATTTACAAAATAGTTGATAAAAATATTCCTCTGAATTGTACAAGAGGTACATCGACCAAAGATAAGGGGACAAGACAGATGTTATTCTGACTTGGCTTCGTTCTCTCCAGCAGCAGGTGCCTGCAAAATATGAATCTGCATTAATATCCAAAGTAAACAAAAAAATCATATAATCATTTTGATTAATCTATTTACCTCATTGTTTTTCCGTTCACCGTTTTCTGCAGGTACTGAATCATCAGTGGCTTCCTGATTAGCCTGTGGGGGATTTGCTTTTGCTGCTCTGGCCTTGACCTTTTTCTGCATAAGAAAATCAGTTCTGGGGCATGTTTCAGAAAAGAAAGTTTCAGAATTTTGAAAAACAACAAAAACTCACTTGAGCAGCTGGTTTCTTTTTTGGGTTTTCATTGGTTGGTTTTATACGTCTCTAAGAAGGTGCAAGACAATAAATAGGTCAGCCACATTCTTTAAAAAACTACTTGAATAAAAAGTAAATTTCCTTTACAGCTTACCTTCCTCAATTGCATGGAAGTTGATGGTAGGGACTATAAGAGAGCAAAAAAGAGCAAGTTTATAGAACAGAAATACATATCCTCCCCAAAGTTTAACATCTTGCACTTCATTTTTGTTGCTTACACACGTCAGTATAAACATCTGCAAGCAAGCTCAACATTTTGAAAACTAAGGGGAGTGCAGAAGCCAAATTAAGGCCAATAATCTATTGATTCCTCACAATGTTCACTTTCCTGATAACGAAACATTAATAAACAGTCAAGTGGTACAACTTAATTTTACCCAAAAATAAACTAGTGAGCAATTTACATTTTCAGTCACGGTGCAGTACTATATGGAAGGGGCAATTACTCCACTTCAAGACAAAGCAAAAATTAAAACTAGGTTATGACATTCGTAAAAGGATACCACTTTTAATAATTTTAATTAGTTATTCAGTGTGAAGGTAATGAACTCCTAATGTTTCAAAATACAGCAAACCTGTTGCACAACTGCAATCTATGACAAGGCACACCAGACCTTTATAAAATCAAACTATCAAACATGTGGACTAAAACTGTTATGACCTTGCCAACAAGATAATAAAAATGCATCTTACTTTGTCTATTACTCGATCAGAGGCCTGTTAAATAAAAGATATGGTAGTTAAAAATAAATAATTTAATAGCTTCACGTCACGGAGGGATAGAAACAGAAAGCCTTCAGGACGAGGATGGTACTGCTGAAGTGTTTGCAAACAGTGCAGCGCCTGTTAAGATGTAGGAAACGGGGCGGGGGGGGGGGCGCAGTAAGGGACGTAATGCAAATCTTCCCGCCTATTTGTAACCTGCTGGACGAACTTCAGAACTCCGTGTTGCATTCTCACCCCTCCAAATGGTTATACAGAACATTCGAGATTCTGAATGGAGCTGCCAGTTTGCAGCAGCGACAGCCTAAAAGCAACATGGCTCTTTATCACCCCCCTCCCCCTTTGTCTGCGGGAAAAGCCCGCCTAAAAAAAGGTATGCGGGAAGAAAACATTTGCAACATTTTTTTTTGCGCGGGAGGTAATAAGCCACCGTTTGAGTCATTTACTTAAAAATAAATTGCCCTTCCACCGAATTAATGGAAGCGCATTTTCCCCCAGTCTGTTTGTACCAGAGGATTGCCCCAAATTTCAAAAACAATCGTATTACTTCACAACAGGCTATTTAAAAAATATAAATATATATTTATAATGCCCTATTAAATTCCTTGCCCCGAAGACTGCAGAATTCGGAATACAATTATACGCATAAATCGAACATGCAATCTACTCGCAATTTCTTTCGCCCTTTATTTTTCTAAACCCACTTATTTCCTCTTAACAAAATAAACGAAATTGAAGCTACTCACCCCCTTCTTAGGCATGTTTGGAGAGTTTAAAAAAAAAATACGTATAACGAAAAATTAAAATTTTGGGGGGAAACTAAAAGGCAAACAGATTGCACTCCTGCACAGCAAATTGTGCAGAGAGCCCCGAATGCTATACAACTACCTTGTTACAATACAACTATGGAACGTTAATACATCCAAACCAACTAGTTCCAGCCAGATCCCTTCCTTTACTCAATGTCACCCAACGCGATGATGGCTCCCGCGCGTCTATTGGCCGCCGCGGCTCATTAACATGCATTCAAACCATAACGAGCCACCTGAATGGTGCTCCCGCGCTGTCAATCACTCCGCCCCTCCCTTCCCCCCGGTTTCAGGGTTGGTTGAGGCGGGCGCGTAGGAAAGATCTCTGCTGATTGGAGCTGTCCTCTCACATGGCGGGGTGGCTTTTTTTTGGGGGGGGGGGGGGGGATCGCTGCTTTCAAAAAGGCACCATGTAAAACCTATTCGTCTTTCTTTTTAAATCTCCATGTAGTGCATTAAATCCATTGCATCCCATTCCTCTCACTGCGGACTTGTTTCATGCTGTGTCTCCCTCAAGCTGACCACTTGACAAGCAAAGTCCTTTAAATTAGTTTGGAGGGGGACATTGAGCCGAATGCCTGGAGTTTAACTCTGTTCTTGTCGGTGTGTGTGTGTGGTGTGTGTGTTTTCCTGGGGTGGGGTTAAATGACAGCAATATGGCGGAGAGCTATGCGTGGTTGTTAGTGCTTGGCTCAGTTTTGCTATGCAGTCTGTTCAAGATGCTGCTGCCGACCCTGTCCTCACTTGTAAGTATCCATTTGCAAGCCTACACCAACAATAACGAGCAGAGTACTTCTCTAATTGCAATATAAGATCATTTCAAATTATGTCAGCCCTCTCCTTTTTTTTGTACAAACATTGCACTGAAGAAAAATATGTATTTAGAAGCGGAAAACGTCAAGCTTTGGATTGGATCTTATGATTTTAATAATTTTAATAGTTTTGCAGTTCTGGGCAGAATTAAAATGCATTCCAAGCAAAACCTCTTATTAGCGATGGTTCCTTTTGAATAACATTTGGTCATTTATACTGTGCATCTAACTAGAGTTATTTAGAATGAGTAAATTTGTGGAGAAAGGTGTGTCGTAAACTGAAATGAATGATTCCTGCGACCTATTAAATGAAATGTAAAATGAGGATTGCCTTGGATTGGTGAATAACTGCCTCTAGCTTGAGAAATGTGTATATTTATCGAAGGCCATGTTTTTACTTTTTGAAGACTGAAACTTTGATTGTATACTTTTATTGTGGGTCTATCCTGTGGCTTATTTTTTTTGTATATTTAAGGAAGATTAATAAAGCTGATCATAAAGTTCGAAGTACAAAATTTATAATTGTATTAAAAATTCCAGACGGCAATCGGCAAATAAATATTTGAAATAACTTGATGTAAAGCATTGTGTTAAACCGAGCAACTAATAATTTTAGGAAAGTAAGACTTTAAGTGGTGGACGCTGTAATGCCATAATTAAAATGTTTTGCCAGTTTTGTTTTAATCAATTGTATGGGTTAAAAATGTTGGTTAAATGAATATGTGCAGCATTGTCACTTGAACGCACAGCTTGCATCTGGGGTAAACTTTTAAGAAATCAATTTCTTTGAAGTAAGAGTCATTTAAAATTGATATCACTGAAAAGTGCAAATTGCTGAAATGAAGCGCAACTTAACCAGAGGGCTTGACCAAATCTGTTTTTTTAAAAGTGAAATAAGGATTCTAAGTCCACTGAATTTGTAATTGATTTCAATCAAAATTATTTGAGTGGGAGGACAAACAGCCAATTTTTCCCCGGCCCAAAAGAAATTAAATTGGTGGGATGAAATGAGGTTCAAACTCTAACTTTTCACAGTTTTTTTAATGGATGAAAAAGCAGCGTACACAAAAAACTGGCAATTGTGTGACAGTAATCAGTTTCCAAAAGAGGGAAAAATTGACTAACCTTTGGATGAAGGTATTTCATAATTTAAAATAAATACAGATCTTGTAGCAAAGTATGTGGCAAACATTGCATTGGGGTTTATTTATTTTCCACTGAACATGTTGACACATAGTATTTTTGTTTCTAAACTTAATGCATGTCACTACTTGAATTTAATCGAGAAACAGCGTATGATGCAGCAGTAACAGATAATTGCCATCTACAAGTACCTGAAGTACAGAACACCAGATTTCTTGTAATTTGGGGAAAAGGATCTAAGATCTAGTTACCTGATGCCTTTGTTAACTTTCAGAAAAGTTTTTGAGCCATTTTTGGTTGCATTTCGAAATTAATAGCTGTGTGGCTGAAAAATGTGATCCTCTAGGATGGTTTTTTTAGAAAATGGATTGTAAGTTTTAACTACAAAATGTATAGATTCTGGAGAGGAAAGTAAATTAGCAATGTTCAATCCACTATTGGCATATAGAAAGAGATGGGACACGTCTGATGACATTGATGGGGAGGCATAGCTTGCTGCCATATGTTGTAATATGTCAGGTTCTCTAGTGACTGCAGCTGTGGACTCCACTAAACGTTTCTTTAATGAGGTGAACATTTTTTCAAATTTGTTTTCAGATTACAGGGGGATGTCATTTGAAAATAGTGTCATTAATTTTTTTGTGAAGAATGTAAGATTATTCAAGGATCTGGGTCTGAGCATTGTTTTGTGGTTTGCACACTTCTAAAGAAGATTACAGAATTGTTTCGACCAGTGCATCCAAGTGGCGGGGCTACCTGCGAGTCAACTGCATCCACTAAGGGTTCCATGTACTGCCTGGTAACTGCCTTCACTACAGGCATGTCCTTTCTGTTGCTCAGCCTAACTGTGTTGCAAATGGTGACTCAACAGGGTAACTGGAATGTTAGTCGATTGAGATTTTTTTTAAAGAAGTGTAACATTTTTATTCTATTGAAACATTGCCATATTGATAAATTGTGCTATTGGAAACCTATGGTGCTGCAACTATTTCTATATCTGGATAATTATTTTCATATTCTGGAATGGGAAAACTTGGGTTGACACTTAGGTTGAATTTATCGGAGCAAACTTTGTCATGTTAATCAGGTGGCCAAAATAACAATTGTGCCAAAGCAACAGTGGATGCTACTAGATCATGGCAGATAACCAGTTTTAAACTTAGCTGAGTGATTATCAGAACTGATTAATGATCACTTGGCATTGCGTATTCAAAATGCTCAATGAATTATATTTAAAGCCTCATTTAGTTTGCTTTCATAAAGCAGTAAATTAATAGACAACTGTTAGTTTCACTCTGTGTTTGAATCCACAACAATAAAAGGCCATTGAAACCATATGTGCTAGCACCATCCTTTGGCTGATTACATGCCCGTCGAGCAATCTGTTAGTCTTCAACTCCTGAGAGGCAAAAGCTCGAGACGTACAGCTAATTTGGGAGTCTTTTAAAAAAAACATTCCTCTGCTCCTAAGTCTCAATGTCAGACAACTATTTTCTAGGATTACTTGCTTTTCTACACGTTGTGGTCTCTTTTCCAGAAATCCACCTGATGCCCTTTTGAAAGATTATCCTGTTTATCATCACTATCTGCACAAATGGAATTGGCGAGGGAAAAGAGTGCTAACTTTTTTTTTTCAAAAGAATGTACCGTATTCACACTTTTCAACCTGATGGGTAGTTAAGATGTCAAGCTAGTTACAAATTGATTCATAGAATACTACAACACAGAAGGCCACGAGTCAGCACTGGCTCTTCCCACTCGCCATCTCTTTCCCCATATACCTACAATTCTTTTTTTCCCTTCCAAGCATTTATTTAATTCCCTCTTTGAAAGCTAGCATTGAATCAGTTTCCACCACTCTTATCGAGCAATGCATTTAAAATCCTAACCAGTCATTGCAATAGTAAACACATTTCTCTTCATGTCATCTTTATCAATTGCCGTAAATGTTTGCAGTCTTGTTCACAAGAGAATTAAAAATGAATTTGGAGGAAGTCCATATTGAACTTAAGTGTTAACTTTAGTTTCTCACCCTACCGATGCTCCTGTTGAGCTTTCCCAGCACTTTTCATATTTATTTCAGATCTCCAGCATTTGCAATATTTGCTTAAATTGCCATCCAAGATAGAGCAATCCGCTTGAATGATACCCCCACCCACCACCTTCAATATTCATTCCTTCCGTTGACAGCAGTGTGTTTGCCTCCGATCTTGCACCCTCCATTTACTTCAGTTTATCCAAAACTGTTGCAAATGTCATTTCATATAGATAGACCCGAATTGACCTCGAGGCTATTTCTAAAATCTATCCAAATTCATTTTCAGTGTTGTTCCCTCTTCCAACAAACAGTTCTGCAATATTAACGCAATCATTAATTGAAACTTGGATCACAGCACTCACTATATACTAGAACAACATTCCTGTAGTGACTTTATATGGAAAATGTCCTATGGTGTTTCACATAGCATAATCAGCCAAAACTCACTACGCTGACAGAAATATTAAAGGAGATTAAAGGTTTGGCCAGAGTTTTAAGGAAGAGGTTTGGAAGGGATTTTCAGAGTTTGGGGCCTAGTTGGTCGAGGGCACGTCCTTCAATGGTGTGGCCATGGGAATTCAAGATGTGAAGTGTATAAGTGCTTTTGGAGCGTTGTAGGGCTGGTGAAGGTTACAGAGATCGGGGTGATGAGTCAACGGAAGGACTCGAGCACAATGATAATTTTAAACTTGGTGTTAGGGAACTGGGAGTCAATATATGTATCGGAGAGGTGATTGATAAATAGGATTTGGTGTGGGTTATGATGAAGGCAGAGTTTTGAATGACTTGGTCTATGGAGGATGGGAGTAAAGTCAGGATAGTATTGACGTGTCATGTCTGGACGTAACCCAAGGCATGGATGAAGATTTTTGCAGAAGCCAAGCTGAGGTAGCGGGAGGTTGTTGAGGAGGTTTGCAGAAGCCAAGCTGAGGTAGCGGGAGGTTGTTAAGGAGGTGATAGGCAGTCGTTTATGAACAATTTGTCATTTGAGTTCTCGGGTCAAATCGGGTTGTAAATGGCCTGCTTCTATCTAAAGCAGTGACCAGGGAAATGGGTAAGATTCAGTGGTTTGGGTATAGATGTGATGGGAGCTGAAAACATTGGATATTGCTTTCCTGCTATTTACCTGGAGGAAATTGTGTCTCATCCAGAGCTTAAGATGTCTTCTAATAGTTTGTGATTCCTCAGCCAAATTGTCAGATTCATATTCCCATTTAAATTCCTGTACTTCATGATTTAATTTCCTTTCTATCCCTCGTGACATGGAAATCCAAATAATTTGGAGTTCGGTGAAAAGGGAAGGATTATTTCATTTCCTAACTTTCTTCAGCTTCCAATAGCTGACTCTTAACTTTGCTACGGGGAAAAGATGATTGATGAGTAATTGGTTTATTCAACTTTCCCTAATTGTAATGAATAGTTTTTACTGTTACTGTATGGCTGGTCAGCTCGCCCAGGTGGAATGTGCACCTGTGGGATGTGGGAAGTTACGGGTGCAGCATGTGTTCCAGACCAATACATTGCAGGGAGTGGCGACTGGCTGCAGAAGCTTGAGCTCCAGAGAACTTAAAAAAATTTTTTTTAGAGTACCCAATTAATTCTTTCCAATTAACGTGCAATTTAGCATGGCCAATCCTACTCTTTAGCGTGGCCTACTCTGCGCAACTTTGGGTTGTGGGGGCAAATGGGTTGTGGGGGAGAAGGTGCAAACTCCACACGGACAGTGACCCAGGGCCGGGATCGAACCTAGGACCTCAGCGCCTTGAGACAGGAATGTTAACCGCTGCACCACCATGGTGCCCTAGATTTCAGAACTTGAGCGGCGGCTGGAAGTCATTGTTGTGCACCCACGAGGTAGAGAACCATGTGCATAGCATGTTTAGGGAGGTGGTTGCCTGCAGTTAGGAGCATGCAGGCATAGGGAATGGGAGACCACCAGGCAGTCGACCTAGGCAGGTAGCACAGGAGTCCCCTGAATCTATCTTGCCCATTCATTGGTTTTCTAGTCTAGATAATGGTGAGGGAAAAGATCCTCTGTAACCAGAGCCATGTCTGTGGCACCATGAGTGGCTCAGCTGCATAGGAGGAGAGGAACAAGAGTGGGAGATCAATAGTGATTGGGGATTCCATAGTCATAATAAACCAGGCATTTCTGTGACAGTTAACCTGACTCCATGATGGTGTGTTGCCTCCCTGGTGCATGGGTCAAGGTTGTCACTGAGCAGCTGCAGATGGGAAACGGCCAGAAGTCATGGTCCACATTGGTACCAATGACATGGATAACAAGGGTAATGAGGTACTGAAAGCATGTTTTAGGGAGTTTGGAAGGAAATTTTAAAGCAGGAATTCAGGAGCAGTGATCCCAGGATTATTCCCAGTGCCACATGCAAGTGAGCATAGGAATAGGAGGATTGAGCAGTTGAACACTGGGACTGGTGAACTGGTGTCGGAAGGAGAGCATCAGATTTCTGAGGCATTGGGACTAGTTCTGGGGAAAGTGTGACCTGTAGAAGCTGGATAAGTTGCATCTTAACAGGGCCAAGGCTAATATCCTCGCAGGGAGATTTGTTCTGTACTGTTGGGGAAGATTTCAACTAGCTTGTCAGCGGGTTGAGAACCTGAGGGGTAGTTCAGAATGGTAAATTAATCGGTGGAATCGGATGAAGGGAGAAAGTAATGAAGTCTAAATCAGGGTTATGCTGCATTATGTGAATGCATGGAATATTGTAAATAAGATTGAGTTACAGGCAGAGATTGCCATGTAGAATTCTGATGTTGTGATAAGAGATCTGGCTCAAGCAAGTGCAGGACTGAGTGTTAAATATTCCTTGGTATACAGTGTTCACAAAAGATAGGAAAATAATAAAAGGAGGAGGGGTATGCAGTATTGGTTAAGGAGAGCATTGCAGTTCTGGAGAAAGAAGATGTCCCAGAGGATTCCAGAACAGAATCAATTTGACTAGAGCTGGTTCCTCGGGGGAATGCAGCCAAAGCCAAGTCGGTGGCACCGTTGGGACGTTCAGCTGCACAGAAGGAAGCAAGAAAAGTGGGAGATCAGCCGGTACTGGGGATTCCATGGTCAGGGAACAGACCGTATGCAATCATATTGTTCAGTGTCGTAGTGGAAAGGATGTAGAGGAACAAATCTGTAGCGAAATTACAGAGTTACAAACATAGAGTAGGTATAATGTGGACCTAAATGACCCAAATATAGACTGGGATAGAAGTCGTGTCAAGGGCAGCGAGGCACAAGTGTGCCTAGCTTTGTGTTCAGGAAAATTTTCTGCAGCAGTTTGTGTCCAGTCCCAACAAGGAAACAAGGCACCTCTTGACCTGGTTCTTGGAAATGAGGTGGACCCGATAGGTCACTTGTCAGTGGGGGAACATTTAGGAGACCGTGATTATTGTATCATACCGTTTAGGATCACGGTAGAAAAGAACAATCCAGAGTAAGACTAATAAACTGGGAGAGAGCCAACTTCAATGGGACAAGAAAGGAGCTGGACCAGATAGACTAGAGCCAAAGGTGGCTGGAAAAACTGTAGCTGAACAATGGGCTACCTTAAAAAAAAAAAAAAAAAATTGTCTGGACACAATTAAGGTATATATTCCCTCAAAAATGAATGGTAGGGCAAACAAATCGGAGCTCCCTGGATGAAGAAGGAGATAGAAATTAAGATAAAGAAGAAAAAGTGCACTTATGACGGGTGTTAGGTAGAAAATACAATTGAAAACCAAGAGGGGTTAAGAAGGGAGATAAAAAAAGGAAACGAGAAGCGAAGAAGGATTATGAGAAAAGACTGACAGCCAACATGAAATGAAATGAACATAAAGTGGAACCCCAATAGGCACATAAATTGTAAAAGTATGGTAAAAGGAATCGGGCCAATTGGGGACCAAAAAGGGGATTTTCACATGGTGGCAGGGAGCATGACTTGAGGTATTAAATGAATACTTACATCTGTCTTTACCAAGGAAACCGATGTTGCCCTGACCACAGGTGACAGAAGAGGAAACTCACTAGAAGGGTTCAAAATTGACAGGGAGGAGATATTGGATAAACTGTCAGTACTGAAGTTGACAAGGCATCGGGACTGGATGAGATGCATCCAAAGATATTGAAGAAAGTGAGAGTGGAAATTGCAGGGCCACTAGCCATAATCTTTCAGTCTTCCCTGGACTTGAGAGGTATAAGAAGACTGGAGAATTTCAAATATTACACCCTTTTTCAAAACAGGTTGTGTAAGGATAAGCCCACCAATTACAGACCAGTAAGTTTAGGTTCAGTGGTAGGGAAGCTGCTGGAAACAATTATTTGAGATAGAATTAGTAGTTACAGGGGGAAAATGTGAGTTGATTAGGAAGAGGCAGCATGGATTTTTTTTTTTGAGGGAAAATCATGTTTAACTTACTTGACGATTTTTGAACAGGTAACGAGAGGGTTGATGCAGGTAATCTTGTTGATGTGGTATACATGGACACAAAACGCATTTAATACAGACCACAGAGTTGAGAAAAAATAACTTTATGGAATAAAAGGACAGTAGGAACGTGGATATAGAATTGGCTAAGTGATTGGAAACGGAGCGTAATGGCTAATCAATATTCTTGGGTTGAAGGAAGGTTTGTTGTGGAGTTCTCCAGGGGAATTGGGACCCTTTTCCTTTTTTTTGAAAATTGTCCCCCCCGTCCGCCCCAACCCCTCCTTGGTCATTCAGGGTGTACTGTCCCCTGGCTCCTATTCTCCACCTCCCCCCCCCCCCCCCCCCCTTCCTTCGTTTTCCACCTCCTGCCTTGCAGGTTTGAGGGGGTGCTTTTGCCCCCTCCCCCTCCCTCCGTGCTTCTCCCTGTAGTTCCCCTGAGTTCCCTCCTCTCTTCCTCGCTCCAGAGTTGTGTGTTCCTGTCTGTCTTCTCCCATCTCACTTTTTTCCCTGTTGGCTTCGAACAGGTCTTGGAACAGACCGACTAATTGTCCCCATGCTTTGAGGAAGCCTTCTTCCAACCCTCAGATGGTGTATTTAATTTTCTCCAAATGGAGAAATTCCGCCAGGTCTGCCAGCCAGTCTGCCACTGTGGATGGTGCTGCCGATTGCCAGCCGAGCAGGATTCTCCGGCGTGCGATTAGGGAAGCATATGCTAGGGCATTGGCCCACTTCCCCATGTGTAGCTCTGGCTGTTTGGATACCCTGAAAATTGCCACTCTTTGGCACGGCTCCACCCTCACCCCCACAACCTTGGACATTGCCTCGGAGAAGGCTGTCCAGAACGCTGCAAGTTTGGGACAGGCCCAAAACATGGGTGTGGTTGGCTGGGCCTCTCTGGCACCGTTCACATCCTCCACCTCTGGGAAGAACTTACTCATTCAGGTTCTGGTTAGGTGCACTCTGTGCACCACTTTGAACTGTGCACCACTTTGAACTGCATGAGGCTGAACCTTGCGCAGGAGGAGGTGGAGTTGGCACTGCTCTGTGCTTCGCTTCAGAGTCCCCAGCCCACTTGAATGGGATTCCTTCCAGTCCGCCGGGAACCCGTACAGTCCAGGCGACTTTCCCGCCTGAATGGAACTGATGCTCTTGATGATCTCTCCCAGATCTATTGGTGCTTCCAGTTCCCCCCTGCCTGTCTTCCCCTTCAACTGGCATGTCCAGTCTGTCGAGGAACTGTTTCATCCCCGCATCCCCATCGGAGGTTCGGAGGTGTACAGCCCTCGGTAGAAGGTCTCAAATGCCCAATTGACCTATTTTGGTTCCGTTACCAGTCTGCCTCTGCTATCTTTTACCTGCGCTATTTCCCTCGTGGCTGCTGCTTTCTCAGCTGGTGAGCCAGTTGGCGGCCAGCCTTTTCTCCGTGTTTGTAGAATGTCCCCCGTGTCTGGCGGAGTTGGTGTATTGCTTTCCTAGTGGATAGCAGGTTAAAGTCTATTTGTAGCTTTTTCTTCTCCGCCAGTATATCTATAGTCGGGGCCTCAGAGTACTTTCTGTCAACCTCCAGGATGGAGTCAATCAGCTGATGCCTGGCTGCCCCCTCTTCTCTGTTTCTGGGCGCCTTGAAGGCTATAATTTCCCCTCTGATGACAGCCTTTAGTGCCTCCCAGAACGTGGAAGGTGAGACTTACCCGTACCGGTTGTCACGTAGTCGCCTCTGGCCTGTGATGTTTTCTGGCAGTAGGTCTTGTCGGCCAGGCGGTCTGTGTCCAACCTCCCATGTGGGGCATTGGGCATGGCCCATCTCTAACCTCACATCCACGTAGTGTGGAGCGTGGTTGGAGATGACTAACGCGGAGTATTCCGCTGTTACAATTCCTGGAAGCACTGATTTCCCCACTGCAGAGAAGTTGATTTGGGTGTAAACCTTGTGGACCAGTGAGAAGAATGAGAATTCCCTCTCGCCAGGGTGCAGAAAGCGCCATGGGCCCACCGTCCCCATCTGTTCCATGAATGTCTCCTATTCCCTAACCATGCCTGTCTTTTTCCCCGTTCTGGGGTTTGATGGGTCGGTCAGCGGGTCCTGCACGCAGTTAAAGTCGCCCCCCCCCCCTGTAGTCAGTCTGTGTGTGTCGATGCCGGGGAGTTCCGCCATGGTCTATTTTATGAAGTCTGTCGTCCCAGTTGGGCTCGTACTCATTTACCAGTACCACCGGTGCCCCGTCTAGGACACTGCCTACTATGATGTACCATCATCCTTGGTCCATAACCGTCCTGGTCTCCATAAACCTCGTCTTCTTACTGATCAGTATGGCTACTCCCCTAGCCCTCGTCCCGTAATATGAATGGTACGCTCTTTCTTACCAGCAGTCTGTCCTTTTTCCTCGGGTGTGTCTCCTGCAGGAAGATTATGTCAGCGTTCAGGCTTCTTAAGTGGCCGAAGACTCTGGATCTTTTCACCGGACCATTAAGTGCCCTTACATTCTACCATACTTACCTGGTGGGTGCACTCCGGAGTTTCCCTTTTGTTAGGGGGCGTCCAAAATGGCCACGGTCACCGTTCTCATCATGAGGCCGGGCCCTTCCTCTCCGGGGTTTCCCTTTGTCAAGGGGGCACCCAGCATGGCCACCAACTATGTGCGCACCTGCACTCTCAGGTTTCTCTTTGTTTAGGGATCCTCCAAAGTGGCTGCTTGCAGTGCCATTTTGATTCCTCGGCTTGCTCCCTGCCTGCCCAAGCCAATCCTGTTGCCAACTCCTTTTCCCCGTTCTGTCCCATGCCTGTTCCATATTCCTCCCGCTGCCCCCCTCCCTACGTGTCTCCCTCCCTGACTTTTCTCTCTCTTCCCCCCCCCCCCCGGGCCAGGCGCTCCCTCTCTGCCGAGAGGTGCGCCGCGGCCCCCTTCCTGTCTTCCCATGCTAGTCCACCCTGCTAGTCTAGCCCTTTGCCTGTGTTCTCTGACTGCCTGTATTCCCCTCTCTGCTCCCTCACGTGCTTTCCCTGTCCTCGATGTCTGCTCTCCTTGGTCTTTCTGTTCAGAACAAGGCAGTACATGCCCGTGCAAACACGGGACCAGGTTGTAACAACATGCCAAACCACACCCCACTCTTGTAGAGCGCTGATTTTGCCCCGTTGAACTTGGACCTTTTCTTTGCCAAGTCTGCCCCAATGTCTTGGTAGACCCGGATTCTGAGTCCTTCCCACGAGCTCGCTTTCGTTTGCCTGGCCCACCTCAGGATCCCCGAACAGGCGCCGGGACGTGGCGACTAGGGGCTTTTCACAGTAACTTCATTTGAAGCCTACTTGTGACAATAAGCGATTTTCATTTCATTTCAGGATCCTTTCCCGGTCCTGGTATCGGTGCAGCTTTGCTATTATCGCTCTCGGCTGCTCCCCTGCTTTGGGCTTCAGCTGGAGCGAACTGTGTGCCCTGTCGAGTTCCGGGAGGTTGGGAAACAGTCTCTCCCGACTAGATTGCCCACCATTTGGGCGATATAGTCTGTCGGGCCTCTGCCCTCGATGCCTTCCGGCAGGCCCACAATTCGAATCGTCTGTTGCTGGGACCGGTTCTCCTGGTCCTCAACCTTCAAACACCCCTGGACTGCCACCAATCTTTTTACAACTGCTCCAGAGCAACAATCCTATCGCTCTGGTCTTTCGAGGTCCAGGAATGTTTTTTCCTGCCCCTCCACTTTCTTCCCCAGGTTATCGATCGTGCATTGGAGGGAGACCATTGTCTCCGTCACCACCTCCTTCACTGCCACTAGAATTTTGTTTTTATTGCCCCCTTTATGGCGGCCAGCTCCTTATTTAGGAAGACCTTCCACCCGTCCCCTGGTGGGGAGGAAGAAGTTGTTGATGGTGTCGGCGCCAGAGCTCGGGTCACCGGTCTTCCCCACTCTTGGGCGGCCGGGGCTTCCACCTCGCCTCGTGAGTCCACCAGCTCCTCCGCCCGCTGGTCATGGCCCTTTCTGCCACTTCTGTCCTTTCGTCAGCCCCTCGAGCTACCGTTTGCCGGCATCTTTTTCACCGCTGTATCTCCTTTTGGGATTCTTTTCAGTTTACTTTTCAGGCCAAATTCTTCTGAAACTAACTTTTTTGGTTCTAGTTGGGAGGAGAGCCACCTGATGGGCGTCCGCTCAGCACATCGCCGACACCGGAAGTCTTGGGACCCTTTTCTTGATGTTTATTAATGATCTAGACATTAGTGTGCAGGGGCAAGTTCAAAACTGGAAGGATTGTACACCGTGATGAGGACAGGATACACAGGAATTATTTGCTTTTTCTTGGAAATAGGAGACCTCCGGCTACAGTTTGCTGACTTGAGGTATTTGTGGAAACATATCTCAATAAGCAGTCATTTGGTTTTGGGTGGGAGTTGCATTTCTGGGGAAAAAGAGTGCAAAGTGCTACTGCGAGTTAACTGTGCAGAAGGAGTATCTACAGGAAATAAATTTAAAGAGAAGAGAATTGATTTAAAAAAAAAAAAACTCCTCAGTTGTAATTGCAGGCGCTGACTAACCTGGACAATCAGCTGCTGCTGAAATGGGAGGCGTTCCTGGAGGCTGTGTCGGTGACTGTAACAGTGACCCAGGGGGCAAGAAAGTCCATGGCTCCGGTTTCTACATCAGCCTCATATGGTCATACACTGTACTGCAGCAAGGATTTACCCAGAGAGAAAATGGGGGGGGGGGAGGAGAAGGAAGTCGAGCAATCTTTGGGGATCATTTTTGGTGACCAATTCTACATCATGTGACCCACCTGCAGGTCATGACCCCCACTTTGAAAAACATTGTTCTAAAGGGTGTGCAGGAGCAGAGGGACCTGTGTGTATATGTGTGCATAAGTCGTTAAAGGTAGCAGAACAGGTGGAGAGAGTAGTTAGTAAAGCATACAGTATCTTATCCTTATTAGTGGCATAGTGTACAAGAGCAAGGAGGTTTTGCTGAACTTAAATATTTTAAAAATAAATTAGAGAACCCAATTCATTTTTTCCAATTAAGGGGCAATTTAGCGTGGCCAATCCACCTAACCTGCACATCTTTGGGTTGTGGGGGCGAAACCCACGCAAACACTGGGATAATGTGCAAACTCCACCTGGGACCTCAGCATCATGAGGCAGCAATGCTAACCACTGAGCCACCATGCTGCCCTTTGATGAATTTTTATAAGACACTAGTTAGACCTGGGCAGCACGGTATCATAGTGGTTAGCACTGTGGCTTCACAGCACTAGGGTCCCAGGTTCGATTACCTGCTGGGTCACTCTGTGGAGTCTGCACGTTCTCCCTGTGTCTGTGTGGGTTTCCTCCGGGTGCTCCGGTTTCCTCCCACAGTCCAAAGATGTGCAGGTTAGGTGGATTGGCCACGCTAAATTCCCCTTCGTGTCTAAAAAAGATTAGGAGGGGTTATTGGGTTAGGGGGATAGGGTGGAAGTGAAGGCTTAAGTGGATCGGTGCAGAATGGCCTTCTTCTGCACTGTATGTTTTGTGTTCTAGACCTCAGCTGGAGTGTTGTGTCCAGTTCTGGTGCCACACTTTAGGAAGGATGTGAATGCATTGGAAGAAGAGTTGACAAGAATGGTTCCAGGGATGAGAAACTTCAGTTATGAAGATAAATTGGAGAAGTTGGGACTGTTCTTGGAGAGTAGAAGTTTGAGATTTGACAGTGGTGTTCAAAAATCATGAGGGGGCTAGACAGAGTAGACGGGAAGAAACTGTTCCTGCTTGTAAAAGGATAGAGAATGAAGAAGCACAGATTTAAAACGTTGTGCAAAAGATGCAAATGCAAGGGCAGCACAGTGGTTATCAATGCTGCCTCACTGCGCCGAGGACCCGGGTTCAATCCCAGCCCCGGGTCACTGTCGGCGTGGAGTTTGCACATTCTCCCTGTGTCTGCATGGGTCTCGCCCCCACAACCCAAAGATGTGCAGGATAGTTGGATTGGCCACGCTAAATTGCCCTTAATTGGGAAAAAGAAATAATCAAGGGGAGATGGTTAGAAAAACCAACATTTAGAAAAAAAAGCAAATTCGATGTGAGAAAAAACTTTCTAACAAACTTTCTAACATTGCAAGTAGTTGGGGTCTGGAATGCACTTTCTGGAAGTGTGGTGGAAGCAGGTTGTATTGAGGCATTCAAGAGGGCATTAGGTGATCATTTGAATAGCAACAAAGGGCCGGATTATTTGTTTCTGCAGGGTTATGGGGGTATGGCTGGGGAATGGCACTAAGTCATGGTGCTTATTTGGAGAGCCAGTGCAGACATAATGGACTGAATGGCACTCTTCTGCACCGGAACAATTCTAATGACGATCACTACCTACTGGATCTCCTTCACCCAATATGCTAATCATATCCTCAAAAACGTGACCACAAATTTATCATACATCACAGGTATATTAAGTACCTCCGGCAGACTCTTTGTTCTAAATGCTCACATAGCTTTTTCTCCTACCTTATCAGCCTTGTTTGGCATTTATCTGACTTTGTTATACTGATTTAATTTGAATTGGTTGCTTGTTTGTCCTTGTTTGGTCATTGAATATTGGGAGGAAGTACCCTCCCAATGGGAGACTACTGGATCCCCATGCAAAAACTGTATTATTTGGTGGGGTTGTTTTGCAGTGGTTTCTTAGCTTTAAATTGAGTAATGTCAGTTGCCGAATATGGGATGCTGTGTATCGTTGCAAGATCAGGGAGATGGTGCTTGTCATATGATGACTAGTACAGAGTGTCATTTTGAGTACAGTGCGTTCTTATAAGCTTTTTGTCTATGTAATTGTTTTTCTGGCATCTGCTGAGGCTTCTGAGCATGTGCAGGCTTTCCAGTCTGCAAGAGGGAGACCTGTAAGCAAGACCTGTTTTACTTTGGCTCCTGTATTAATGTATTTATTACTGTTAGTACTGCTCAGCTGAGTTACTGTTGTCAAATTTCATTATTTAAAAGAAGGAACTTCTTTATATAAATAGACAGCACATACTTGCTTTGTGGTCTCAAGTTACCATATCTTTTTCGTGACGAGAAACGTCAAGATTTCCGAAGAGTATCCAGTGCTGAGTAAAACGAGCATTTTGTTGCTGTTGCCCTTCACAACAACCTATATGTGCGAGGCTGAATTTTCCGTCCTCAAAGATGAAGACAGTACAAAGGAACCCTGAACTCTGCATCTGATTTACGCATTCTGATTTGCGCATTGCTCTCACTCCTCCTGTGAACCTGAATTGATGAGATCGTGAGGACCAAGCAGGCTCACCAGTCGCATTAAAGTTAAGAGACAATGGTGGGTTGTGAAGGTTGACTGGTGTGTGTCCCAAAGGCTGCCAGTTGGTAAATGTGGGTCCTGGGGGGAAAAGTGAGAAAAACGCTGGACAGCTCAGAGCATGCGGAAGAGCAAGTGTATGGCATGTTTAATGTGAATGAGGCCTATTTTTACTACAGTGGTGGTCGATGGTAAGCAAATCAAAATGGAGGTGGGCACAAGCATCCAAGCCTGTAATTGGTAAAGAGACCTACAAGTTGGTGTGAGACACTAACCGAGCACAAGCAGAGGTTAATTTTCGAATGTACAGTGGTGAGTCCATCCCTTTGCTCGGGGCGCTGGAAGTCCACATGCTCAATGATCAAGAAGCAAGGGCACACCTCCTTGTGGACAAAGGGAAGGGACATGTGTGCTCGGGTGTGACGAGCTCAGCAAAATTCCACTGAAGTGGGGTGAGATTATGCACACCAGCGGGACCAAGGATGTCAAGAAGTATGCGGACGTGTTTACTGATGAACTCATTTTTTAAGCCCAGTACAGGGCCCTATGCCATGAGAAGGAAAGTGAATGAGGAGTTGGATCAGCTGCAAATAATTGAGCCTATTCAGTTTCCTCGTTGGGCAGCTACAATGGTTCTTGTCTGATGGTACGGTGCGCATGTGTGGTCAACTCTTGATAGAGTAAGTTTCAAAGCAGTAAGTCCCTATCAACACTCAAAGGGCTGTACTTGTTCAAGTACAATCATCTTGGTTTTTGGCGTATCCTCCAATCCAGCGATCTTTCAAATGACAATGGACAACCTGTTGCAAGGTATTCCTCAGCTTAAAGTCTACTTGGATGAGATCTGAATTGCAGGGAAGACCGAGGAGCACCTATGCAATCCTGGATAATGTTTTTCAGAGGCGTGACTGTGCCTGAAAAGGAGCAAGTGCATTTTCCAGACACACAAGTATAGAGTATCTAGGCCACAGAATCACTGAACAAAGCTAATGTCCTTGTGGAAAGGGAAATTTTCACCAAAGTGAAGCAGTTCAAACAGTTCTGCCCAAAACTCATCAACCTGAATCATTAACCATTTTCCTCTCCACATTTTCCATATTTAGTTCGGGGTTCCTTTGGTACTTTGTGGAATAGTATTTAATTATTCTTGTTAAGAAATTGTCTCAGAACTTCTCATTCCAACCTCCAACGCATAATGTTTAAGCAGTTAGATGCCTGAGATCTCTGCTGCTCTTTGAGCAGTTCTCTGTGTCTTTCACATCTATCTGAGAAGCAATCATAGGCTTTGTCTAATGTGATGCCTGAAAGCCCACACCTTCCAGCATACAGCAATCCTTCAATACTGTACTGAAGTCTCAAAGGGCTGGGCTCACCCTCAACCTACGAAGACACTGCATTGCAGTGCTAAGAAAATGTTGTTCCAATGTATGAGGCATTGAGGTGGGATGTTAAATCCATTCCAGCATTGGTGTTAAAAGTTCTCACGGAACTATGTGATAAGGAGATGAGAATTTTTCTGGCAAGTGTTGTTTCTTCTGGTTATCATTTCCGTCAGCAGAATGCTGTTTGCAAAAATGGCTGTTCTGTTTTTTCATAATTGTCACTGCACTTGTCTGAAGGCCAAGATGCAACAAGGTGTCCTATTAATTCCACCCTTTATTTTTATTCCGGTCACTAACTTCCTGCTTTATGTCCAATTATTTCTTTCTATATTAAAAGAAAGCTATAAACTAGATTCACCACAATCTGGAAAGTGGATAAATTATTAGAACATTGGTTAACAGATCCTAAATGAAAAAATGAAAATGAAATGAAAATCGCTTCTTGTCACAAGTAGGCTTCAAATGAAGTTACTGTGAAAAGCCCTTAGTCGCCACATTCTGGCGCCTGTTCGAGGAGGCTGGTACGGGAATTGAACCGTGCTGCTGGCCTACCCTGGTCTGCTTTAAAAGCCAGCTCTTTAGCCCTGTGCTAAACCAGCCCCATATTATCTGACATTCCTGTGTCTATTGATTTCCCTCGTGAAAGAGATGGGCTAAGTATGTGGCAAATTCAGACTTGACCAAAGGTTATTGGTAGATGTCAGTAAGCACAGAACCCATTCATTTCTAAATGCTCTTGGGACTTTGTGTTTACAGCCATGCCCTTCAGAACAGAGAAGGTATTGCCAAGTCCTGGTGATGATGGTTTCCATTCTGACAAGTGGAATTCAATCCGTAAAAGTTTTGGGGAGGGCAAACAAAGCAAGGGAATACTCAATAAACAAGAAGATATTGAGAGGGGTGCGTAAGTGAGGACCTTGGGAGTGCATGACCACAGGTCCTTGAAGGTGACAGGGCAAGTGGACAAGGTGGTCAATAAAGCATATAGAATGCTTTTTTTCTGGGGCACAATATTGAATGCAAGAGTGGGGATGTACTGATGGAACTGTATTAATTGCTGGTTAGGCCATAGCTGGAATTTTGCATACAGTTCTGGTCACTACATTAGGAAGGGCATAATTGCTCTAGTGAGAGTGCAGAAGAGATTGACAAGAATGTTACCAGGGCTTGAAAATTGAAGCGATGAGAAGAGATTGAATAGGGTAGGGTTGTTGTCCTTAAAACAGAAGGCTTGGGGGTGACCTAATTGTGCACAAAACTGAGGGGCACAGACAGGAAAACTTGATTTCCCTCAGCTGAGGGATCAATTATCAGGGGGCATAGATTTTAATTTATTGATCGAAGGATTAGAGGGAACGTGAAGAAAAATCTTTTCACCAGTAAATGGTGGGCGTCTGGAATTCCCTGCCTAAGTTGGTGGTTGAGGCTGAAACGCTCAACTCATCTAAAAGGTACCGAGGTTGCATCTGAAGTGCTGGAACCTGCAAGGCTAAATGCGCGCAGTATACGGAACAAGGTTATTGGGCTTGTTGTGCACATTGAAATTGGCCGGTACGATGTTTTGGGCATCACAGAGACGTGGCTGCAAGGGGATCAAGGCTGGGACCTAAATATCCAAGGATATGTATTCTATTGAAAGGACAGGCAGATGGGCAAAGGGAGCAAAGGAATGAAGTTAAATCGATAGCAAGGAGCGATACAAGATGAGAAGGCATAGAATCTCTGTGGGTAGAGTTGAGGAATCGCAAAGGTAAAAAGACCCTAATGGGAGTTATGTATACAGGTCCCCTAGCAGTAGACAGGATATGGGGCAGAAAATAAATCTGGGAAATAGAAAAGGCATGTAAAAATAGCAATATTAAAATAATCATGGGTGACTTCAATATGCAGGTGGACTGGGAAAATAAGGTTGGTAGTGGATCCCAAGACTGGGAAAATCAGGTTGGCAATGGATCCCAAGAAAATAATTTGTGGAATGTCGAAGAGATGGTTTTTTGGAGCAGCTTGAGACAGAGCCTACTAGGGAACAGGCAATTCTGGATTTGATGTGTAGTGAGGCAGACTTGATTAGGGAACTTAAGGTGAAGGAACCCTTGGGGAGCAATGACCACAATATGATAGAATTTACCCTGCAGTTTGAGAGGGAGTTGCTGCAATCAGATGTAACGGCATTACAATTAAATAAAGGTAATTACTAAGACCATAAGACATAGGAGCGGAAGTAAGGCCATTCGGCCCATCGGGTCCACTCCACCATTCAATCATGGCTGATTTCAACTCCATTTACCCGCGCTCTCCATAGCCCTTAATTCTTCGAGAAATCAAGAATTTATCAACTTCTGTCTTAAAGACACTCAACGTCCCGGCCTCCACCGCCCTCTGTGGCAATGAATTCCACAGACCCACCACACTCTGGCTGAAGAAATTTCTCCTCATCTCTGTTCTAAAGTGACTCCCTTTTATTCTAAGGCTGTGCCCCCGGGTCCTAGACTCCCCTGTTAATGGAAACAACTTCCCTACATCCAACCTATCTAAGCCATTCATTATTTTGTAAGTTTCTATTAGATCTCCCCTCAACCTCCTAAACTCCAATGAATATAATCCCAGGATCCTCAGACGTTCATCGTATGTTAGGCCTACCATTCCTGGGATCATCCATGTGAATCTCCGCTGGACCCGCTCCAGTGCCAGTATGTCCATGAACATGAGTGAGAAGCTGGCCAGAGTTTATTGGAAAAAGAGCCCAGCAGGGAAGACTGTGGAACAGCAATGACAGGGGTTTTGGGTGTTATGTGGGAGGCACAGCAGAAATTCATCCCAAGGAGGAGGAAGCATGCTAAGGGAAGTTGAGCACAGCATAAAGCAAACAAAAAAGCATGCAAATTGGCGAGAATTAGTGGGAAGCCAGAGGATTGAGAAGCCTTTAAAAATGAGCAGAGGTCAGCTAAAAAAGCAAAAAGGGTGGAGAAGATGAAATATGTGCAAGCTAGCTAATAATATAAAGGAAGATAGGAAGAGTATTTTTTCAATATATAAACAGTAAGAGAGGCAAAAATAGACATTGGACCACTGGAAAATGTGGCTGGAGAAGTAAATCTAGGAAACAAAGAAATGGCAGAGGAAATGAATAGTTACTTTTATATAAGTCTTCACGATGGAAGACACCAGAGGGATGCCAGAGCTCCAAAGAATCGGGGGGGGGGGGGCAGAGGTGAGTGCAGTGGCCATCACTAAGGAGAAGGTTCTGGGGAAACTGAAAGGTCTGAAGGTGGATGAGTCACCTGGACCAGATGGACTATACCCCAGGGTTCTAAAAGAGATAGCTGAGGAGATTGTGAGGCATTGGTGGTGATCTTTCAGGAATCATTGGAGGCAGGAAGGGTCCCAGAGGACTGGAAAGTGGCTAATGTAACACCACTGTTTAAGAAGGGAGGGAGGCAGAAGACAGGAAATTATAGGCCGGTTAGCCTGACTTCGGTCATTGGTAAGATTTTATGAGTCCATTATTAAAGATGAGATTGCGGAGTACTTGGAAGTGCATGATAAAATAGGACAATAGGACTGAGTCAGCACGGCTTCGTCTAGGGGAGGTCATGGCTTACAAATCTGTTAGAGTTCTTTGAAGAAATAACAAGGAAGTTAGACAAAGGAGAACAAGTGGACGTGATTTATTTAAATTTCCAGAAGGCCTTGGACAAGATCCTGTATAGGAGACAGTTAAATAAGTTAAGAGCTCATGATGTTCAGGGTAAGATCCTGGCATGGATAGAGGATTGACTGACTGGCAGAAGACAGAGAGTGGGGATAAAGGGGTCTTTTTCAGGATGGCAGCCGGTGACTAGTGGTGTGCCTCAGGGGTCGGTGCTGGGACCACAACTTTTCACAATATGCATTAATGATATGGAAGAAGGTACTGAAGGCACTGTTGCTAAGTTTGCAGATGATACAAAGATCAATAGAGGGACAGGTAGTATTGAGGAAGCAAGCGGGCTGCAGAAGGATTTGGACAAGCTAGGAGAGTGGGCAATGAAGTGCAAATGGAATACAATGTGGAAAAGTGTGAAGTTCTACATTTTGGAAGGAGAAATGGAGGCATCGACTATTTCTAAATGGGGAAATGCTTCGGAAATCAGAAGCACAAATGGACTTGGGAGTCCTTGTTCACGATTCTCTTTAGGTTAATGTGCAGGTCCAGTTGGCAGTTAGGAAGGGAAATGCAATGTTCGCATTCATGTCGAGAGGGCTAGAATACAAGACCAGGATGTACTTCTGAGGTTATACAAGGCTCTGGTCAGACCCCATTTGGAGTATTGTGAGCAGTTTTGGGCCTGTCTCTAAGGAAGGATGTGGTGGCCTTGGAAAGGGTCCAGAGGATGTTCACAAGAATGATCCCTGGAATGAAGAGCTTGTCATATGAGGAACGGTTGAGGACTCTGGGTCTGTACTCATTGGAGTTTGGAAGGATGAGGGGGATCTTATTGAAACTCGCAGGATACTGCGAGGCCTCGATAGAGTGGATGTGGAGAGGATGTTTCTACTTGTAGGAAAAATGAGAATCAGAGGACACAATCTCTGACTAAAGGGAAGATCCTTTAACAAAGAGATGAGGAGGAATTTCTTCAGCCAGAGGGTGGTGAATCTGTGGAACTCTTCTGCGGCAAAATCACTGAGTGTCTTTAAGACACAGATAGGTAGATTCTGGATCAATAAGGGGATCTGGGGTATGTGGAGAAGGCAGGAGAAGGGGGTTGAGAAAAATATCAGCCATGATTGAATGGCGGAGCAGACTCAATGGCCTGAGTGGCCTAATTCTGCTCCTATTCTTATGGTCTTATGGTCTTAGGCTACGGACCAGGTGCTGGAAAATGGGATTAAAATGAGTGACTGGTGTCATGATATACACCAGTATATCATGGTGCAGATACACACACACTGATGGACACACAGCAAGACCAATCAACACACACAACACCGCAGCCAATCACCAGTTAGAGCACACTCACTATAAAGACAGGGGGCATCAGAGTTCCCGCTCATTCGGGATGCAGCCTCCTACAAGGACAGAGCTTACAGCACAGATCCTCACCATGTGTTGAGTGCAGAGACTGGTTTGGACAGGCATGGGTCTTTAGTTTAATCTAACATCGTGTTAACCCACAGTGAAAGTATGTTCAACAGCTTCTAACTTAATAAAATAGTGTTGCACTAATTTAAGTGTTGGTGGCCTGTATGTGTTCCACGGATCCAGAACGCCCAACACATCAACTAATTTCTGTTTTTTCTCTGGCTGGCCCAGACATGATGGGCTGAATGGCCACTTTCTGCACTGTAGTTTGTCTTTGGTTCTAAGCGTTGGGGATTATGTAGCAGCATATGTTTGATAACATTGCCATATTTGTTTGCATGATGTGCTCCCATACCTGCAAAGCAGGGTTAACAGTTTGAAACCAAAAGATGCATCATTGATATAGTTGTGGGATTGTGCTTTGGTCAGTGTATGGATGGGGAAAACCAAGATCTGACCATGTGAGCAAAGATATCATTATATCCTGGCCTTCCCAAAGATATGAGTATAGATATTTCTCAGGTTTTAATCAACCTCCCTGACCGAAAAGCCAAACCTTACGTCAGCTGAGGCAGAAAGAAATTGAGTTTGAAAAAATTCCTGCGTGCAGATTGCTCATTTCTAGCATGACAAATTATCTTTTACAACATTTAGAATGAGGTTGGAAATTAGGCAATGTTCTTCAGATTTTTTTCAAGAAAAGGATCAACTAAAGTAAGTGCATAAATCTTAAACAATATTCTTGTACATGTCCAGGGGTGCTGATATACAGGTCCGAGTGTAGGTAGAAAAACTAGGCATTGACTCTATAAGTGAAGTGATTACAAAGAAAGATTTGCATTTATATAGCATCTTTCATGACCTCAAGTGCTTTAATGTTAATGAAGTGAGTGTTTTACAGCCGTTGGAGTACTTTTTGAATTGTGGTCACTGTTGTAATGTAGAAAAAGTGGCAGTCCTTTAGTGCACAGCAAGCTCCCAAAGACAGTAATGTGATGATGACCAGAATTTTTAGTGATTGATGATCGAGTAATGAGTATTTGCGAGGAGACCGGGGAAAACCCCCCTTCCTGGTGATTAAGTAAGGCAGACAGGGCCTCATTTCACATCTTGTCCAAAAGACAGCAGCTGCAACAGTACCTGCAACAGTACCTCAGTACCGCACTGGAGTACCAGACTTTGTGCTCGAGTCTCCCATAACATGGGGAGGCGTTGCAGTAACTTCATTGCAGTGTTAATGTAAGCCTACTTGTGATAATAACGATTATTATTAGGTGGTGACGGCATAGTGGTATTGTCACTGGACTAGTAATCCAGAGACCCAGGATAAATATTCTGGGGACCTGGGTTCAAATCCCCACCAGGGCAGATGGTTAAATTTGAATTAAATAAAAATCTGAAATTAGAAGTTGAATGCTGACCAGGAAGCCATTGTCAATTATTGTTAAAATCCTATTTGGTACACTAATGTCCTTTTTAGGGAAGGAAATCTGCCACCCTTGCCTGCTCTGGCCTACATGTGACTCCAAACTCGCAGCAATGTGATTGACTGTTAAATGCCCCAGTGGAAAGCTACTCCGTTCTTAGGGATTGGCACTTGGGGATTGGCACTAAAATGTTGGCCCAGCCAGCGACACCCATATCCCTTGAACGAATTAAAAATAAATTCTGACTGGGAGGTGACTGTGCTAGCAAGTGAATCATGGCTGATATTTAAATTTGTACAAGATATTGATTGGGCTACAGAGAACTTTACAACACAGTAACAGGCCTTACTTCTCTGTGCAGTCTAGTCACATTATGGGATGAATATTAAACCATGGAACAGGTAAAGTGAATTCTACCAAAAATAATATCATTGAACGTAAAATTGAGTAAGTGGAGCTTTATCATGAAAGTTGACCGAGAAATCTTGACCAATATCCAAGTTCATGGTACATGTTAATATTTTTAAAATAATGTTTAATTATCAGAAGTTTGGCGTTGTGAAGATAAAGCATCTACATTGCTGGGACTTGGAGATTGCTAAAACACCTAAAAGAAAGGGCTGCTCAGAATGTAACCCAGGCTCCAGATAGAGAAAATGAAGTCGTAAAACAGGAGGTGAGCTTGCTTGAGAACTGGCGATGTGATGTCTGCACTACTTGCAAAGACGTACAACCCAGAGAGATGTTTTGTTATGGGAGTTGAGCTAAATTAGTTTGTCAGCATTTAGTGAGTCCTGAAAGGCTATGTTGTCATGGCAATGGGTGGAGCTTAAGAAGGTCCTTTGGTTACAATGTATCTGAGATTATGCTGTACTGAATATTCAAAGGGATACAAACCTAATCCATGCAACCTGTTCTTATAATTTAACCCTTTTAGCCCTGATATCAATCTGGTGAATATGCATTGTACTCTTCCAAGGCCAGTGTAAACTCCATGCAAGTGCATGAATGGAATGCGGAAACTGGATGTGATTTACCAGAGCTCGAAAGCTATAATGTAACTTTAGAGAAAGGCCAACATTCGATTAGCCTTATTAATTACGTTTTTAACCTGTCCACTAACTTTGATTTCAGTACTTGTGGCCCCAGATCCCTGCTCAACAATCGCTCCGAGCTTCTCATGGTTGCAAAAATACCTTGGTGTATCTTTCTTGGGTTCAAAGTGGCTGATCTGTTTTTCCCATGTTGAGATCAATCTGCCATAGCTTTGCCCCCTCACTTCATTTATTAATGTTCCTGTTTCAATTTGCTGCTCCCATATATGGTACTTTTTTTTCATTAATGTGCTGGTGCACATTTCTGGCTGGGCCAGCATTTATTGTCCATGCCTAATTGTCCTTGAGGAAGTGTTGGTGAGCCATTGACATGAACTGCTGAAGTCTGTCCCCAGAAGATATTCCCACAGTGCAGTGAGACAAGAGTTCCCAAGATTTTGACCCAGCGACAATGAAAAACAATATATTTTGAAGTCCGGATTGTATGTGACTAGGAGGAATTTTGTAGGTAACGGTGTTTCCCTGTGCCTGCTGCCTTCCCAGTTGGGGGTGTAGTGAGTTTGGGAGAACTTGGCAAGTTGTTGCAGTGCAGCTTGCAGATGTACACACTTCTGCCACTTGTGCATCAGCGGTGGAGGGAATGAATGTTTCAGTTGGTGGATGGGTACTAATCAAGCAGGTTGCGTTGTCCTGGGGGCGTTGAGCAGAGTATTATTAGAGCTGCACTCATCCTTTCAAGTGGAGACTACTCCATCACACTCCTCTTTGTTGACGGTGGAAAGGCTTTGGGGAGTCAGGAGGTGAGTCACTCATTGCAAAATACCTATTCTTGTAGCCATAGTATTTATACGGCTGATTTAGACTTTTTGGTTAATGGTGACTCCCAGTCACCACTGTACTACCACCAACTCCAGGATGATAATGGTCAGGAATTCATTGATGGTAATATTATTGAATGTCAAGAGGAGGCTGTTAAATTCTCAACTCTTGTTGGAGATGGCCATTGCCTGGTAATCAGGTGTGTCTCGTTTTTTTTTAATGTTAATTAGAAAAATAGTGGAAAGCTGCAGCCCTCTAGTTGGCTGGCATCAACCCTATTCACATCCTTGAGCGCATACCTATTACCCATGACTCCGCTGTGTCCCAGTCAGGTACCTCTGGGTAGAGTCATCCCGGAGCTGATGCAGATGCTAGAACAGGGCATTGAGATTCAGGAGGGGATGTCACCGACTCCAGCAAGTGTATAACATTTGGAGGAGCCCCAGAGGCTACGGGTGCAGGAGATGCGGCTGGAAATGCATGGCAATGAGGCCAAAACGGTGGCGAGCGCTGGAGAAAGCCTGGAGCACAATGTCAGCACCTTGAGTGGTGGTGTCCAAGGCGCACTCGGTCAGTGATGGCCTTGGCTGAGGGCCTCGACATCATGTCCCACTCTCTGAGGGACATGTCC
The DNA here is from genome assembly GCF_047496885.1 of Scyliorhinus torazame. Classification (NCBI taxonomy): domain Eukaryota; kingdom Metazoa; phylum Chordata; class Chondrichthyes; order Carcharhiniformes; family Scyliorhinidae; genus Scyliorhinus; species Scyliorhinus torazame. The sequence continues at coordinate 31,676,549 of NC_092714.1, forward strand.
CAAAAACAGGTGGACAATGCCGAGGCACTGCAGAACATGTCCCAGTCGCTGAGGGCATCAACACCATGGTGCAGACAATGGGGAGTCAGCATATCCAGATGACACAAGAGGCCTCCATCCCATGGAGACCCCGAGGACCCGAAGTGCACCTTCGGGGAGGAAGGAGCGTTGTAGGCTGACCCCAGTGCCTGCCACCTGGGAGACAACGGAGGTCTCCATTTCACCCCCTCCTGACACCGGTGCGTCTCCAGGTCAGCGGGCAGAACAAGATGGCGTAGCGATGCCATTGAGTCCGGTAAGCCGGCTGGGGCCCTCCTCCAGAGGATGTCCACCATGGACATTAAAAGCCACAGGGTGCAGGTCTCGCGAACTTGATGGAGGGTCTCGCGGACTTGATGGAGGGTCTCGCGGACTTGATGGAGGGTCTCGCGGACTTGATGGAGGGTCTCGCGGACTTGATGGAGGGTCTCGCGGACTTGATGGAGGGTCTCGCGGACTTGATGGAGGGTCTCGCGGCCTTGATGGAGGGTCTCGCGGCCTTGATGGAGGGTCTCGCGGCCTTGATGGAGGGTCTCGCGGCCTTGATGGAGGGTCTCGCGGCCTTGATGGAGGGTCTCGCGGCCTTGATGGAGGGTCTCGCGGCCTTGATGGAGGGTCTCGCGGCCTTGATGGAGGGTCTCGCGGCCTTGATGGAGGGTCTCGCGGCCTTGATGGAGGGTCTCGCGGCCTTGATGGAGGGTCTCGCGGCCTTGATGGAGGGTCTCGCGGCCTTGATGGAGGGTCTCGCGGCCTTGATGGAGGGTCTCGCGGCCTTGATGGAGGGTCTCGCGGCCTTGATGGAGGGTCTCGCGGCCTTGATGGAGGGTCTCGCGGCCTTGATGGAGGGTCTCGCGGCCTTGATGGAGGGTCTCGCGGCCTTGATGGAGGGTCTCGCGGCCTTGATGGAGGGTCTCGCGGCCTTGATGGAGGGTCTCGCGGCCTTGATGGAGGGTCTCGCGGCCTTGATGGAGGGTCTCGCGGCCTTGATGGAGGGTCTCGCGGCCTTGATGGAGGGTCTCGCGGCCTTGATGGAGGGTCTCGCGGCCTTGATGGAGGGTCTCGCGGCCTTGATGGAGGGTCTCGCGGCCTTGATGGAGGGTCTCGCGGCCTTGATGGAGGGTCTCGCGGCCTTGATGGAGGGTCTCGCGGCCTTGATGGAGGGTCTCGCGGCCTTGATGGAGGGTCTCGCGGCCTTGATGGAGGGTCTCGCGGCCTTGATGGAGGGTCTCGCGGCCTTGATGGAGGGTCTCGCGGCCTTGATGGAGGGTCTCGCGGCCTTGATGGAGGGTCTCGCGGCCTTGATGGAGGGTCTCGCGGCCTTGATGGAGGGTCTCGCGGCCTTGATGGAGGGTCTCGCGGCCTTGATGGAGGGTCTCGCGGCCTTGATGGAGGGTCTCGCGGCCTTGATGGAGGGTCTCGCGGCCTTGATGGAGGGTCTCGCGGCCTTGATGGAGGGTCTCGCGGCCTTGATGGAGGGTCTCGCGGCCTTGATGGAGGGTCTCGCGGCCTTGATGGAGGGTCTCGCGGCCTTGATGGAGGGTCTCGCGGCCTTGATGGAGGGTCTCGCGGACTAGATGGAGGGTCTCGCGGACTAGATGGAGGGTCTCGCGGACTAGATGGAGGGTCTCGCGGACTAGATGGAGGGTCTCGCGGACTAGATGGAGGGTCTCGCGGACTAGATGGAGGGTCTCGCGGACTAGATGGAGGGTCTCGCGGACTAGATGGAGGGTCTCGCGGACTAGATGGAGGGTCTCGCGGACTAGATGGAGGGTCTCGCGGACTAGATGGAGTTTTTCAAGGAGGTCACAAAGATGATTGATGCAGGTGGGGCAGTGGGTGTTGTCTATATGGACTTACGTAAGGCCTTTGACAAGGTTCCTCATGGCAGACTGGTACAAAAGGTGAAGTCACATGAGATCAGAGGTGAGCTGGCAAGATGGATACAGAACTGGCTAGGCCATAGAAGGCAGAGAGTAGCAATGGAAGGGTGCTTTTCGGATTGGAGGGCTGGAGAGTGTGCAGAAGAGATTTACCAGGTGTTGCCTGGTATGGAGGGCATTAGCTATGAGAAGAGGTTGAATAAACCCGGTTTGTTCTCACTGGAAAGATGGAGGTTGAAGGGCGACCTGATAACAGGTCTACAAAATTATGAGGGGCATAGCTAGGGTGGATAGTCAAAACTTTTTCCCAGGGTAGAGGGGTCAATTACTAGGGGGCATAGGTTTAAGGTGCGAGGGGCAAGGTTTAGAGGAGATGTACGAGGCAAGTTTTTTTAAATTTTTTTTATTTTTTTATTACAGAGGGTACTGGGTGCCTGGAACTCGCTACCGGAGGAGGTGGTGGAAGCAGGGCTGATAGTGACGTTTAAGGGGCATCTTGACAAATACATGAATAAGATGGGAATAGAGGGATGCGGACCCCGAAAGCATAAAAGATTTTAGTTTAGACGGGCAGCATGGTCGGCGCAGACTTGGAGGGCCGAAGGGCCAGTTCCTGTGCTGTACTTTTCTTTGTTTGTTCTACCGCTGCTCTCTGACTTTTCTTCAAGTCAGTAGGTTGCCTCCAATTCCATGCCTGTTCGGTTTTTAAGTCTTAAGTGGAGCCGTGTTGAATGCGTTCTGGAAGTCTGTATAAGTGACATCCATTCTCTACCACATTAGTCATGAATGCAACTAATAGGCTAAACGCAACGTGGTCTTTACAAATCCAAACCTGCTCTCTTAGCTTATTTATCCAAATGCTCAGTCACTCTGTTTCTAATAACAGATTGTACTGCAGTGGTGGGCAAACTAGGCTAGTGGGTGGGCCACATGGGTGGCCCACCATCTCAGTGGGCCACATGATTGAAATTGGGCTTATTCACTATGACCCCATGAAAAAGATTAAATATAGTTTGTAATGAGTGATAAAAAATGCTTAATCATTTATGTATTAATAGAAATATCAAATGGTAAAAACAAAATTTGCACTTTAGACACAGAGGGAGCACACAGCTCTCCCAGTCAATGTTGTGAGCAATCAGCGTACACCTCAATTCGCTTGCCCTTGCATGTGCATATCGCTTCAGTCAAACCGGTATGAAAATGACACCAACAGATGTTGTTGGAATTTGGCAACCTTGTGGGTGGGCAATGGTCAACAAGATGTCTTGTGCCGCACTTGGAACCCTAATGGGCCATGTATGACGCCCGGGCTGCAGGTTGCTCATCACCGTTCTACTGACTTCCCAGAACTGACTGACTAATAGCTCTATATAATGTTTTTGTTTCTCTCTTTCAAACAATGTAGTAATAGTGGCAGCTTCCAATACTTGGGACAATTCATGAATCAAGGGACACTTGCAATATCAACAGTTTGCTCACTTTTCAATGTTCTGGGGCGGAAATCTTTGGGTTCTGCATGCAAATGTGTCCACCTTTCATTCATTTTTCCATTTCTAATTTAAAAAAATATATATAAAATTTTTGTAACTCTGATATTTTGGTGAGGCAGTGGTGTACTGGTATTGTCACTGGATTAGTAATCCAGAAACCCCGGGTAATGCTCTGGGTTCCGCTGTGGCAGATGGTGAAATTTGAATTCCGTACAAATCTGGAACTACGAAGTCTAATGATGACCACAAAACTATTGTCAATTGTCGTAAAAACCCATCTGGATCACTAATGTTATCCTTACCTGGTCTGGCCTACATGTGACTCCAGACCCACAGCACTGTGGTTGACTCTTAAATGCCCTCCGGAATGGTCAACAAATGTTGGCCCAGCCAGCGACGCCCACATACCATGACCGAATAGAGAGAAAATATGATCCTCCTTTACTGTGAAAACCCATATAAGGTACATATTCACCTGTTGTTTTCTTGTGTGTCTCTGTGTGTCAGCAAGAAGAAGGCTTTTTAACCCATGTCTGTGCCAACCAGAACAGAATACTGCGGCCTGATCCCATTTTCCAACTCTTGGACATTAGCCCTGTAACTTGCCACATACAAGTGCATATCTTTTTTTTAAAATAAATATTTTATTGAAAATTTTTGGTCAACCAACACAGTACATTGTGCATCCCTTACACAATATTATAACAACACAAATAACAATGACCTATTTTATAAACAAAAAATGAATAAATAATAAATAACAAAAATGAAAACTAACCCTAATTGGCAACTGCCTTATCACAAGTAACACTCTCCAAAAATATAATTTAACAGTCCAATATATAATTATCTGTCGCAACGACCTATACATATTATACAGTATATATTAACAACCCTGAGAGTCCTTCTGGTTCTCTTTCCCCCCCCCCCCCCCCCCGATCCTGGGCTGCTGCTGCTGCCTTCTTTTTTCCATTCCATCTATCTTTCTGCGAGGTATTCGACGAACGGTTGCCACCGCCTGGTGAACCCTTGAGCCGACCCCCTTAGAACGAACTTAATCCGCTCTAGCTTTATAAACCCTGCCATGTCATTTATCCAGGTCTCCACCCCCAGGGGCTTGGCTTCTTTCCACATTAACAATATCCTGCGCCGGGCTACTAGGGACGCAAAGGCCAAAACATCGGCCTCTCTCGCCTCCTGCACTCCCGGCTCTTGTGCAATCCCAAATATAGCCAACCCCCAGCTTGGTTCGACCCGGACCCCCACTACTTTTGAAAGCACCTTTGTCACCCCCATCCAAAACCCCTGTAGTGCCGGGCATGACTAAAACATATGGGTATGATTCGCTGGGCTTCTCGAGCACCTCGCACACCTGTCCTCCACCCCAAAAAATTTTCTGAGCCGTGCTCCAGTCATATGCGCCCTGTGTAATACCTTAAACTGAATCAGGCTTAGCCTGGCACACGAGGACGACGAGTTTACCCTGCTTAGGGCATCTGCCCACAGCCCCTCCTCGATCTCCTCCCCCAGCTCCTCTTCCCATTTCCCTTTTAGTTCATCTACCACAGTCTCCCCTTCGTCCCTCATTTCCCTATATATATCTGACACCTTACCATCCCCCACCCATGTCTTTGAGATCACTCTGTCCTGCACCTCTTGTGTCGGGAGCTGCGGGAATTCCCTCACCTGTTGCCTCGCAAAAGCCCTCAGTTGCATATAACTGAATGCATTCCCTTGGGGCAACCCATATTTCTCGGTCAGCGCTCCCAGACTCGCGAACTTCCCATCCACAAACAGATCTTTCAGTTGCGTTATTCCTGCTCTTTGCCACATTCCATATCCCCCATCCATTCTCCCCGGGGCAAACCTATGGTTGTTTCTTATCGGGGACCCCCCCAAGGCTCCAGTCTTTCCCCTATGCCGTCTCCACTGTCCCCAAATCTTCAGTGTAGCCACCACCACCGGGCTTGTGGTGTAGTTCCTCGGTGAGAACGGCAATGGGGCTGTCACCATAGCCTGTAGGCTAGTCCCCCTACAGGACGCCCTCTCTAATCTCTTCCACGCCGCTCCCTCCTCCTCTCCCATCCACTTACCATTGAAATATTAGCGGCCCAATAATACTCACTTAGGCTCGGTAGTGCCAGCCCGCCCTATCCCTGCTACGCTGTAAGAATCCCTTCCTCACTCTCGGGGTCTTCCCGGCCCACACAAAACCCATGATGCTCTTTTCAATCCTTTTTTTAAAAAAAAAGCCTTCATGATCACCACCGGGAGGCACTGAAACACAAAGAGGAATCTCGGGAGGACCACCACCTTAACCGCCTGCACCCTCCCTGCCAGTGACAGGGATACCATATCCCATCTCTTGAAATCCTCCTCCATTTGTTCCACCAACCGCGTTAAATTTAAACTATGCAATGTGCCCCAATTCTTGGCTATCTGGATCCCCAGGTAACGAAAGTCCCTTGTTACCTTCCTCAACGGTAGGTCCTCTATTTCTCTACTCTGCTCCCCTGGATGCACCACAAACAACTCACTTTTCCCCATGTTCAATTTGTACCCTGAAAAATCCCCAAACTCCCCAAGTATCCGCATTATTTCTGGCATCCCCTCCGCCGGGTCTGCCACGTATAGTAACAAATCGTCCGCATACAAAGATACCCGGTGTTCTTCTCCTCTAAGTACTCCCCTCCACTTCTTGGAACCCCTCAACGCTATTGCCAGGGGCTCAATCGCCAGTGCAAACAATAATGGGGACAGAGGGCATCCCTGCCTTGTCCCTCTATGGAGCCGAAAATATGCAGATCCCCGTCCATTCGTGACCACGCTCGCCATCGGGGCCCTATACAACAGCTGCACCCATCTAACATACCCCTCTCCAAAACCAAATCTCCTCAACACCTCCCACAAATAATCCCACTCCACTCTATCAAATGCTTTCTCGGCATCCATCGCCACTATTATCTCCGTTTCCCCCTCTGGTGGGGGCATCATCATTACCCCTAACAGCCTCCGTATATTCGTGTTCAGCTGTCTCCCCTTCACAAACCCAGTTTGGTCCTCGTGGACCACCCCCGGGACACATTCCTCTATTCTCATTGCCATTACCTTGGCCAGGATCTTGGCATCTACATTTAGGAGGGAAATAGGTCCATAGGACCCGCATTGTAGCGGGTCCTTTTCCTTCTTTAAAAGAAGCGATATCATTGCTTCAGACATAGTCGGGGGCAGTTGTCCCCTTTCCTTTGCCTCATTAAAGGTCCTCGTCAATACCGGGGCGAGCAAGTCCACATATTTTCTATAGAATTCGACTGGGAATCCATCCGGTCCCGGGGCCTTTCCCGCCTGCATGCTCCTAATTCCTTTCACCACTTCTTCTACCTCGATCTGTGCTCCCAGTCCCACCCTTTCCTGCTCTTCCACCTTGGGAAATTCCAGCCGATCCAAGAAGCCCATCATTCTCTCCCTCCCATCCGGGGGTTGAGCTTCATATAATTTTTTATAAAATGTCTTGAACACTCCATTCACTCTCTCCGCTCCCCGCTCCATCTCTCCTTCCTCATCCCTCACTCTCCCTATTTCCCTCGCTGCTCCCCTTTTCCTCAATTGGTGTGCCAGCAACCTGCTCACCTTCTCCCCATATTCGTACTGTACACCCTGTGCCTTCCTCCATTGTGCCTCTGCAGTGCCCGTAGTCAGCAAGTCAAATTCTACATGTAGCCTTTGCCTTTCCCTGTACAGTCCCTCCTCCGGTGCTTCCGCATATTGTCTGTCCACCCTCAAAAGTTCTTGCAGCAACCGCTCCCGTTCCTTACTCTCCTGCTTCCCTTTATGTGCCCTTATTGATATCAACTCCCCTCTAACCACTGCCTTCAGCGCCTCCCAGACCACTCCCACCTGGACCTCCCCATTATCATTGAGTTCCAAGTACTTTTCAATGCACCCCCTCACCCTTAGACACACCCCCTCATCTGCCATTAGTCCCATGTCCATTCTCCAGGGTGGGCGCCCTCCTGTTTCCTCCCCTATCTCCAAGTCTACCCAGTGTGGAGCGTGATCCGAAATGGCTATAGCCGTATACTCCGTTCCCCTCACCTTCGGGATCAACGCCCTTCCCAGCACAAAAAAGTCTATTCGCGAGTAGACTTTATGGGCATAGGAGAAAAACGAGAACTCCTTACTCCTAGGTCTGCTAAATCTCCACAGGTCTACACCTCCCATCTGCTCCATAAAATCTTTAAGCACCTTGGCTGCTGCCGGCCTCCTTCCAGTCCTGGACTTCAACCTATCCAGCCCTGGTTCCAACACCGTATTAAAATCTCCCCCCATTATCAGCTTTCCCATCTCTAGGTCCGGAATGCGTCGTAGCATCCGCCTCATAAAATTGGCATCATCCCAGTTCGGGGCATTTACGTTTACCAAAACCACCGTCTCCCCCTGTAGTTTGCCACTCACCATCACGTATCTGCCCCCGTTATCCGCCACTATAGTCTTTGCCTCGAACATTACCTGCTTCCCCACTAATATAGCCACCCCCCTGTTTTTCGCATCTAGCCCCGAATGGAACACCTGCCCCACCCATCCTTTGCGTAGCCTAACCTGGTCTATCAGTTTCAGGTGCGTTTCCTGTAACATAACCACATCTGCCTTAAGTTTCTTAAGGTGTGCGAGTACCCGTGCCCTCTTTATCGGCCCGTTCAGCCCTCTCACGTTCCACGTGATCAGCCGGGTTGGGGGGCTTCCTACCCCCCCCTTGTCGATTAGCCATCCCCTTTTTCCAGCTCCTCACCCGGTTCCCACGCAGCTGTATCTCCCCCAGGCGGTGCCCCCCCGCCCATCCCCTCCCATACCAGCTTCCCCCCCCCCCCCCTCCCCCCCCCCCCCCTCCCGCTAGATCCCCCGCTAGCGTAATTACTCCCCCCATGTTGCTCCCAGAAGTCAGCAAACTCTGGCCGACCTCGGCTTCCCCCCGTGACCTCGGCTCACACCGTGCGACGCCCCCTCATTCCTGCTTTACAAGTGCATATCTAAGTATCTGTTAAATGTGGCAAGTTTCAGACTCCCCAGCACCAACCTCCAGGTGGGGAGAAAAAAACCTCAACTCCCATTAGTTTAAATGTTAGGACTTCGTTATTGAGCTCACCGCAAAGTAAAATACATTCTTCCTCTCCAGACCCCTCACAATTTTATCCACCTCAAATATAGTCCTCTGTTCCAAAGATCAGCATCCCAGCACAAACCAATATTTCTTTCTAACTAAAATTTGCCAATCCAGGCAACATTATTGTGATCTCCTCTGCATCCTTTATAGAATGATCATTATGCTTCTACGTGCTGATCTGAACAAGGGAAAAAGACTCATTTATTCCAATTTTTTGCTTCCTGCTGCTAAAGCAGCTTTCTATCCATCTCAAGATTCTACCTGCAATCCCATGCGCTTTAACTTTACATAGTAATTTGCTTTGTGAGACCCTGTCGAAAGCCTTGTGAAAATCTAAACAAACCACATCCAGGTCTCCCCGGTCAGCTCTACGAGTTACATCTTCAAAGAAGTCTAGTAAATTTGTCGAGCATGATTTCCTTTTCATGAATCCATGCTGACTTTGTCTGATTATACCACTGCTTTCCAAATGCTGTGCAATGAAATCCTTGATAATGGATTCCAGCAACTTGGATTGGATTGGATTGGATTAGATTTGTTTATTGTCACGTGTACCGAGGTACAGTGAAAAGTATTTTTCTGCGAGCAGCTCAACAGATCATTAAGTACATGAGAAGAAAAGGGAATAAAAGAAAATACATAATAGGGCAACGCAACATATACAATGTAACGACAGAAGCACTGGCATCGGATGAAGCATACAGGGTGTAGTGTTAATTAAATCAGTCCATAAGAGGGTCATTTAGGAGTCTGGTGACAGTGGGGAAGAAGCTGTTTTTGAGTCTGTTCGTGCGTGTTTTCAGACTTCTGTATCTCCTGCTCAATGGAAGAAGTTGGAAGAGTGAGCAAGCCGGGTGGGAGGGATCTTTGATTATACTGCCCGCTTTCCCCAGGCAGCGGGAGGTGTAGATGGAGTCAATGGATGGGAGGCAGGTTCGTGTGATGGACTGGGCGGTGTTCACGACTTTCTGAAGTTTCTTGTGGTCCTGGGCCGAGCAGTTGCCATACCAGGCTGTGATGCAGCCTCATAGGATGCTTTCTATGGTGCATCTGTAAAAGTTGGTAAGAGTCAATGTGGACATGCCGAATTTCCTTAGTTTCCTGAGGAAGTATAGGTGCTGTTGTGCTTTCTTGGTGGTAGCGTCGACGTGGGTGGACCAAGACAGATTTTTGGAGATGTGCACCCCTAGTGCACATCTTCCCTACTACCAACATTTAAGTCACTGGCCTATAGTTCCCTGTTTTCTCCCTATCTCCCTTTTTGAATAGCTGGTTATATTAACTGCCCTCCAATCTAGGAACAATTCCAAAGTCCAATGAATTTTGGAAAATGACCACCAATGGATCCACTATTTCTTGCGCTACTTCATTAAATACTCTGGGATGGAGATTATCAGACCCTGGAGATTTATCCACCTTTAGTCCCATTAATTTCCCCCAAACCATTTTTCCACTAATACTAATTTCTTTCAGTTCCTCACTAAAACTTGGGTTTCTCAGAACTTCCAGTACATTATTCATGCCTTCCTTTGTGAAGACAGACAAATTTAGTTCCTCTGCCATTTCTTTGTTCCCCATTATGAATTTCTTGTTTCTGACTGCATTGCATCCTACAATGTTTTTATCAATCTTTTTTTCTTCACGTACATACCTAGAGAAACTTTGCAGTCAGTTTTTATGTTCCCCACTAGCTTACGTTGAGATTGTATTTTCCCTCGATCAATCCCTTGGTCCGCCTTTTGCTGAATTTAAACTGTTTTCAATCCTCAGGTCTATTGTTTTTTTGTTAATTTGTATGCCCCCTCTTTGAATCTAATACTATCTCTAATTTCCCTTGCAAGCCATGGTTAGGCCATAGTTCCCTTTCTACTCGTCCGCCAAATAGGAATAAAGAACTTTTGGGGTTCGCCTATTCGTTCCTTGAATGCCTGCGACTGCCTGTCCGCTGTCCTTTCTTTCAGTAATGTTTTGCAGTCTGTCACAGCCAACTCATGCCTCATACCATCATAGTTACCTTTATTGAGATTCAGGAGCTTGGTCTCAGAATCAACTACCTCACTATCCACCTTGATCAAGAATTCTATCATATGGTCACTCGTCCCCAAGGGTTCTCTCACAACTAGGTTGCCAACTAATCCTTTCTCATTGCACAACACCCAGTCCAAGGTGGCCTGTTCCCTTGTTTGTTCCTCAACGCATTGGTCCAGAAAACCATCCCATGGACACTCCAGAAAATCCTCCTCTATTGTATTGTGACTAATCTGGCTTGCCCAATCTATATGCAGATTAAACTCACCATAATCACAGATGTTCCTTTATCATATGCATCTCTGATTTCCTGTCTAATGCTATTGCCAACATTACCACTGCGGTTTGGTCTGTATACCACTCCTATGAATGTTCTTTGCCCCTTAGTGTTTCTTGACTCGGCCCAAACAGATTCCACATCGTCTGTGCTAATATCTTTCCTCAATAATGTATCAATATCTTTTTTTAAAAATATATATTTTATTCAAGATTTTTTGGCCAAACATAACAGTACGTAGTGTTTCTTTTAAACAACAATAAAGCAATATAAATAACAGTGGCCAATTTTAAACAAATAAATAAATAATATATGAACAGAAACAAAAACTAAACTAAATGGCAACTGCCTTGTCAAAAATAAATACTCTCCAAAGATACGATCCAACAGTCCAATCTACAATTACCTATAACAAATGCCTATACATATACAATAACATCCCGGAGAGTCCGTCCGATTCCTCCCCCACTCCCCCCTGGGTTGCTGCTGTTGTCTTCTTCTTTTCCATTCCCTCTATCTTTCTGTGAGGTAGTCGACGAACGGTTGCCACCGCCTGGTGAACCCTTGAGCCGAACCCCTTTTAATACGAACTTAATCCGTTCTAACTTTATAAACCCTGCCATGTCGTTTATCCAGGTCTCCACACCCGGGGGTTTGGCTTCCTTCCACATTAACAATATCCTGCGCCGGGCTACTAGGGACGCAAAGGCCAAAACATCAGCCTCTCTCGCCTCCTGCACTCCCGGCTCTTCTGCCACCACAAATATAGCCAACCCCCAGCTTGGTTCGACCTGGACCCCCACCACCTTCGAAAGCACCTTTGCCACCCCTGTAGTGCCGGGCATGACCAGAACATGTGGGTGTGATTCGCTGGGCTTCTCGAGCATCTCGCACACCTATCCTCTACCCCCAAAAATTTACTAAGCCGTGCTCCAGTCATATGCGCCCTGTGTAACACCTTAAATTGTATCAGGCTTAGCCTGGCACACGAGGACGATGAGTTTACCCTATGTAGGGCATCAGCCCACAGCCCCTCCTCAATCTCCTGCCCCAGCTCTTCTTCCCATTTCCCTTTCAGCTCATCTACCATGATCTCCCCCTCGTCCCTCATTTCCCTATATATGTCCGACACCTTACCATCCCCCACCCATGTCTCTGAGATCACTCTATCCTGCACCTCCTGCGTCGGGAGCTGCGGGAATTCCCTCACCTGTTGCCTCGCAAAAGCCCTCAGTTGCATATACCGAAACGCATTCCCTTGGGGCAACCCATATTTTTCCGTCAGCGCTCCCAGACTCGCAAACGTCCCATCCACGATCTGATCTCTCAATTGTGCAACCCTGCTCTTTGCCATGCTCCAAATCCCCCATCCATTCTCCCCGGAACAAACCTATGGTTATTTCCTATCGGGGACCGCACCGAGGCTCCTGTCTTTCCCCTATGCCGTCTCCACTGCCCCCAAATTTTCAATGTAGCCACCACCACCGGGCTTGTGGTGTATTTCTTCGGTGAGAACGGCAATGGTGCCGTCACCATTGCTTGTAGGCTAGTCCCCCTGCAGGACGCCCTCTCCAATCTCTTCCACGCCGCTCCCTCCCCTTCTCCCATCCACTTACACACCATTGAAATATTGGCGGCCCAGTAGTACTCACTTAGGCTCGGTAGTGCCAGCCCCCCCCCCCCCCCCTGTCCCTACTACGCTGCAAAAATCCCCTCCTCACTCTCGGGGTCTTCCCAGCCCACACACAACTCATAATACTCTTCTCGATTCTTTTGAAAAAAGCCTTCGTGACCACCACCGGGAGGCACTGAAACACAAAAAGGAATCTCGGGAGGACCACCATTTTAACCGCCTGCACCCTACCTGCCAGTGACAGGGACACCATGTCCCATCTCTTAAAGTCCTCCTCCATCTGTTCCACCAACCGCGTTAAATTAAGCCTATGTAGTGTACCCCAATTCTTGGCTATCTGGATCCCCAAGTACCGGAAGTCCCTTGTTACCTTCCTCAACGGTAAATCCTCTATTTCTCTGCTCTGCTCCCCTGGATGCACCACAAACAACTCACTTTTCCCCATGTTCAGTTTATACCCTGAAAAATCCCCAAACTCCCCAAGTATCCGCATTATCTCTGGCATCCCCTCTGCCGGGCCCGCCACATATAGCAACAAATCATCCGCGTACAGAGATACCCGTGTTCTTCTCCTCCCCTGAGTACTCCCCTCCACTTCCTGGAACCCCTCAATGCTATGGCCAGGGGTTCAATCGCCAGTGCAAACAATAACGGGGATAGAGGACATCCCTGCCTCGTCCCTCTATGGAGCCGAAAATAATCAGACCCCCGTCCATTCATGACCACGCTCGCCATCGAGGCCCTATACAGCAACTGTACCCATTTGATATACCCATCTCCAAAGCCAAATCTCCTCAGCACCTCCCACAAATAATCCCACTCCACTCTATCAAATGCTTTCTCGGCAACCATCGCCACCACTATCTCCGCTTCCCCCTCTGGTGGGGGCATCATCATTACCCCTAGCAGCCTCCGTATATTTGTATTCAGCTGTCTCCCTTTCACAAACCCAGTTTGGTCCTCATGAACCACCCCCGGGACACAATCCTCTATCCTCATTGCCATTACCTTGGCCAGAATCTTAGCGTCCACATTCAGGAGGGAAATGGGCCTATAGGACCCGCATTGCAGCGGGTCTTTTTCCTTCTTTAGGAGGAGCAATATCGTTGCCTCTGACATAGTCGGGGGCAGCTGCCCCTGTTGAATCCCAAATTTCTTTCTCCGTCATTCTGGCCTCAATAAAAGTCGAGATGGATTTGCAAGTAAAAAGAAGTTATTTTATTCAGCTTGCAAGCTACCTAGTCCACAGTGATACAGATAACATGTTGCTTCCTGCAGCCCCGGGAACTAAGTGAAGGTCCCAGACAAAGAGATCAGTACTCATACATTCAAATGGCACCAAGTTTCACATACTCGACACCCATAGGTCATCCTATGTCCCTCCTGACTTGTTTGATCTATTCTGATTGGCTCACTTCCAATCCCTTTCTCCGGCCCCTATCAATGCAGCATCACTCTCATAGACACACCTCTTCCTGCTTTTTCCATGCGGTCTAAAATCCTTTGTCTCTACTTGCCAGAATCAAAGTGGCTTATTTCTACATTACATTAACTAATATCTCTAAAGTAACTATTTTATATCACATTCGTCACCCCCTTTCCCTCGCCTCATTGAAGGTTCGCATCAGTAGCGGGGCCAGCAAGTCCATATATTTCCTATAGAATTCAACTGGGAATCCGTCTGGTCCCGGGGCCTTCTCCGCCTGCATGCCTCCAATCCCTTTCACTACTCCCTCCGTCTCAATCTGTGCTCCCAGTCCCGCCCTCTCCTGCTCCTCCACCTTAGGAAATTCCAGCTGATCCAGAAAGCACATCATTCTCTCCTTCCCATCCGGGGGCTGAGCTTCATATAATCTTTCATAAAATGCCTTGAACACTCCATTCACTCTCTCCGCTCCCCGCTCCATCTCTCCCTCCTCATCTCTCACCCCCCCCTATCTCCCTCGCTGCTCCCCTTTTCCTCAGTTGGTGGGCCAGCAACCTGCTCGCCTTCTCCCCATATTCGTACTGTACACCCTGTGCCTTCCTCCATTGTGCCTCTGCATTACCCGTAGTCAACAAGTCAAATTCTACATGTAGCCTTTGCCTTTCCCTGTACAGTCCCTCCTCCGGTGCCTCCGCATATTGTCTGTCCACCCTCAGAAGTTCTTTCAACAACCGCTCCCTTTCCCTACCCTCCTGCTTTCCTTTATGTGCCCTAATAGATATCAGCTCCCCTCTAACCACTGCCTTCAGCGCCTCCCAGACCACTCCCACCTGAACCTCCCCATTATCATTGAGTTCCAAGTACCTTTCAATACACCCCCTCACCCTTAAACACACCCCCTCATCTGCCAATAATCCCATGTCCATTCTCCAGGGTGGACGCTGTTGTTTTTCCTCCCCTATCACCAGGTCCACCCAATGTGGAGCGTGATCCGAAATAGCTATAGCCGTGTACTCCGTCCCCGTCACCTTCGGGATCAGTGCCCTTCCCAAAACAAAAAAGTCTATTCGTGAATAAACTTTGTGGACATAGGAGAAAAACGAAAACTCCTTACTTCTAGGTCTACTAAATGTCCAGGGGTCTACTCCATAAAGTCCTTAAGCACCCTAGCTGCAGCCGGCCTCCTTCCGGTCCTGGACCTCGATCTGTCCAGCCCTGGGTCCAGCACCGTATTAAAATCTCCACCCATTACCAACTTCCCCACCTCTAGGTCCGGGATACGTTCTAACATACGCCTCATAAAGTTGGCATCATCCCAGTTCGGGGCATATACGTTCACTAAGACCACCGCGTCCCCTTGCAATTTGCCACTCACCATCATTTATCTGCCCCCACTATCCGCCACTATGGTCTTTGGCTCCAACATTACCCGCTTCCCCACTAGTATAGCCACCCACCTGTTTTTTGCGTCTAGCCCCGAATGAAACACCTGCCCCACCCATCCTTTGCGTAGTCTGACCTGCTCTATCAGTTTCAGATGCGTCTCCTGGAGCATAACCACATCTGCCTTAAGTTTCTTTATGTGTGCGAGTACCCGTGCCCTCTTAATCGGCCCGTTCAGCCCTCTCACATTCCACGTGATCAGCCGGGTTGGGGGGCTCTTTACCCCCCGCCCTTGTCGACTAGCCATCTCCTTTTTCAATCCAGCTCCTCACCCGGTTCCCACGTAGCCGTATCTCCCCCCAACGGCGCCCTCCCGCCCCGACCACCCCACCCCATACCAGCTCCCCCTTCTCCCCAGCAGCAGCAACCCAGTTAACCCCCCCCCCCTCCCCACCGCTAGATCCCTCACTAGCGTAATTGCACCCCCCACGTTGCTCCCAGAAGTCAGCAAACTCTGGCCGACCTCGGCTTCCCCCCGTGACCTCGGCTCCCACTGTGCGAGGCCCCCTCCTTCCTGCTTCCCTGTTCCGCCATAATTACCATAGCGTGGGAACAAAACCCGCGGTTCCCATTTGGCCCCGCCCCCAATGGCCGGCGCCCCCAGCTCCTCATCCTCCCTCCCCTCCTCCCCCACGACATGGGGAAGAGAGAAAGGTTACAGGGTCGCAGGATTTCTCCTCGACAATAAATGCCCACGCCTCTTCTGCCGTTTCAAAGTAGTGGTGTTTCCCTTGATGTGTGACCCACAGTCTTGCCGGCTGCAGCATTCCAAATTTAGCCTTTTGTGCAGCACCGCCTTGGCCCGATTAAAGCTTGCCCTCCTTCTCGCCACCTCCGCACTCCAATCTTGATATACGCGGATCACCGCGTTCTCCCACCTACTGCTCCGAGTTTTCTTTGCCCATCTGAGGACCATCTCTCTGTCCTTGTATCGGAGAAATCTCACCACTATGGCTCGAGGAATTTCTCCAGCCCTTGGTCTTCGCGCCATAACTCGATAGGCTCCCTCCACCTCCAGCGGACCCGTCGGGGCCTCCGATCCCATTAACGAGTGCAGCATCGTGCTCACATATGCCCCGACGTCCGCCCCTTCTGCACCTTCGGGAAGACCAAGAATCCTTAAATTCTTCCTCCTCGCATTATTCTCCAGCACCTCCAGCCTTTCCACACACCTTTTTGTGTTGTGCCTTGTGCATCTGTCTTCACCACCAGGCCCTGTATGTCGTCCTCATTCTCAGCAGCCTTTGCCTTCACGACCCGAAACTCCTGCTCCTGGGTCTTTTGCTCCTCCTTTAGCCCTTCAATCGCCTGTAATATCGGGGCCAACAGCTCCTTCTTCATCTCCTTTTTAAGTTCTTCCACGCAACGCCGCAGGAACTCTTGTTGGTCAGGGCCCCATATTAAACTGCCTCCTTCCGACGCCATCTTGCTTTGTGCCTGCCTTCCTGGCCGCTGCTCTAGAGGATCCACCGCAATCCGGCCACTTTCCTCTCCTTTTTCCATCCGTGTCCAGGGGGGATTCCCTTCTGGTTTACCGCACAGTGTTTTTAGCCATTAAAATTGCCGTTGGGGCTCCTATTAAGAGCCCAAAAGTCCTTTCCACCGGGAGCTGCCGAAACGTGCGACTTAGCTGGTCATCGCCGCACCCGGAAGTGATCAATATCTTTTTAAATCAACAATGCAACTCCACCACCTTTTCCTTTCTGTCTGTCCTATCTAAAACAGCCCTCAATATTTGCTTCCCATCTTTGGTCACCTTGGAGCCATGTCTCCGTAATCCCAACCATATCATGCCCCTTTACATCTATCATACAACAGTGCTCAATCTAACAGGATTATGGTTACTACAATGCTGTCCCAATAATGCCCCTCCCGCCCAACTTTGTTTCCTAAAACCAAGTCCAAAACCTCCCTTCCTTTGTGGGCTTTGCTATTTACTGGCTGAAATCGGTTGGTCAAGTGCATTTTCAGAATTCTGCACCTCTGTACCTTATCAGTAATGTCCTTTTCCATATACTTCTCGGCAGTTTACCTGCATATTGGACTTCAGTGATGGGGATGTGTTGAGCAGATGCAGGAAAGGTGGCTCTCCTCCTGGAAGTTGGAATTTAGTGCTTTCAGCCCAAAAATAGGCTACTAAATTTGCGAAAAAACCTTCCACCCATCCTCCTTCAATACCCCCACAGCCACCGAAAAATGCCCACAAACAGTTCTAAGGGCTGAAAAGGTGGCCGTCTCTCTGGTTGCCCAGCCAAGAATGTTGCTAGAATGGGGATCGACAAGACTATCGGGAGTGGCGGCCTGGCTAGGCGAATTGAGGGGCTCAGCGGAAGGCTTTGAGGCACGGTGGGGATTGTTCGTGACCGTGTTCGAGGAATTGTTTGTCGGGGTGGAGGGGGGGGGGTGGATGGAGGGTGTAAAAGGGGGAAAACTTGTACAGACTGATTGTGAGTTGGGGAGAATGTTCCCCAGATTATTTATGTTTTTGTAATTTTAAATATGTTTGGAATAAAATACATTTTGTAAAACAAAAAAGAAGAGATGGCAGGATCAGTGAGCCTGGAAAGGAAGGAGCCTGGGACTACGGCGCTGAGGACCTGGGTTCGAATCCCGGCCCTGGGTCACTGTCCGTGTGGAGTTTGCACGTTCTCCCAGTGTCTGCGTGGCCAAAAACAGGGGAGCAGACCCGTGTCATCATCGCGAAGCTGCACCGGTACCAAGATAGGGAGAAGATCCTGAACTGGGCATGGTACTCCCGGTCCTGTAAGTGGGAAGGTCACACGGTCCGTGTGTACCAAGACATTGGGGCAGGCCTGGCCAAGCGCTGGCTGAATTCAACACCGCTAAGGCAGTCCTATACAAGAACAAGGAAGTGCGGTTTGGGATGCTGTACCTGCCAAGCTCTGGGTAACCTTCCAGTGAAAGGAGTATTACTTCACCACGCCGGCCAAAATGGACACATTTATGCGCAGGCATGAACTGGGAAGGCAGCAGCAACAGCACTGAATACGAACTTCTTAAAAAAAGGAAAATCGCTGGATAGAGCTGCCTTGCTTTTGATCTGCTACGAGTCCCAGGAAGAAAGGGGTGAGAGAGTTGAGGTGCAGAAACGGGGGGGGGGGGGGGGGGAGGGCAAAAATTAACAGTGTGTCAGGGAAGGTAAAGGTCACTCATGGGGGGGGGGGGCACTACACAAGCCAGCGGACTATCGCAGGGAAGTACAAGAGAAGGGGTGCTGCGGCACAGCTCCTGGTGGAAGAGTGCCTTGTGGAAGTGGGGGTGGGTGGAAGGCCCACAGGGGCATAGGAGTGGGGGTATACGAGCCTGGGGGGAGGGTAATGGGTAGAAAGCTGGCAACAACTGAAACAAGTCCACTATGAATGGCTATTTTTAGCCCCCAAACAAAGGGGAAACCCGGAATGCAGGGCGCACCCTGTAAGTGGAAACAGAATTAAACGGCCCAGCGGAAAGGTCAAGTCTTCGCCCATCTGAAAAGCCTGAGGGCTGATGTTATCTTCCTCCAAGAGACACACCATTTTTTAAATGACTTTATCAGAGTTACAAAACCAGAGCTCAAGAGTGTGGACTTGTGGGCAAACCCCTCATCCAGCTCCTAGCCTGCTCCCAAAACAATTCAAATTGAATCCAATTCATGGTCCCCACAAGAGAGACGTACCAGATCCAGGCATTACTCCTGACCTCACGCTCACCTTAGCCGAAAGGCCGAGAAGTGATCCAAGAGACACATCTAAGGGAGAAGGACCGACTGTGGGTAAGAAAGATCTGGGTGGGACAGACTTGCCAATCGTGCTGAGGGACGAGGGTTAGGAGGGTTGACACACTGCTCAACAAGAGGACAGCCTTCAAGGCAACAAAGATGGTCTCGGACCCAGGGGGACAATAGGTCGTGGTTAGCGGTGTCATGGAAGGGACACCAGTGATCCTCAAACATGTACGTTCCCAACTGGGACAACGTGGAATTTGTAAAGAAAACTGTGGACAAAATCCCAGACAGACTCTCACTCATTATGGAGAGGGACTTTTAACTGCGTACAGGATCCACGGACTGTTGGTCAATCAAACATGGTGAGAGAGTTGCAAACCTTCATGGAGCAGATGGGGGCAGTTGATCCTTGAAGGTTCACTCACCCAGGAGAAAAGGAATTCTCTTCCTTCTCCAAGGTACACCGTTTGCTGACTTTGTAGTGGGGAAAGTGACACTTCCAGGGATAGGAGGAGTGGAGTTCTCTGCAATCGTAATTACCGACAACGCTCCTCACTATGTGGATGTGAAGCTGGAGACGAACCACCCGAAGATTAGGAAGAAAGTCCTGCAAGGGAGGTGAAATGTGGGAGGCCTGGTATCCCAAACCTCCAGTTGTATACTGAGCGGAATGGGTGAGGATGAAGGCACGTTCCTATGCCGGGGCATCCCTCTGAGCGCTAGACCCCCCTCCCCCTCCCCCTCCCCCAACCCAGGTACTTAAAGCCCCGTGATAGTATTCACACTCTGAACATGGAATCAAATGCAGCGGCTCTTTGGACTAACCAAAATGGCTCTCATCTGCAATGTTCACAGGTTCACTCCCGCAACAATGACTCCGTCAAAAGGTGGGAACAGGATGAAGGGACACTGTCGGTTAGGGATGTGTACATGGACTGTGGAGCAGCGACCCTGGGAGAACGTGTGGAGAAGTTTCCCTCTCTGAGAAGGAGCGACCTGCGATGCATGTTTAAAAACTTCCTCTGCAAGGTAACGACTACATGCCCCCAGATACCAGTACAGCCACTACTAGAAAGACTACTGGACACGGGCAACGTGGGGGAGGGGAACTGTATGGACATGTGTAAACGACTGTTAGAAGAGATACGTTCACCCCTGGATGAGACAAGTGGTGGGAGAAACAGAGGGGAAAGACTCTGGGTGGAAGCTCTGCAGATGTTTTGGTATTACCCAGACTAGTTGTGTACTGGACATCCTTCTTTAAGGTCAGGTCCATGGTTGTGAGAGTGGAGCCATTCTCACTCGTGGCAGTCATCAGGGTATCAGAGCAGCCAGAGCTCTTCACTGGGAGGGGGGCTGACAACTCAAGCATTTGTCTCCCTGATCGCCTGCCGAAGACTCCTGCTTGGCTGCCGATTGACAGCACCACCCAAGACTACAGACTGCTGTCCAACCTGACGGAATTTCTCAGGCTGGAGAAGATAAAATTTGGCATCAGAGGATCGAAAGAAGGATTCCACAAGGTGAGGAAACCGTTCACCAACTTGTTTCAAGACCGGTTTGTAGTCAGAAGCCAATAGACAGGAGGTGGGGTCACGGAACAAGGAAGAGAAAAGGGGGGGGGGAAGAGGAGGAAGGGCACGGGGTGGGAATGAGCGCACCCGAGAGGAACACTAGGGACAGGCAGAGCAGAGGAAAACTACAGGAGACCGGTTTCCTGGCAGATTAGTGCCTGAACCACATTGTACGTAAATCACTGTAAATAATGTAAACTCCGCAAGAGAAGTATTTTCGCTAAAGGGTGTTGTTGGAACCTGTTACAGTTGTCGGTTGAAACCACTGCTTTTATGTGTTGGTTTTGTTTGGCTTTGTAAACTTTGATATAAAAGGTTAGAAGCTCAATAAAACGATTTTACCTGCATATTTTCTCTTTTATCTCTGAGTCTTGTGGGGGCCTAATCATTTTACTCCAAGAAGGGTGGCAAGGAGACCTCTTCCCTTTCTTCTGTTCTAATCTTTTCACTCTTGCACCAGAATATCTATATGATGATTTAGAAATGTCTAATGCTGACCATTTAAATCAGAGCAGCAATATTCTGATTTTGTATTGCCCCATAATATTCTGTTCTATGTGGACTCAAAAGCACAGATGTGCTGTGGTATTCATGCTTCATATAGCCAGTGATACATAGTTTAGCCAGATCAGCATTTTGGGCTGTGTCTTAATCTTTACCATCCACATAAACCCTTTACATTCCACCAGCTGTCATTATCCTAGAAAAATTGTCTGTGCACGGAACACGCAAAGGGATCTATTCATAATACTTACTATTGAAACCCTAAACACTGCTGAGTACATGTCACTGCTGGCCAGTTAGTATATTACACATGTATAATCTACCTAAATGGAGACAGATTAAGGTGATGGTTCTGCCACTGTGGATGATGGTACAGATGTTCATCGTTAAGCTTTCAACTTGTTGATCCCTCCATGGCTTCAGTCTGCTCCATATCTCTAGCCAAGTTTTTGATCACCTGTTCTAATCTCTTATGGTAAAGGTGTTGCATAAATGCAGGTTATTGTTTCGATTACCTCAATTTTTTAATGTGACAGTCAGTTGTTAACTAACACTTTCTTTTTTTCCCTCCATCACTGCAACCATTTCACGAGTGTGAGCTAGATCTGCATTTGCTTTGGGTTAATTATGTAGTATGTTTTGACGGTATTTCTCCATAAACTGTTGGCTGCTGGGAATGAAATGGAATCCAAATCATTATTGACCTGAAACCCGTATCTTTTCTGAGTTGCTGAACCCATTCATTTCATCAAATAGCATTGTTTCAACCAAGATTAAATTGGCAGCTGTTTAGATTGAAACAATATCGTGGTTGAAGAACTGCAAATCTGGGAGGTGTGATTTTAACTGGAGAAAACCTGACCACTAATGTCAGGCAATAACAAAAGTTTGGCCTTTTTAAATAAGATTGTGCACCGATATAATTAGTGTGACCTTTCCAGAACGAGTGAGTCTGCATCCTCTCCTGATGCAGGATGGTGTAAATCTGGTCCACGTGTAAAATTAATCTTGGATGAGTAAATTGGATTGGGGATGATTTAACTTTCAAATCCAGCTTGAGACAACGAGGTCTTTCCCATTTGTTGTTGGAACCCAATCCGAAGACCTTAGGAAAATATATAATATACAATGACCTTATAGACAAAGATGGCTTTGGTAAAGTCAGCTTGAAACTTAAATATATCATTGTCCGAACGATTTGTAGTTTTAATTTTTTTAAGAAGTTTTTTTATTTTGTGACTTTAATTAAAATGAGAGTTAGTTTCCTTTATCAAATGACAACTCTCACTTCTTAAACCGTCCAATAAGAATTGCTCAAGAAGGGACACAGTTATTGCTACTTGCCATCTTATTGATAACTGTGCCAGTCACTGGGAGGTATAACAATACTGTTGATTTTCTTACCCTGTGGCATCTGCTTCCCCAACAAGCTATTCAAGCTGGAGAGGAACTATAAATGTGAGCCTACATCCTATGTCTACGGATCTGGGCATTTCATTTCCATTAAGTTAATCAGAGTGAGGATTTCTATTTGGGATGTGAACAAATTTCACATCCCTTCTGTAGTTGTCAAAAGATGTGGTAGATCCCCTTCTGATTTGCTGCCATCCATGTGGTGATTGTGCTTCCACGGTGGGGTTCGGGAGGGAATTCCGGGCTTCTGATTCTGTGATGATGGAAGAACAACAATCCAAGATGGTGGTGTTTCACCATCAGGTGGTTCTGCGCTTGCTGTTGGGTGGCCAAGACTGCAGGGGAGGGAGATGCTGTCAGTGATATTGGTGAGTTGCACCCTGTAGGTTATCCATATTGCAGCCAAAGTGTGTCAATGATAGAGGGTTGGCTATCCAGTGGAAGGGGCACAAGTTGAACAATCTGCTCTTTCCTAGATGGTTTCAGACTTTTGAAGTATGATTACATTCATCCCGGCAAGTATTCCACTTCACTCCTGATTCTGATTAGAGCCTTCTAGATAATCTTTATTGTCACAAGTAGGCTTACATTAACACTGAAATGAAGTTACTGTGAAAAGCCCCTAGTCGCCACATTCCGGCGCCTGTTCGGGTACACCGAGGGAGAATTCCGAATGTCCAAATTACCTAACAGCACATCTTTCGGGACTTGTGGTTCGAGTCTTGTGGGAGGAAACCGGAGCACCCGGAGGAAACCCACGAGACACTGGGAGAACGTGCAGACACGCCACAGACAGTGACACAAGCCGGGAATCTAACCTGGGACCCTGGCGCTGTGAAGTCACAGTGCTAACCACTGTGCCCGTGGTAGATGGTGGAGAGGTTTTAATGGTCAGCAAGTGAGTCACCTATCCGAGAACCCAGCCTGTGTCCTGTTCTTGCAGCTGCAATGTTGATGTGGCTGGTCCAGTCAGATTTTGCTCATTGTTAACGGTCAGGATGTTGATGGTGGGTGCCTCCGCGATGGTGGCATTTGAAGCCGGGGGGGGGGGGGGGCGATGGGGGTGGCTGTTTGGGCTTTTCTCTTTTTTTTTTTTTTAGATGGTCATTACTCCTCATTTGTGCAATGTTAATATTCCTTCACGCCTTCTGATCCCAAGTCTGGATATCCAGGTCCGGTTGTAAATTGTCTTGGGCAGCTTCATTATCTGAGGTATTGTGAATGTAACTGAACACTTGTTGTCAGCAAATGGCTCCATTCTACATCTTAAGAGGGAAATTTATCAACGAAACAGAAAATGTTTAGACTGAGGAAGCTTCCTTAAGGGTCCTGCAATTTGATCTGGTCTCTGGTAACCACGTCTACCTTTTTTTGTGCCAGGTTTGAATCGGACCATTGGAGGACGTTTTCCCTTAACTGACCCCAATTCAGTTTTGGAAGGCCTCAAATGGTGAATGCTTGCTTGATGTTGAGGACGGGCAGCCTTTCCTCTGGCTTTTGACTCTTGCATCTGTGTCTAGATTTAAGGTGTGGTGAAGAATGGTGCTGAGTAGTTCTGTCGGAATTCTAATGATCATTGCCGAGTAGCTATTGTTTGATGGCTATTTCATGACTCCTATCACTTTATTGTTGATTGGGAGCAGACTGGAGGATGGAGATTAGCTGGGATATAATTGTCTGTGGAGGACTGTCTGGGCAATTTTCCACTTATGTCTGTCTGGTAAATGACAGTGTCACAGTTTAGCTTGGCGAGTAACTAACTCTGGTGCACAGGTCTTCCAAGACTTCCAGCAGGATATTGTCAGTGTCTGCCACTGAACTGAACTGAATTCTGCTGATGGCAGACAGATGGTGGGGAGATCAGGCTGAGTAGGATCATCCACTCAGCACTTTTGGCTGAAGATGCTTGCAAATATTTTAACCCTGCCCAAGAGGCCAATCTTTAAATAAAAATAGTGAATGTTGACAAAAGATGAGCTTTCAACCAAATGTCTGTGCCATCAGTAAGTGTCTATTTCCATCTAATTAACATCACCTCTCACTGTCCCACCCCTGCTGTTAAAACCTCCCCCATGCCTATTCTATGTCTACATTTAACCACATCTTTTTAATTTTATTTATTATTATTAGTTTTATCTGGCTGGCCTCTCCCATTTTACCCTCTGTATCCTTGAGGTAAACTTCAACTTTGACAGCCATGTCCTTTCGCACACCAAGTCCTGTTAATCTATCACCAGTTTTCCCTCTGCCTGTAGCTTTGGAATTCTCACCCTAAATCTCTCATCACCACTTTCTTCCTTCAAGACACTACTTAATCCTAACTATTTTCACCAAGTGTTTGGTTCTGTGGCTCTGTTTTATATTTTGTTCCATCACATACTGAAATGCCTTGGGATGTTTTATTGCATTAAAGTAACTAGAAAATTGGTCCGATTTGTAGAGATCTACCATGCGGATCTAGTGGCACTTGCGAAACGAAAACTCAGTAGAAATTTGAGTGAAGACTTCTCGGGTGCAAATAAGAATTGTTTATTACCTCTATTTGATTACAATTGAGAATCACTTAAATCTTATTCTCTCAGTCCAGCTAGCAAAAAGGGCTTAAAGAGAAGCAACTTGTATTTAACTTTCAAAATAATACAGAAATGGTTTCTTGCTTACGGCAAAACAGCTTGCATTTACTTCAAGAGTTAGTGGAAAAGTGAAAGTATAGAGACAGCGAATAATTTAGATCAAAGTATAAATGATTCCAGAATAAAGTTGGCCATACGGACCCTCACGGTTATACAAAATCATATCAGTCTTTAGCCATCTATCTACACCCCTATGTAATCCTAATCGGTTTGGGTTGGAATCAAATGAGTTTGATTTGACGGTTAGCTGTCAATCTTCAGTGTGCAACATTAGTTTTAAATGTTTCATGTCTGCATACTTGTGCATGTTATGGAATGCGATTCTGTGCTGTTATCGCGACCAGCTTAAACTGGCCTTCTGCTGACTAGCTGTTATCAATATTGTGAACAAGGGTGCCTTCATATTACAATGTCGTTGCTATGGTGTTGCTATGTCCTTTTGATCTGATAAATGGCACAGCACAAGTAGTGTCAAATTGTCTTGCAAATGTATTTGTTAGCTCAGTAAAAGTGCCGTTTTAATTTATCATGGAATTATGCTGTTTCATGCTGTTTTGTGTCTCATGTATGTTATGAGATGGCCTGAGGTTATGAATGAATGTAAAATGGGTATTTAAAGACTAGGGCTTAATATTTACACGAAATAGCTATCTTTTGCCTATCAGGTGTATTAGAAAATAGTCGGTTTCTACAGTCCCGGCTTTGATAAATCGAAAGAATAAGTGAGATATATCACAATAAGATAAATGACACCATTAATGCAATAGGATAGGTAAAAGCGCAAAGAATAACTCATTCATATTGTCATTGCAATTTTAAATAATAGAGTGAGCAAGCATTGTATTACAAGCATTTCAGCAAAAAATTATTATAATCCTGAAAGAATCATTATTATAAAATAACTATCAATCAAATTTGATTCTACTGATTCAGTATTAATATATTAACAATATGTTAATAATACAATCAAATAATTGATTGATCAGTAACATTTTAACAATAATACTTAATTTCTATTTCATCTAATGGTGGTGCAGTAGGGTTAGTGTGAATCATTCTGACAGTTGGACCCTTTTGTTTCGTAAATAGTTCTTTGATGCACTTGATACATTGGCATGTTATGTAAATGATGAATCCAGCTACACAGGAAAATAAGATTATTCTTACTGTGGACATTCCAGTGTGTCACAGCCACCCGCAAAGTTTATCCCAGAGAGAGATAACTGGGGGTGGATCAAGTTTCTTGATCTCTTTGTGGATATGTGATGTGAGATTAACTTGTTTTGAGTTATCTGGAATGCAAGTGCAACACTCCGCACCAATCAGGGCGCAGGTGCCACCTTTTTCGGCTAGCACATAGTCAAGTGCCATTTGATTTTGTAATGCCACGGTTCGAATTGCTCGCATTTCGTCAGAAATTTTACCTAGGGCAGTGGCGGTGTAATCGGCTACGTTTTGTATGGTAATCGTTATTTTATTCAATTCATTGCCCATCCTTATTTCCCAATAGAAAGGAATAATTCTAGCATTTATTTCTTTGAGTGGCTGGTTCTGTAACATAATGGAAATGAGGCAAATGACGGATGGCAGGTACTAAGTATCCTAAATAGCAAGATCCTGACCAATATTTTGGGAGTCAGGAATATGCTCTATCATCACAAATAAAATAAGCCCCATTCTAAGCAGAATACAAGTAAATATCTTCTAAGTACCAATGATCTGAGAATGTTTTATTATTTGTGATGTTATGTATGCCTGTTATTGTTGAGGACCGTTTAATTCTTTGTAATAAATTGTGTACGTTTATAAGCTGTGTTAACATCTAAATAATTAGTGCAAACATTATTGCCCATTTTCATCCCTTCAGAGTGATTACTAATGAGGCATATTGATCCTTTTTGCTTAATATTAGTTGGGAGGCTAATATAGTGAGGATTTCTGTTGGGGTTATATTTAATTTGGTGCCATCCTGAAAAGGTGTTTAGTGGATGGCCTGCAGATTTCCATAAATTAATAAATTTCTGTAAATAAATCTTGCACCTTTTTTCACATGAATATGCTCCAGAACGGACCACGACAGAGCGAGGGACACTTTGATAAATGTACCATTCTCCTGTTTGTGAAGCATTAAAGGGGATAGTTAAGAAGGGAATACCCTCTCCTGTGTTAGATGGGGTTGCAATGCATACTCAACAATTGGAAATGTTGAAATTTTTAGCATATATCTTAGATGTGTAAAGGAATGTGTTCTTATCCAGTTCTGGTACAACATTTACAAAGCCAATTAAATAACTGAAAATGAATATTATGGTAAACATTTTACAGATTTTAATATTTATACGCGCGCTTCACATGTGACGCGTGGATCCAACTTTTCTTTACTTTTAATTTTACCGGATTGGGTGGTGAGAAGGATTACGAATGGCCCTTCCCACTTGGATCCTAGGGGTTCTTTTTGCAGCTTTTTGACATACACTTCTTCACCGGGCACCAGATCGTGCCCACCTTCTGGAGGATCTCCCCACGCAGCTAACACCTGTTGAGAAGCAGAACTAACAGCATTTGTTAGATTTTGACAATAAGTCAACAAAGTATCACCCATTAAATGACAGTCTGCTTTCCGCAAATCAATAGTTCCTGGCAGAGACATTGGTCTGCCTGTGATGATTTCAAGCTCTAATACTGCATGATACTATTGGCAAAGCTTGGACCCAATTCATGCCTTCTTGGCTGTACTTGTCCTGATGATTGTGGATGATAAGGACAGTGTAAATTCCAGTTAATGTTTAGTAGTTTACAGACTTCCTTACAAACAGCACCTGTAAAGTGGGTTCCATTGTCTTGAGTCAATGCTAGCTGGTACTCCCTATCTGGGGATAAGGTCTTTGCATAGCACTTTGGCTGTATGGGCAGCTGTCCCTCTTCTAGCTGGAGCAGCTTCCACCCATCTGGAGAATTTATCCACTATTACAAGGACGTCATTGTATTGTTGACATTTAAGAAGGGTGATGTAATCTACCTGTATGTCCTGGAATGGTCCTGCAGGAGCTATAAATTGAGGCATTGATATTATGGGTCCCAAGTTATTCTTTTGACAGGTTACACACCGTTTTATACTAATTGTGCATGTTTTTTTGAACCTTTACCACACCAATTTCTATGGAATCGATCCATCATTTGTTGAGGTGGTAGATGTCCCCATTAATGAATTTGTTGAGCTAAGAAGGGCACTAGTGATTGTTGTGCGACTGGTTTATCAGTTTGAACTTCTCTCCAAATATTGTCATCATATGGCTGAATACCTGATTCTAACCATGTCCATTTTTCTTCTTTTGTGCAATCATGCTGCATTTCACGTATATCATGTAATAAGGTGGTTACTCCCAATTTGTAAATGTGATTGAATTCCTTATGCCATTGCGGGGCAGCTTCCCTTGCTGCTTGGTCCGCAAGAGCATTTCCTCTTGCTTCCATAGTGTCCTCATGAGTTTGGGCTTTACATTTTAGAACTGATACTTCTTTTGGCAAGGCCATAGCTTCTAGAAGATCTCATACTTCATTTCCATTTCAGAAAGGTGCACCTGCTGTTGTGAAAAATCCTCTTTTTCTCCACAGATGGCCAAAATCATGTGCTACTCCAAAACCACCTCTTGCCACATGACATGCTTCTGTTAGTGCTTTTAATTCGGCCTGCTGAGCTGATGTACCTGGGGGCAAACTTCCTTCAGCTAATACTCCGTATGGGCTTGTGACTGCCCACCCAGCTTTTCTGATACCCTTGTCAATAAAAGTGGAACCATCAGTGAATAGGACTAAATCTGGGTTCTGTAGTGGCTCTTCTACTAAGCATACTTCTTCCATTTACTCTATTATTTTCACACAGTCATGCCCTTCTCCCTCTCTTCCCTTTTGTTCCTTGGGAAACGGGAGCAAAGATGATGGGTTTACAGGACTGGCTCTGTGAAAATGCAGGTTGGGAGCTTCCAAAACTGCTGTCCATCTAGCTGATGTAACTTGTGATACTCTGTTCATGGATAGGAGAGAATGGACTGAGTGTGGACATTTAATGCTTAAGTTTTGGTCTAGGACAAGGCCTGATGTTGCCATTGCAGCTCGACATGTGGCTTCCATTGCTCGTAAACAGCTGCCAAATGCCAGTGCCACATTGTCAATTTTAAGGGAATAGTATCCAACCGGTCTTAACAGATCACCATGTTCCTGGGCTAGTACTGCAGTCAGGGAACCATCTTTTTCATGCACAAACATGGTAAAAGGTTTGCCGTTGTTTGGAATGCCTAAGGCTGGTGCTGAACACAGGGCCTTTTTCAAATTTAGAAATGATTGCTTCTGCTCTGAATTGAGTTTAACTGAACCTTTTGATTTCCGGCTTCCTTTTAAAAGATCACTTAATGGCTGCGCTAACTTGAGTGTAAGAATCAATCCAATTTCTGTTCAAATTACAGTCCCAAAAAAGATATTAATTCCTGAACAGTTGAGGGTTCTTTAGCTGCTTTGATGGCAGCCGTTCTGTCCTGAGTGAGTTCCCTTTTGCCTTTGGATATTTTCTGACCTAAGTAGATAACTTTTTCCTGGGAAATCTGGGCTTTGGCAAAGCTAGCTTTGTGACCATTGTCATTGAGGTGGTTCAGGACCACGCGTACGTCTTTCTCATGATCATCTTTATTGATGGAGGCTATCAGAACGTCATCTACATACTAGATAATGGTGGAAGGCAGATCAGGCAGTTGCCGGAGATGATTCTGTAGAGCCATGTGGTAAACAGTTGGGCTATTGTGAAAACCTTGTGGTAGTCTAGTCCATGTGTACTGTTGTTGATTAACGGTGAAAGCAAACCATGGTTGTACTTGCTTAGCGAGTGGTACTGACCAAAAACCATTTGCCATGTCAATGACTGAAAACCATTGAAGGTCAGGAGTTAAAGAGTTAAAGATTGTAGATGGATCTGCCACTAAAGGAGCTTTTCTGACAATGAATTGATTTGCCTTACTGTAGTCAATAGTAAGGCGCTATGTGCCATTAGCCTTTTTTACAGGCCATACAGGGTTGTTTGATGAGCTGTGAATGCACACTAAAATACCCCTTTCTTCAAGTTGTTTTATTATAGGTAGAATGCCTTGAATTGAAGTTTTGTTAATGGGGTATTGTTTGGCACAAGGTGGAGCTGATCCCATGAAAGTGACTGGTTCCATTTTCAAAAGGCCACAATCATTTTTATCTTTTGCCCAAATTGGATGATTTTGTATTTCATCTTTTTTGATGTGTCTTACGGACCAGGTGATTTTTCCATTATTGAAATTGAGTGAAGAATTTAGTTGAGATAAGATGTCCATACCTAGAAGTGCTTGTGTTACCAGACCGACCCAAATTGATGCCATCAGTTGATGTGGTCCAAATTCTAAAAGCAGTGGCTCAGTTTGTCACAGAATTAAAGAATCTCCTCCTGTAGCAAAAGCGTTAATTTTTCCTTCAGTTAGGGGAAATAAAGCAGCATAGTTTTAAGTAACACAGTAAGTCCAGGTCCAGTGTCAAAAAGAAAATCGATACGAATACCTCCCACTCTTAGTGAAATATATAGTCCATTCTTTTTCTGTTCCAAAAGTGCATGTAGAGAAATATGGAAAGAATCATCAAGAGTGGGGTTCAGTAGTTTTTTTAATGATCAAACATAGAACGCCTTTGAGCTGGAGTGCAGCTGTTTAACATTTCGTTCATGCCATTGTCGTCATCGCGTGCATCCCTACGTGGGAATGGCTGGGAGGGTCTAGAATCCCTGTACACAAGTCTGGGTGTGTCTTGTTGGAACGTAGCCCTAGATGTGTCTTGTCTTGCGTGGTACGTGATTGGCCACGAGGCGGATACGTATTGTAGGAATCATTGCATACTGCATTATCATCTCTTGACTCGAGCCATTGTTTAAAATAACATGATGCCATCCAATGTCCTAGTTTCCCGCAGAAAAGACATTGTGGTATTTTCTTATGTGATTTTAATGGAGCAAGGGTGCATGCTTGCCCCGATGCTTGTGGGAGGTTGTAGTTACTGCTGATACCCCTGCAGGGGCTGCAGCAGCTGCCGCCGGAGCAGCAGGTAACACAGGCTGAATTTGAGCAGCCGCAGTGTTATAGTTTGTCTGGTTATGCATACCGCAATCTATCTGAATGCATGGGTCAACTATTTTGTGATATGTACCAGAGCGATATGTACCAGCTGTGGCCCAAGTTGGTAAAACCAGATTCAAAGCATTAGAAATTTCAGGTTTAATACCGGCTATAATAGCCGTCTTAAAGTGCTTGTGTCCCAAGTGTCAGTCTCCTCTTGGAGTTGCAATCCTGAATGTTCTATCCAGACATGTAAAAAATTTATGTTCGAAATCCTGTACATCTTCAGTATGTTTTCGAATGTAAGATGTGATTTTAGACCAATCGGTTTTTGGAGGGCGATATTTTAATAGCCAATTTTTGACTGCTAGCCAACCAGCTTCTAAATTTAGCAAATCATCTCCAAGGGCAAGTTCAACCTCTTCTCCAAGAGTTGCACTGTCACGAAAGCCTACCATTATAGACAGAATTTGTACTCCATCGAATGGGTGAAGATGATAAATGGATTGCAATCTGTGAAGTTGTTCCCATGTGGTCAAACCACCCCATTTTGGGTGATGAAGATCTTTCGACCATCTGTCAAATTTTTCAGTGTCTGCGGCCTCATGTACCCAATGATGGCCAAATATAGTTTTAGTAAACGTCAAACCGTCTTCGTCTACTTCTTTGCTTCCAATTTTAACCCGTTTGCGTTTAAAAGGGGCAAATCGAATTACTTTATTATTTTGCATTCTAGGAAAGCTTGTTTTATCACTTTCTTTATATGAGTCAACTGGCCAATGAAATTTAGGTTTTGATTTAGCACTGACACTTGATCTTTGCTTTGGAACTGGAGCTGATTGTGCAACTGGGGTTGCTTGTTGAATTGGAGCTATTTGAGGAACTGAAATTGTTTTCGAAATTGAATTTGGAGGTGAAACTGGAGTTGGAACTATGTTGCTCAGAGTACTTACTCCAGCACTAGAACTAACATTCAGGTTTGTGCTTTGATTTAAATTATGAGCTGCTAGATTGTCTGTCAAGATTTTGCACTGTCCTTTAAAATTGCTCATTTCACCTTCCAAAACACATCTTTCCTCGATCAACTGACAATTTTGACTTTTGATTTCATCAAATTCTCTTTGTAACCATTGGTATTTGGACTCTGATTCAATGTTTTTACATTGCAATTATCCAATTTGAAATGATTGTTGTTGAACTTTAAAGATTTTGTTTTCCAATAATGTTCTAATTTGATCACAGTGCTCAAGTCTAGCTTTTGCATCTCGTAATTCCTCAAGAACTGCGGCTAGTTGGTCTTTAGTGGACTTAAGGTCATGATCACTTTTATTTTTAACGATTACCTCTTGCTGTCTGCGAAGCTGTGCCATTATTGCAATAGACCATTGTGCACGTTTTTCACCGTTTAAGCGTGTGGTTTTTCCCCATGCCCTTTTGATATTATTGAGAGACCACTGTCCTTTGGGGATATCCTATTTTGATTCACTTTTTCTTAACTTCAGGCAGTCCAAATTGGCTACGAATCATAGATCTAAAATCACCCAATACATCGTCAATAGAGACATCCGGTACAGCGCGACCTCCCTTGGTAGTTGTGGGAAGTAGTTCTTTCCCATTTAAAGGTAATGAATCTATTTTAGGATTCATTTCGACCATAAACTCAACCTTACACCCAGTTTTTTGGTCGTCGACTATGTGTAATCTGTATACACTACCGTGACTATTTTTTCAGTCCCGTTTTATTTTAGTTTCAACGACCAGCACCCGATTGAATTAACACAGTCTATAAAAATGTCCTTTCTTTTTTGATTTGATTTGATTTATTATTTTCACATGTATTAGTATACAGTGAAAACTATTGTTTCTTGCATGCTGTACAA
This sequence comes from Scyliorhinus torazame, assembly GCF_047496885.1. Classification (NCBI taxonomy): domain Eukaryota; kingdom Metazoa; phylum Chordata; class Chondrichthyes; order Carcharhiniformes; family Scyliorhinidae; genus Scyliorhinus; species Scyliorhinus torazame. The sequence continues at coordinate 31,709,776 of NC_092714.1, forward strand.
ACAATGCATACCATACATAGGGAAGGAAGGAGAGACTGCAGAATATAATGTTACAGTTATAGCAAGGTGTAGAGAAAGGATCAACTTAATACGAGGTAGGTCCATTCAAAGGTCTGATGGCAGTAGGGAAGAGGCTGTTCTTGAGTCGGTTGGTATGTGATCTCAAACTTTAGTATCTTTTTCCTGACGGAAGAAGGTGGAAGAGAGTATGTCCGGGGTGCGTAGGGTCCTTAATTATGCTGGCTGCCTTTCTGAGGCAGCGGGAATTATAGATAGAGTCAATGGATGGGAGGCTGGTTTGCGTGATGGACTGGGCTACATTCACAACCTTTTGTAGTTTCCTGTGGTCTTGGGCAGAGCAGGCTCCATGCCAAGCTGTGATAAAACCAGAAAGAATGCTTTTTATGGTGCATCTGTAGAAATTGGTGAGCGTCGTAACTGACATGCCAAATTTCCTCAGTCTTCTGAGAAAGTAGTCGTTGGTGGGCTTTCTTAACTATAGTGTCGGCATGGGGGGACCAGGACAGGCTGTTGGTAATCTGTACACCTAAAAACTTGAAGCTCTCGACCCTTTCTATTTCGTTCCCATTGATGTAGACCGGGGCATGTTCTCCACTACGCTTCCTGAAGTCGATGACAATCTCCTTCGTTTTGTTGACATTGAGGGAGAGATTATTGTCGTCACACCAGTTCACCAGATTCTCTATCTCATTCCTGTACTCTGTCATGTCATTGTTTGAAATCCGACCCACTACCGTGGGGTCATCAGCAAATTTGAAAATCAAGTTGGAGGGGAATTTGGCCACACAGTCATAGGTGTATAAAGAGTATAGTAGGGGACTCAGGACGCAGCCTTGTGGAGCATCGGTGTTGAGGATGATCGTGGAGGAGGTGTTGTTGCCTATCTTTACTGATTGTGGCCTGTGGGTTAGAAAGTTTAGGATCCAGTCGCAGAGGGAGGAGCCGAGGCCACGGAGATTGGACATGAGTTTCGTAGGAATAATAGTGTTGAAGGCTGAGCGGTAGTCGATTAAATAGGAGTCTGACATAGGTGTCTTTGTTATCTAGGTGTTCCAGGGTAGAGTGCAGGGCCATGGAGATGGCGTCTGCTGTGGTCCTGTTGCAGGGTAGGCTAACTGTAGAGGATCAAGGCAATCCGGGAGGCTGGGGTTGATTCGTGCCATGACTAACCTTTCGAAGCACTTCATGATGATGGATGTCAGAGCCACTGGATGATAGTCATTAAGGCATGCTGCATGACCTTTTTGGCACAGGGATGATGGTCGTCTTCTTGAAGCAGATAGAGACCTCAGATTGTTGTAAAGAGAGGTTGAAGATGTCTGCGAATACACCCGGCATCTGATCTGCGTAAGACCTGAGTGCTCGTCCGGGTACCCCATCCGGGCCAGTGGCTTTCCGTGGGCTGACCTTCGAGAAGGCTGCTCTGATGTCTGCAGTGGTGATCTTAGATACAAGTTCATCCGGGGTAGAAGGCTCGCTCTCGCTGACCTCTTGCTCAAAGCGGGCATATATTGCGTTGAGCTCATCAGGGAGGGGTGCGTTGGCGCCGACTATTTTACATGCCTTCATCTTGTAGCCCGTTATGTCTTGCAAACCTTGCCATATACGGCGGGGATCCGTGTGGCTAGCCTGGGACTCGAGCTTGGTCCGGTACTGTCTTTTGGCATCTTTGATGGATTTCTTTAGATCATATCTGGCTTTCTTGTACAGGTCGGGGTCGCCTGACTTGAACACCTCAGACCTAGACCTCAGCAAGCAGTGGATATCCCTGTTCATCCAGGGTTTCCGGTTGGGAAACACGCGGATTTGCTTCTTTGGCACACAGTCTTCTACACACTTACTAATGAAGTCAGTTACTGTAGTGGCGCACTCGTTCAGGCTGGTTGCATAGCTTTTAAATACTGACCAGTCCACTGACTCTAAACAGTCCCGTAGGAGATCATCCGATTCCTCAGACCAACAATGCGCGACTTTCTTTGACGGATTCTCCCGCTTCAGTTTTTGCTTAGAAGCCGGGAGCAGGAGCACAGCCTTGTGGTCAGATTTGCCAAAGTGTGGGTGGGCGATAGAGCGGTAGGCATGTTTGATATTTGTGTAGCAATGGTCCAGGATGTTTGGGCCTCTGGTGGAACAGGTGATGTGTTGGTGGTAACTTGGTAGTACACACTTGAGCTTGGCCTGATTGAAGTCCCCAGCTACAATGAACAAGGCCTCGGGATGTTTTGTTTCAAGGCTATTTGTGATGGTGAATATTTCATCCAGTGCGATTTCCACGTTCTCATGGGGTGGGATGTAAACTGCTGTCAGGATAACGGAGCTGAACTCCCGCGGAAGGTTTAGCGTCTGGTATTCTAGATCCGGGGAGCAAAAACTCGCCAGTGTTGTTACATCTAGGCACCAGGAGATGTTGATCAGGAAGCAGACCCCACCTCCCCTAGCCTTACCTGAGGCCACCGTACGATCCATTCGGTGGATTGAGAAGGCCTCTGGTTGTCGGGCACAGTCCAGTGAAGCAGGAGTGAGCCATGTTTCCGTGAAACAGAGCACACAGCAGTCCCTTAGTTCTCTTTGAAAAGTGAGTCTGGCTTTAAGTTTGTCTAGTTTGTTTTGTAGAGATGGGGCATTAGCAATGAGTTAGCTAGGCAGAGGGGCTTTGGGGCCGCGTTGTTTCACTCTCTCCTGCAGGCCTGCACGTTTTCCACGCTTCCTGGAGTGACGGCTTCTTTTCGAGCCTGGGAGACGGAGAGAGTATGCAGTGTTAAAGGAATAGTTGTGTCCAATGAGGTTATTCACTCTGGTCGGTGTGTGGATGGAGGACTTGTTGCCTTGCTTGGGGTTCCTGCGTCGGTAGGTGGGTTGAAGCACTGCTTGGTGCGGCTTTAAGACTTTTAATGGGTGAAAAAGATGTTTCTTGCCCTCGTCTAGCCGTTTTTCTTTGGGTCTTCCGTCCTTCTGGGCTTCCGTTAACGATACGATCATTCGTGTTCCGACATCCTCCGATTCTCCCTGATCGTCTCCGACTCGTTCCGAAGGTTTCCGAAACTCTCTGATTTTGTCTCAACGCTCCTCCCTTTTTGCCGTTGTAGATATCTACCATGCGGATCATGGTAGAAGTTTTCATCCATTAAAACGTCTCGGGTGCAAATAAGAATCGTTTATTGCCTCGCTTTGATTACAATTGAGAGTCACTTAAATCTTATTCTCTAATAAGTCCGGCTAGCAAAAAGGACTTAAAAGAGAAACAACTTGTACACAATTTAACTTTCAAAATAATACAGAAATGGTTTCTTGCTTACAGCAAAACAGCTTGCATTTACTTCAAGAGTTAGTGGAAAAGTGAAAGTAGAGACAGCGAATAGTTTAAATCAAAGTATAGATGATTCCGGAATAAAGATGGCTGTACGGACCCTCGCGGTTAAACAAAATCATATCAGTCTTTAGCGATCTATCTACACCCCTATGTAATCCTAATTGGTTTGGGTTTGAATCAAATTAGTTTGATTTGACAGTTAGCTGTCAATCTTCAGTGTGCAACATTAGTTTTAAATGTTTCATGTCTGCATACTTGTGCATGTTATGGAATGCGATTCTGTGCTGTTATCGCGACCAGCTTAAACTGGCCTTCTGCTGACTTAGCTGTTATCAATATTGTGAACAATGGTGCCTTCATATTACAATGTCGTTGCTATGGTGTTGCTATGTCCTTGATCTGATAAACAAGTATAGTGTCAAACTGTCTTGCAAATGTATTAGCTCAGTTAAAGCGCTGTTTTAATTTATAATGGAATTGTGCTGTTTTGTGTTTCTGTATGTTTTGTGATGGCCTGAGGTTATGAGTGAATGTAAAATGGGTATTTAAAGACTAGGGATTAATATTTATGCTAAATAGCTATCTTTTACCTATCAGGCGTATTAGAAAATAGTCGGTTTCTACACTACTGTTTGACTCGGAGTATTATTACAGTCACCATTGATCCTGTCTCAGCTAACTGTGTGGTTTGGGTGCAGGAGGTGGCAAGGAGTTAAATGCCAGTTTCTCTACAGATGGACACTTCACAGCTCTGGTCACCACAATACAAGGAGGATGTGAATGTCCAGAGTGGATTTGGAGGTGATGTACAAAGAGATTGCCAGAACTGGAGAATTTTGGCATGGGAAAGATTGGATAGATTAAAGTTATTTGCTTTCAAACAGAGGAGAATGAGGGGTGATTTAATTAAGGTGTATAAAATTCAGGAGTCCAGACAGAGTGGCTAGGAGAGACCTATTTCCCTTGGCCTACAGGTCATTATAATAATCTTTATTATTGTCACAAGTAGGCTTACATGAACACTGCAATGAAGTTACTGTGGAAAATATCCTAGTCGCCACACTCCGGCACCTGTTCGGACACACTGAGGGAGAATTCAGAATGTCCAAGTTACCCAACAGTACGTCTTTCTGGACATGTGGGAGGAAACCCACACAGACACTGATAATGTGCAGACTCCACACAGACAGCGACCCAAGCCGGGAATCGAACCTGGTGCTGTGAAGCCACAGTGCTAACCACTGTGCTACCGTGCTGCCCATTAACTAATGAGAATAGATTTAAAGTGGAAGGGTTAGAGTCAAGTTGTGAATTTTTTCCAATAAAAGGTAGTGTTGGGCCTGGAACTCACTGCCTGAAGGGTGGGAGAGGCAGAAACTCTCATCTCATTTAAACAAAAACATTCAGATGTTCACTTAAGTACCATAACCTACAGGGTTACAGACCAAGAGTTCAAAAGCCGGATCGTTCTTTTTCAGGCCAATCAGCCTTCAGTGCTGCAATTTCTATAAATTTAGCGTTCAAATACTTGTGCCGGAATTTTCGAGCCACGCCAGTGGTGAGAATCGGTGCAGGCGGGACCAGAAAATTTGGAGAGCAGCCAAACATTAGTTGACTTTGGATGAGAACTGGGGCGGCATGGTGGTACAGTGGTTAGCACTGCTGCCTCACAGTGCCAAGCACCCGGGTTTGATCCCGGCCCCGGATTTGCACGTTCTCCCCAAGGGAAATAGGTGGGTCTTGCCCCAACAATCCAAAGATGTGCAGGATAGATGGTTTGGGCATGCTAAATTGCCCCTCAATTGGAAGAAAGAATTGGGTACTCTAAATATATATGCAAAAAAAGTTTGGATGAGAACTTCCAGTTCTGCCCTTGTTGGATTGGAAAGTCCCACCCTTGAGTACAGATTGGTTAACTCCAAGGGATAAGAAGCACTGAAGCTGTGGTCTCCTTGCTATGGTTCACCTTGTACCAAATATACTTCCATGGTATAAAAACAGCAAATGTTGAAAACATTTGGGTCTGTATATCCCAGCATTTTGTGTTATTTCAGATTTCCAGTTTTCATCACTTCCGTGGTGATTGGTCCTGATGTCCTGTATAAACCATTCCACATGATCTCAATTACAAGTTATCTTCTGAAATGGAACTTGGAACCCATCACTTTATTACTTACTGCCCTCATTGGAATATGGCCATTCAAATAGAAACAGCCTCCACACTGCTTCATGTTTGAATTAGTAGCGATTGTATTTATCAAGAACCAGTCAGCAGATCATGCCTATACTGCAACAAGCAGAACTAGAAAAGAGGGATTCAATTCTCTTCTGGAGTTTACTGTCCTCTTATTTTGCATGTTGCTGGAACTCCTGCAAAAGAGCATTTAATTAAATGCACAGAGATTTTGAGTGGTACGTTACTAAACCTGCTCAGGTGGTGAGGTAGCACAGTGGTTAGCACTGTTGCTTCACAGTGCCAGGGACCCAGGTTCAATTCCTAGCTTGGGTCACTGTCTGTGCGGAGTTTGCACGTTCTCCCCGTGTCTGCGTGGGTTTCCTCCGGGTGCTCCTGTTTCCTCCCACAAGTCCCAAAAGAAGAGCTGTTAGGTAAATTGGACATTCTGAATTTTCCCTCAGGATACCCGAACAGACGCCGGAGTGTAGCGACTAGGGCAATTTCACAGTAACCCCATTACAGTGGTAATGTAAGCCTACTTGTGACACTAATATAGATTATCATTATTAAATGGTGCTGCCTCTTTCTAAGAGTGCTTGTTTTTTTTCAGATGGCCAAACTTCTGCAGAAAGATGGAGAGACTGAGCTCCAAATGAGAATTGAAATTGGAAACATGAAGCAGGAGTTAACAATGATCAGCATGATGGATGAATTTGCTCGATATGCACGGCTGGAGCGCAAGATCAACAAAATGACTGATAAACTGAAAACTCACGGTACAGAGAAGCTAGTTGTCGATTTTAAAAAGCAAGCAGCAGGCAAAAGCAAAAAAAGTAACAATTACGGAGTTGTTTTTTTTCCTTTTGAGAGTTATGGGGAAAAACGTATGTTGTCTCTTACCCCACTCTGTCCCACCACATAATGCTGACACTTGAACAAGGAGAAGGAAGTGGAAAATTATGCTGCAAAATGAGATTGGTCTGAATGACTTTTTCCCCCTGACTCCTCTTCCGTTGCAACTGTTCTCTCCCCATCACTGACTGAGCCTGGGGAGCCCTTTGAATCTCAAATTCAATATTATTCTGCTCTCCCTTCTCTTCCAATTCCTCTCCTCTGCCTTATTTTCCTGAATCATTAACTCCCTCAGAGGTGCAGCGCTTTGGGGCTCCGTTAAATGTTCATTTTTCATGTGGGAACCATAAAGTTTAGTGCCAAAAAGACTGTAGAAGAGATCATATGGGCCCTAATCCATCTCCTTTTCCACTGTACACACTTGCTAACTTTTAGGATGTCTCTGTATAGAATGATCAGGAACATTTCCAACACCACCACAATCCAGTTTCAGTTCATTGTATAATCTACGCTATTGCCCTTGCTGAGATCTATTAATCGGGGAGGGTCACCTACTGCTTTTGCCTTGAGATCTTGCTTTCAAGCTATTCAGGTAGCACATTTTCAAAAACAAATCACTGCTGGAAATTTGAAATAAAAATAGAAAATGCTGGAAATACTCAACAGGTCTGGCAGCATTGGTGGGGAGGGGAACGGGGAGCTTTTTCTTTCACAAGCCCATTATTCTTTAAAATGTGATCCATTCCACAAGGCAGCATAATATTCCACCTAAAAAGCTGGAGGAACAGCACCTCTCTAATTGTTTTCAGTTCTGTGGTAGGTGAGGAGAACCATATTACAACTAGATGAATATTCTACGCCAGGGAAGAGGGAAAAACCAGGTTGGTTATCTGTAGCAGATCGCCATCGCCAGTGACAGCTTGTATCTGAACCTTGAACAAAACCAGAATCATGTTTGATTAATGTTTACGGACAAATAAGTGGCCAATTTATTTTCCAATTTGCCTGAGTTTTCCTGCCTTTGCTCTCATACTCTCATTGATTCTCTTGTGGTATTATTCCAGTTTTTCTAGTTTACAGTGATTCAGAAACTCATGGCAGCATTGAATCTTGCAAAACCAAAGGACCATTTGGCCCAAATGTTCTTTGAAAGTGTTGCCTAATTAATTCCACTCTTTCATCATAGTCCTGCAATATTTTCCTTTTCACATACGCATCCAATTCCATTTGGATGATTATTATTGAACCTGCTCCCCTCCACCTTTTGAAGCAGTGCATTCATTCAATGGAAGTTGGTCAACTGTACAGATTATATCCCAACAGTGAGGTTGTAGCTGATTCTGATTAAGCAACTGAGGAAATAAAATTAAATGCTACAATGGAGGATGTCTTTTTCCATGAACGGTAACTCAGTGACCTTAATTTCTCTTTTTTGTTCTTGAAAAATGATGGCTTCTGGCTTGCACTAATTAGGACCGCACGGGCATGAAATAAAATTAGATTATCTTCTGTCAATTGCCCGGCGATTTGTACTGAGCAATGTGTCCTCTTTTTATAGTCAAAACAAGGACAGCACAGTTAGCGAAGATCAAGTGGGTGGTGAATATTGCATTTTATATTGTTCAGGTAAGTCCATTTTAATGTTTTTAACCTATTTTGCCTAAATTAGCCATCACGTTGCTATTAGTGCAGAAAATAGTTACCCGCATAGGAGCAGAATTAGGCCACTCGACGCATCGAGTCTGCTCCGCTATTCAATCATGGCTGATATTTTTCTCATCCCCCATTCTCCTGTCTTCCCTCCCTAACCCCTGATCCCTTTATTAATTAATCCCCTTATTAATTGGCATGGGTAGCCTGGAGGCAGAGTTCATTGAATGCATTAGAGATTGTTTCCTGGACCACTGTGTTGGGTAACCAATCGGGGCAGAGGCTACTCTCGATTTGATATTCTGTAATAATGAGGAGGGATTAAGTAATGACCTCCTAATTAAGGATCCACCAGGGAGAATTCAGTTTGGGGGCGAGGAAATGGAGTCCCACATTAATGGTCTGGAATTAAACAAAGGAAATTACATAGGCTTGAGGATAGATTTGGCCAGTATAGATGGGCAGAAAGGCTAAAAGGTGGGACAGCTGATGAGCAGTGGCAGTTGTTTAAGGAGATACTCAATTCCTCACAACTAAAATATATCCCAGTGAGGAAGAAAGATGGGAAATGGGGTAAAAAACATCCATGGCTAAACCAGGAGGTCAAGGACATTATAAAGACAAAAACTAAGTTGTATCATAATGCAAAGACCAGTGGCAGGCTGGAAGATTGGGAAGCTTTCACAAAGGGATACTAAAAACATAATAAAAAGAGCTAAGGTAAATTACAAAAACGAACTAGCACAGAATATCTGAAAGGATAGCAAAAGCTTCTACATGTACAGAAAAGGGAGTCGCTAAGGTGAATGTTGACCCCTTGGAAGGGAGTCGCTAAGGTGAATGTTGACCCCTTGGAAGGGAGTCGCTAAGGTGAATGTTGACCCCTTGGAAGGGAGTCGCTAAGGTGAATGTTGACCCCTTGGAAGGGAGTCGCTAAGGTGAATGTTGACCCCTTGGAAGGGAGTCGCTAAGGTGAATGTTGACCCCTTGGAAGATGAAACTAGTGAGTTAATAGTGGAGAATGCAGAAATACGAAATCAATACTTTGCCTCAGTTTTCACGATAGAGGACACTAGTACCATCCCTGTAGGAACAGGCAATTCCGAGCTAATAGAAAGGGTGGAACTTGGAACAATCAGCATCAATAGGGAAACAGTACAAAGAAAAAAGAACAATACAGCACAGGAACAGGCCCTTCGGCCCTCTAAACCTGTGCCGATTATGATACCTGCCTAAATTAAAACTGTCTGCACTTATGGAGTTTGTATCCTTCCATTCCCACCCGATTCATATATTTGTCTAGATGTCCTTTAAATGCCGCTATCGTACCTGCTCCCACCACCTCCCCAAGCAGCGCGTTCCATATATTTACCACCCTCTGTCTTTAAAAAAATAAACTTGCCTCGCACATCTGTTCTAAATTTTTCCCCAAGCACTTTAAACCTATGTCCCCTAGTACATGACTCTCCTACCCTAGGAAAGAACATCTGATTATCCACTCTGTCCATATCACTCAATCTTGTAGACCTCTATCAGGTCGCCTCTCAACCTCCGTCGTTCCAATGAGAACCGACCAAATTTATCCAACCTCTCCTCCTAACTAATACCCTCCATACCAGGCAACATCCTCTTAAACCTCTTTTGTACTCTCTCCAAAGCATCCACATCCTTCTGGTAGTGGCCTAATTCTGCTCCTATATCTTATGCACTTATAATTCAGAACCTATCTATCTCTGTCTTGTGATTTGGCGTCCACAGCCTCCTGCGGCAAAGAGTTCCACGGATTTACCACCCTGTGGCTGAAGAAATTCCTCCTCATCTGTGTTTTAAAGGATTGTCCCTTTAATGTGAGGTTGTGCCCTCTGGTTCTATTTTTTCCTACTAGTGGAAACATCCTCCTACATCCAGTCTATCTAGGCCTCGCAGTATCTTTTAAGTTTCAATAAGATCCCTCCTCATCCTTCTAAACTGCAATAAGGACAGACCCAGTATCCTCAACCGTTCCTCATATGACAAGCTCTTCATTCCAGGGATCATTCTTGTGAACCTCCTCTGGACCCTTTCCAAGGCCAGCACATCCTTCCTTGGATATGGGGCCCAAAACTGCCCACAAAATGGGGTCTGACCAGAAGTACATCCCTGCTCTTGTATTCTAGCACTTTTGACATGAATGCTAACATTGCATTTACCTTCAACTGCTGACTGAACCTGCACATTAACGTTAAGAGAATCTTGAACAAGGACTCCCAAGTCCCTTTGTGTTTCTGATTTCCCCATTTAGAAAATAGTCTATGCCTCCATTCCTCCTTCCAAAGTGCATAACTTCAAAGTAATTATTTGAGATGTTTCTGAGACATTATGAGCTATATAAAATATGTCTCGAGTGAAAATTGTGCTCATTTAAGGGATGTTATTGAAAGATCAAATTTTATTTATTACTGTGTCATCATTGAAATCTAGATGCAGAGTTTTGTAAATATATGTATTATATATGTATCATACTTGGGAATGTACCTCAATCCCAAATGTTAACAAAAGGCTTTGCTGCAATATGATACTTGCGCCTTACATTAGCCATCCATACTTCCTTTGAGAATGTCAGGATGTGCAGCTTTGATTTGCAATCTAAAATCTAGACTTGAAATGAAAATCGCTTATTGTCACAAGTAGGCTTCAAATGAAGTTACTGTGAAAAGCCCCTAGTCGCCACATTCTGGCACCTGTTCGGGGAGGCTGTTACGGGAATTGAACCGTGCTGCTGGCCTGCCTTGGTCTGCTTTCAAAGCCAGCGATTTAGCCCTGTGCTAAACTGATACCTTCAGTTCTGCAGACTGCCCAATCTCATTGTATAAAGGATTTATACTGCTGGCAAAGAGAGAAGACCATCATGTCGTTTAGATTCAGACTATAGTCCAGCAAAAGGGGCCTAGGTTAACTTGCTGTGTTGTATCGTAAGATATTGAAACAGAAGGAGAGAGTCGATCTTGGGTTTATTCACTGAAACCATAGAAGGAAATAGGTGTGATCTTAGGGGCAGGTTACCAAGACAGTTGGAAAATGGGATGAAATTTCTAGTTACCACCAGAAACTGAGACAAGAATAAAAATAAAATTGGGGCGGCATGTGGTGCAGTGGTTAGCACTGGGATTGAGGCGCTGAGGACCCGGGTTTGAATCCCGGCCCTGGGTCACTGTCGGTGTGGAGTTTGCACGTTCTCCCCGTGTCTGCGTGGGTTTCACCCCCACAACCCCAAAGATGTGCTGGTTAGGTGAATTGGGCATGCTAAATTAGCCTTAATTGGAAAAAGAAAAATAATTGGCTACTCTAAATTTATTTTAAAAAGAATCAAAATAAAACTGGAGTCAGACGGTAATGCAATAGATGTAATATGTTGTAACTCGGAAATAAAGGAGTCCAGACTTTTTCATTTTGAAGGTGTGAAATTGAAGGACAGATACATTTATGATGCATTGAAAGCCTTGTGTATTACATACACTTTTTGCAAGGGTCGCATTAATACTCCACCCTCCTCCGATTCAATGGTACCGTTAATATTACAGAACCGCAGGTTGGCACTGCTGGCTCATGGTGCCGAGGTCCCAGGTCCGACCCCGGCTCTGGGTCACTGTCCATGTGGAATTTGCACATCCCCCCCCCCCCCCCCCCCCCCCCCCCCGTGTCTGCATGGGTTTCGCCCCCACAACCCAAAGATATGCAGGATAGGTGGATTGGCCACGTTAAATTGCCCCTTAATTGGGAAAAAAATGAATTGGGTACTCTAAATTTAAAATAAAATATTACAGGGCCGCATAACCTGTGATTTGAATCACAGGAAATCAACCATTGGTTGCAGGTGAAGCTCTGCAATAGTTTGTTAAGAGAGGTCTTCAATGCTGACCACTGAAAAATGTTCGAGTTTGAGGATGAAGCATGTAAATTACATTATTCTTTGCTGAAATGTCCATTGTAAATGATTATATTATGTTTTTCTGTCAGGCAGTGCTAATGATTTCCCTGATACTGAAATATTATTCTGAACCTGTTGCTATGCTCCCACGAAAATGGATGGCGCCTTTGGAGCGGATGGTAGCTTTCCCAACTGGAATAGAAGGTACAGTATAATTAGGCAAAGTTTCATTTAAATTGTCCTTGTTTTAAACAAATCAGATCTCTGGAAAGCTTGTCTTTTTTTTTTTCTTTTTTTCCCCCTTTTTTTCTCTCTTCCCATAACTAGCTCTTCTGTATTGCTCTATTCACACAGCAGCCCTTGGCATCTTACCCAAGTGGCTTTTCCAAATATCAGTGCAAATTATTGAAGGTTAGCGGCCTTGTTGGGGACAACTGAGCTTATCATTATTCTACTTGTGCACTCCATGTCTAGTAAATAAGAATTTTTTTTAGTAGCTTTGGAATGAAGGCATGCAATCATCAGGATAAGCTTTATATACGTGAGACACCTGACTGACTAAAACAAAATCCCTTGCAACAAGATCAGTAGAAATCCAGCAGCAGGTTTAACTCACAACAGTCAAATTCTGGTGGTGACCAACAGATGTGGCATGCAGATGAGATTTCTAGGAACATAGGAATAGAAGTAGACCATTTGGTTTCTTGAGCCTGCTCCACCATGGAACTAAATCATGGCTAATTTTTTACCTCGACACCATCCTCGCGCACTATTCTCATATCCCTTGGTGCCATTGATATCTAGAAATCTATTGACCTCTGATTTGAACATACTCAATGACTGAGACTCCACAGCCCCCACTGGTAGAGAATTTTAAAGATCCACTATTCTCTGAAGAAATTTCTCCTCATCTCTATCTCAAAGGACTTCCCTCTTATTCTGAAGTTCTATTCTCTAGTTCCAGATCCCCAACTAGGGGAAACATCCTTTCTGCATATATCATGTAAGAATTTTGTACACTTTAATGAGTTCACCTTCCGTTTTTATAAAGACTAGAGAATACAGGCCCCGTCTCCTTGGATGTTCTTCCAAGAACAACCCCGCCAATTGTGGGATTAATCTGGTGAATTTACGTTGCACTCTGTCTTTGACACTGACACCAAAGCTGTACACTGCTGCTGATGCTTTGTCACCAGACTCTATAACAATTTCGAGAATCACGGCTGGCCGCTGGGAGAATCGGCGCTCGCCGTTGGCAAAAGGCGAGCGGCGATTCTCCAGCCCGGATGAGCCGAGCGGCCGCCCCAACATGACAGGTTCCCGCCGGCGCCGTCCACACCTGCTCGCTGCCGGCGGGAACTGCGCGAATGCTGGGGGGGGGGGGGGGGAGCGCGGCCTGTGGGGGGAGGGAGGGGGGGTTCCTGCACCGGGGGGAGGTGGCCTCCAATGGGGTCTGGCCCGCGATCGGTGTTCACCGATTGGCGGGCCAGCCTCAAAAGGAGGACCTCCTTTCCTCCCCTGCCCCGCAAGATCCATCCACCATCTTCTTGCGGGGCGGCATCGGGGAGGACGGCAATGTCATTTACGCGGCACTGCTTTTTACGCGGCGCCAAGGCCCAGCGTGCGTAAATGACGCGACGCCGCTCCTAGTCCCCGGGGGCGGGAGAATAGGGGGCTGGGAGCGGGCTCCAACACTGGAGTGAAACACTCCGGTTTTCACTCCGGCGTCGGCACTTAGACTCCCGATGGGAGAATCACGCCCCAGCTTTTCCCAGTCTCTCCCCACTTACTAAATACTCTGCATTTCTGTTTTTCCTACTAAAGTGGATAACTTCAAATTTCCCACATTCTCTTTCATCGGCCATATTTTTACCCACTCACTGAGTCTGTCCAAGTCTCTTTGAAGCATCTTTGCATCCTCCTCTTAATGGTCACACATTCAAATCATTGATATAGATTGTGAATAGCTGGGGTCTAAGCACTGATCCTTGCAATACCCCACTAGTCACGACCTTCCAACCTAGAGAATGATCCGTTTATTCCTACTCTGTTTACTGTGCGTTAGTAGAGAGACAGTGGTGTAGTGGACTAACAATCCAGAAACCCAAGGTCATGCTTTTGGAATCCTGGTTCGAATCGCACTCATGCAGGTGGTGAAATTTGAATTCAATAAAAATCTGGAATTGAAGTCCAATGTTGACCATGAATCCATTGCCGATTGTCGTAAAAACCAATCTGTCTAATGGATTTAGGAAGGAATGGGCACAGCTAATATTGAGAAAGTACTAGGATGTCTTAGTGATCCAGGTTCCATGTGGGGGCAAATGGAGGTGAGTTCTTGCAAGAGTTCCAGCCTCGGTGCTGAAGTAACATGCATCCTTGCCTGTTTCTCAGGCAAGATTTTCTTCAAACTCCGTGTCCATCCTGAGTTCAGACAGCATTTTAAACTTAGCTCTGTCTTTGGCCTATATCTGCAGTAATCATCTCTTTTTGCCAGTGGGTTTTAGATTTGTCATTTGGGTCATGGGAGGGGACGGATTTGGGTACCCTAAATTTAAAAAAAAAAAAAAAAAAAAAAAAAAAATATTTGGGGTATCAGACTCACCAGTGCTGCGGATGAAGGTGAAAGGGGATGTTCTCTCCTTTGCCTCATTAATTTCCCGGAGACGAGGTTCTGCTTGGGTGGAGATCTTCCATTCGATCTGTGCCTCGGCTTAGTTGGGTGATCTCATGTCATTCTTGTATTTGGGGAAGATTAAGTACACCATTTGAAAGTTGGTAGTAGAGTTCTACCTAAGATGACCACCATTAATTTCCTTCTTTTAAAGAGTTGATGATGAGGTTTGATTTAATGTTGGGGGATTAAGTTAATGAGGATTCTTCACTGTTTGTGTTCATTTTGCATTGTAACGTATATTAACTGTTTCATATTACTGTTTATTTTTACATATAAATTTAAAGTACCCAATTTTCTTTTCCCAATTAAGGGGTCATTTAGTGTGGCCAATCCACCTACCCAGCACATCTTTGGGTTGTGGGGGTGAGACCCATGCAGACACTGGGAGAATGTGCAAACTCCACACGGACAATGACCCAGAGCCGGGATTGCACACTGGTCCTCAGCACTGTTGAATTTCAAGTCCTCTCTAATGCCCTAGTTATATGACTTGCCAGAACACTGGTTCTAGCATGGTTGAGGTGAAGACTGACCTAACCGTATCAGCTCCCACTTTCCCCAGCACTTGATGTCTGCCCAGGAACCGTTACTAATTTCTTCCACACAAATCTTAACTGTCTAATTTTATTTACCCTATGCCAATTTGCTTGTAGCTCGGGTAATGATCCAGTGATTATTACCTTTTTTGAGGTTCTGCTTTTTGTTTTAGCCCCGAGCTGCTCATACTGTCTAAGCAAAACATCTTTCTTATCCCTACCGATGTTGTTCGTATCAATTGTGAACCCAGTGCTCCAGCTCAGAGCAGATGTCCTTAACTCTGGCACTGAGCAGGGCTCACTGTTGACTTGCTGCCCCCTATCACTACTACGTTCCGCTTTGCTCCCCCCACTTGAATGCCATACTTCATCATGGTAACATGCTCTGACTTGCAGCCCTTCTCCTCATCCACATTGGTAGCAAGCCCCTTGTATGCGTTGGCAAAGTCACAGTCTGAGGCTGCTCCACCATTACCCCCTGATTCTCCTTAACCTAAATGACTCACAATCACACTGTCCTGTACCTGACCAATGATCAACTCTAAAGTTCTGCCTAACCTTCTGGAACAGTGTCCAGGTAACTATTTTTTCCCCCACCCCCCCTCCCCACCCATTTCAGCTCAGCAAATTGCCGATGAAGACACCTAAGCTGCAGACAATTGCTGCAGATGTGCTTCTCTGGTCTGACAGTACATTTCACAGACTCCCACATACTACAGACATGCATACCACTAGCCCCGCCATTTCTATCCAATTTTATTTAACTAGTCAATTAGTTGATAATTAATCATAATCTTTATTTTTATTAGTGTCACAAGCAAGCTTACAGTAACGCTGCAATGAAAGTTATTGTGAAAATCCCATAGTCGCCACACTCTGTTCGGGTATACTGAGAGAGAATTCAGAATGTCCAATTCACCTACCAGCACACACAAAGTGATAGAAAGTTGCACTCGGAAGAAAGATTGGGAAGAAAACTCACCAATTGCTGGAGGCTGAAAAAAAAAGAAGAAAAAGCAGCCCCCCCTTGCCCCACTGCACTGAATCCCACCTGAACCAAAACTACTCATTAAATCTGCGACTCACTCAGACATAGTCTGTTTTGATATTTCCAATATCAATATTTTATAAACATGTTTAACAAGTTTAATGCGAAGCATACAGAAAGATGAATCATCCCATCAAGATCGCACCTTGTATCTGCCGTGAGCAAAACTGCCCCCGGGAACGTTCTGTAAAACGTCTGAGCTCTTAAAGGTTATTGAGCAAAAATCCAGAATATCTAACTTTCCAGTCCTTGTTTCTCCATTATTCAACTCCGTCCTGTCGCTTTCTGTCTTCATGATTCTAGCAGCATAGGAACTATTCTAAATATTTGAACATTTGTGTATCTCAGAACTGTTGGACCCATTTCTGACTAATCATTTGGAGCAGTTGATTAGCTGGGTGCATGTCACGCATGTCTTTGGGTAGGCAGGAGAGATGAGCAAGAGAATTTTGGATTTCCTAGCTAACTTTATATTGTGCAGTTGCTTTCCCTCTAGTTTACAAATGGCACACTGATTCTACTTCATGTTTCAGTGACCATGAATGAAAATTGATGCACTTTTGTTATATATACACAGGACTCTGTATTACGATGCACATCTGACTTGCTTTGTTTTTCTTTGCAGGTGGCGTTGGAATTACCTGCTGGCTCCTGGTGTGCAATAAAGTTGTGGCTGTAGCATTGCAGCCATTTGGCTGAAATGTCACCCTGGGAAATTTTGTTAACTTGCATTTAATTTATTACTCTGGATTCATTTAAAAAAAAAAAAAAAAAATTCTTTGTGGCTTATAAATTACTTGCAAAGCCATTTTGTAAAGTAATTGTGTTTAAACTGCATCAATTTAAATGGGGATGGCGAAGAGGAGTCAGTAATTAAATTGTGTGACGTACGTAGATTTTGGAGACCAATGTAATAGAATTGGAAGATTCTAGTTGTTTTGAAATTAGAAGAAGGTCTTTGAGAGTAGTTGTGAATAACGATCTCTGTAAACGTTAGTGCCTGAGAAAGCACAATTTTAAGTTGTGATGCCAAACTATGTTTTATGATGGTCCGTGTGAACCAATTCAGGAGCTGCTGTCTAGGAGTTGCATTATCTTCATTTCATCATTGGTCCACATCTCGGAGCAATTTGTTTCAAATGGTGATTCTTTGCATTGCAGTTTTAAATACAAAATTCAATTTCCAGTGCTGACAGGAAACAAACTAATTGAAATAAGAGCTTGAACAGAACCTGATGGTATACTATGCACCCTTTGTTAGCGAAGCTGGAGCTGAAAGCCTTGTAATTAGCTAACTTGGTCATCAAAACAATGAGGTGTCATAACTTGCATTTGGGGTGGAGAATGTGCGGTGCCCCCATTCTGAAGTTGTCAAGAGCTGCAGGTGGACATGTGGGAGGGTATTGGATGAGAATGGGGTGAAACAAGGAGGGCAAGAATAGTTTTCATGTAAAAATAGCTCACTGGAAATCACTATCTTGGTATAAGCATGAAAACAGCTCATTTGGTGTTCATGCCACTAATGTTCTTGGAACCTATCCCAAGGTAACATATTGGATCTGACAGAGGAAAGTGAAGGAAAACAATCAAACTACAGGAAGCCTAGCAGTGAGTGGCTGCACATTGCAAATCTTATACAATATTGTGATTGTGTATAGTGGGCTTTGTGCGGCAGTTGCAATTGACAATGTCCCTTGATCAGATGTTTTTGAAAACATAAAACAATGACATGCAGATAAGTCAAGAGCTTTTACTTTAAGAATACTGTAAATATTCTTGCAAAAAAAAAAAAAATTGTTTTGGCTGAGTTAATTTTGTGGTTCGTTGTTTTAAAAAAAAAAAACTTTGCTCAAATCGGCAATTGACAATGGGTAGATGTACTGATTTTCAGAAAATTAAGATTGGGGTTATCTCACAGCGCCGAGGACCCAGGTTTGATCCCGACCCCGGGTCACTGTGTGGAATTTGCACATTCTCGTCATGTCTGCGTGAGTCTCACCCCCCACAACCCAAAGATGTGCAGGGTAGGTGGATTGGCCCCTTAATTGGAAAAATTAAAGAGTGGGGTTTCCTATCTACTACAGACTGATTAGTGGGAACGATAGAGCGTTGCAAAGCTGCAGTTCAGAGAAGAGAAAAAAATCAGTACTTTTTGCTGTCCTAGTCTGAGGGAATTGGAAGGTTTCTTGCTCCTTAACACTGTTCTAATTTTGTTGCTAGGTGCTGTGTGGTCAGAAGCTCAGGAATTACCTTTTTGCTTTCATTGCTCCCTTCAGTTGAACTGGATCCGAGGTCTCCAGTAGTACTCCCTCAAAATAACTCCTGTTGAGATTATGCACTTATTTACAAATTGCACAGTGAAAAGTGATTACACCTATGCAAGGAGGAACTAAGTGCTATGGATGGAACCTGTATTGCAATGGCAGTTTCTAGATGAGGAAATGGTCATTTTCTCTAGTCTTCATTGCAATTGTTTCCAAGATTCTACGAATGAGAGTTTAGAAACCTGGAGTTCACACAAATATATTTTCCATTGTGTGTGACTTGTCCTTTGAAACCAGGGGATGTAGGTAGTGTCATACGGCATAGGAGGAGGCTATTTACACGGTCCACGCCATGCTGGCTCTTTTACAGCACTCCAGTCGGTCCTATTTCTCTGCTCTATCCCCGTAACCTGCAATTTATTTCCCTCTAGTAACCATACGATTTTCTTCTGAATTTATCATCTCCGCTTCGACCACCCTCTTGCCAGCAAGCTTCAGGTTATTACCACACTCTATTGCTTATAAAAATTTTAAAAAATGTTCTTCTGCACATTTTCCCTGTATCTCCTGCCCAATATCATAAATCTATACCCCCTGGTCCTGGTATTGTCTGCTAATGGGAACAGCTTTGTTTTTGTCCTTCAAGCTACTGTCAGTCTTTAACCTGAGAATAAAGGTGGTTTAAATTATATGCTGGTGTAAATGTTAATTTTTGACATTCTCTAAGCATGTAAGAAGCAGTCTCTGAATTTATTCTAACTGTCTTCATGTTTCAAACATGAGAATTTCTTGCATGTTTTGTGTACGTGTTTGTTTCAATGTTTTGAGTGTTGTTTGGAGTTGAACATAATATTTATTTTCTTCCAGTCTGCACCAGTATTTGTTAACATTGCATTTGTTTGAAAAGAAAAAGACTGTCTATAGATTGTTGCTAAGCTGGCAAGATCTCTTATTTTGTATTATTCTGCCAGAGCCATTTTCTCCCCTCTTGTAGTCAAGCTTCATGCTGATGAGGTACATTCTCCATGGAAAGTGGGTTGCCTTGTGGTACGTTACCCAATTTCCATTCTCTATCTGTGGTATTCACACACTGTACAGTGGCTGCAAGAAAATGTCCTTCGTGTATGTTACCTCAATGTGTCTTGTTGCACAGAAGTCACTAAATGTAGGACTTCTCTTTCAATGGTGCATTGAAGCTGCAGTACGTAATGCCTCAAATGAGGACATCAGTTTAATGCCCCTCCTAATTGTGATCTTGAAACAGTTCACCAAGCAACATTGAAAGGAATATTTCTTTTCTGTACCTTGCCCAGCAGAACTACTTTATATGAGAACCAGTGACAAGTAAGGTCAGAGAAACCTAATTTATGTAAAATCAATTAATTTTCTAACTTTGTTGGGGGACAAAATGGTTATATGAAGATGACTGCACCATACACTTGGGAGAGATAATGGAAGCAAATCTATCATAGTCTTTTGTATTATTAGTTATATTGTACCTGATTAACTGTATTACCTGTTAATAAACATTTGCTGCTCCTTACTAGATGTTTTTTAAATCTTTTATAATGTCTACAGTGAACATAGAGACATTTTCTTATTGATCTATAATTTAAAGGAGAAATTTGAATTAACTATATCCCATCTGAGACTACATAAAAAATTAGTTTTAAAAAATCACACTTTTGTTTAACACCCATTTCAATCGAGGTCTCTTCTCACACATGGAATTGCTACCACGGCCTTTGCAAATAAAGAGCTTTCATTTAATTAATATGCTGTGAGAACTAAACATGGAGATTGATGCTTGATTTGCAGTAGCCACACTTTATTCTATTCCTGTTTGTCATCCTGTCCCTCTATTTAATGCCATTCCTATCATTCTTGGGTGGATTCTGCATAAAACCTTCTATACTACCCATCACGTCTTGCAATGTGTTTCATTCACTCATCAATGGATAGTTGTGCTTCGAGTATAGCATTCCTTTGCAGTTATCCAGCTTCAGGTACAATTCACAATTTGGTATGAGGTGGCCTTGAACTGTCATGATTCGCGGGCATATCAAATTCAGTGGGAGGTGAAAACATAGCAGCAATGGGGATGTGGGTTGACTGTTTCTATGATCTCCACTTCCAACACATCCAGCCCCATTCCCTTCAGGTGGGTTTAAGACTTCAGGTTCGGAAGCAGCAAGAGAAATTGGTGACTGTTTTCACAAGCTCTCATTGCTCTATGATTGGTCACTGACTACCAAAGCATCATGCCAAGGATGTGACGTGGACAATGGATGCTGATGGAGTCTTTATTTGGCCCTATTTTTTTAAATCACTTAGTGCCATCATTAAAATGTGTGTCATGGGGGGGGGTCACATGATAGGAGTGTGGGAGTGGTTGGGATTTTGAGCGTTCGGGCCCTGCTCATCTTTTTAACCCTGGTACACATTCCATATTTGCTTTCTCTTGGGTTACTTAGCTTGCACTCTATCTCTGGAGACTGATTGGTGTTTTGATGATAAGTTGTAAAACTGCTTGTTTGATCGTGGCTGTCAGAGTGGCCTGGAGTGGGGCCCAGCTTGCAGCGGCGCAGTTGCTGCTGAATGGGCTCTTGCTTCGGTGCTGCTGTGTGCATCCCAGTGATGGCCACCATTGCAAATGTTGCCTTGGTTGAAGATCTTGGCTTTGGTGCCGGTCGTCAGAGCTCACTTTGAGGAATTGTGGGGTACCTTTGGGAGCACACGAGAGAGGTCTTGCACTTGAAAGAACACTTTCCCTGGTGAGGGCCCCTTTGTGTTGTTGAGATTCTACTGTATGGTGTGTTTACCCTGCTGGGTTTGAGAGGTAGGAGCCGGGCAAGGTATGCTTGTGAACCTGGTCCCTGGCGAGGAGTGGGACAGCAGGTCTCAATTGAGTTTGAAAATTGGGTGCCATGTTTTAGTATACCCCCGTTCCCTGTCAGGGCCTTGTCTGTGGACCGCCTGGGCATCAGAGAGACGGCATGTTGGAGGTGATGGTGCCTTGTGCTTGGATCGTTTGAATCCTTGAGAGATCCTGAAGAGTGCACACTGATCCTGGCTTATCCTTTATTTTATGCAATGTGGATGGCATCTTTATCCTGTAATTCTTCTATTAACCTGGATGTTACTCCCTTGTGATTATGTTATTGCTTATTTAATATTTAACATTGTCCTTTCTCCTGCAAGGGAGTGAAAGATGTGAGTGTTGATTATCCTGTTGATATCATCATGTTGAGTCAATCAGGTGCGCGATCTGCGCATAAGTTTACTTTTTTTGTTATTATGTCTTATACTTGTGGTTGTGGTAGGAAGTGTTTTGTTTTTGTCACCTTCTATCTTTGTTTATAAGAAGGATGAGTGGAGCGGAGTGATGGGTGGATGGATACGGTTGGTAGGATTAGTTCAGTCCTCACGGAGATTGAGGGTAGCCCCCCCAGTTAGAACTAATCAGTGTTGGGTTCTTGGGGGGGGGGGGGGGTTTATGGAGTTTTTTAAATGTATGGGTATTTGAGAATCCGTGCCTTTATCTCTTGATGGTTTGGGCAGATGTTGTATCCTGGGGAGGACCCAGTTCAGTCTGACTCCTGATGTTGAGCTTTCCTTTGTTTGGGTTTCTCTCTATGGTCCTCTTTTGAGCTTTTAGTACAGGGAATTTTAATATTGGGACACGCTGAGGTGAGATTGGCTAATTGTAGTTGGGTCGTTGAGAGGGGATTACTCTTGGTATCCTTGCTGTGATGGTGGTCATTCTGAGTCCATTTGGATATCTCTCTCCTGAAGGTCATCTATCTTTCTCCATGCAGGTGAGTAGGGTGCTATTTCTAATCCTGGCCTGGTGCATTGGTCTGGGGAAGGCTCCCCTGGGTTGTCCCAGGGAGGAGGGAAATGCTCCCTCTCAGGACACCCAATTGTTGGGGGTCATGACGATTCTTATTCTTGGAATAGGGCCTTTTCTGACTGGCACTGGAGTCATTATCCTCTTGGTATTAGTAGGGACGGTGCATTTCCCCGAATGGGGTGGAAGATGTATGAGTTTGGTTGGGGTGCACTGGAGGTGCTGGGGCTATAACTTCCTATGTGTTCGGATGTGCTGAACGAGGCCAGGTCCAGCACGGTGGTTGATATCCTGTTGTCACTGGGAGCTTGGGGTGTCTCTTTTGTGGGTGCTTGTTGGGGGCATCCTGGATGGTTTGATTTTTCTTTGGTGCACCAAGGCCTGGTGATGAGCTGGGTGGTAGATATCCTGTTGTTCCTCTGGGGGGGATCCAGTTGTTTGAGCAACCCATTCTCTTCTTTGATGGGTTGCTCAGCATGTGCCATGGAAAAAGGAGCCTGGGTTGGGTCCTGATCCCTTGTTATCCTTTGGGTTAATTCTGGTAGTTAATAATAATCTTTATTGTCACAAGCAGGCTCACATTAACACTGCGATGAAGTTAAGCCCCTTGTCGGCACATTCCGGCGCCTGTTCGGGTACACTGAGGGAGAATTCAGAATGTCCAACAGCATGTCTTTGGGACTTTTGGGAGGAAACCGGAGCATCCGGAGGAAACGCACGCAGACACGGGGAGATCATGCAGACTCCGCACAGACAGTGACCCAAGCCGGGAATTGAACCTGGGACCCTGGAGCTGTGAAGCAATTGTGCTACCGTGCTGCCTGTTATAGCTTTTCCTTCCTTTTTTCTTCCTTTCTTGGGAGGCTCTGAAGGTCTGATCATAATCTGAACATGTTGCTTCTGTTCCTCTTGCACAATAGTACAGAATAATGTTGGTTCTGCACTCGTCCTGTTTGGGGTTAAGTTGAGTTGTGTGTGGTGTACATGTAATTCCCCTTATAACTGGCGTTTTTTGCATATTCTTTACTTTTGTATTGGTGGGTACGAAGAATCCTCCGTGCTTGGTTCCGACATGTGTGCTGATGGGTCTGGTATCCACTGGGGTGAGTCGTCGGTGTCTGGTGTGGCTAGAACTGGGGGAGATGTACGTTGGTGTGCACCCAAGCGTACGTTGGTGTGCACCCAAGCGTGGCGCAAAAAGTTATCCTGATTTCTTGTAGTAATTGCAAGCTGATGTGGCGTGGAAGGGTGTGCACCATTTTACCATGTTTTTCATGCCTCACCCTGTTTCTCGGTTTCTGGTGGGATTGTATTGGTACCTAATTAAGTCTAATGATTGTGTCAAGCTAGTGGTGATGTTCCCCTGTCTCTCTACTCACTGAGCCATTTCTTCTTCATCCTCGCTTATGGCGATGTAATTTTGTTCTGTTATTCTCCAAAATGAAAAATCTTTAAATACACTTTTCTAAAAAAAAAATGTGCATCATTACTGAATATAGAGGGCAGCATGGTAGCACACGTGATTGGGCAGCACAGTGATTAGCACTGTGGCTTCACAGCGCCAGGGTCCCAGGTTCGATTCCCTGCTGGGTCACTGTCTGTGCAGAGTCTGCACATTCTCCCCGTGTTTGCATGGGTTTCCTCTGGGTGCTCCTGTTTCCTCCCACAGTCCAAAGACGTGCAGGTTAGGTGGATTGGCCATGATAAATTGCCCTAAGTGACCAAAAAGGTTAGTAGGGGTTATTGGGTTAGGGTGATATGGTGGAAGTGAGGGCTTAAGTGGGTCGGTGCAGACTCGATGGGCTGAATGGCTTACTTCTGCACTGTATGTTCTATGTATAGACTTATGATTGACAACGCTAAAGTGTTGTGGGCCACAAGACTGAGGAGCAAAGGTAAGTCATTTGGCCCATCTGGTATGCTCCGTCATTCCATGAGATCATGACTGATCTGATGTGATAATCTTCATTCCATTTTGCCGCCTTAACCTCCTAACCCTTACTGAGTAAAATCTGTATCTCACCCTTGAACATACTTAACGATTCAGCCTGTACAGCTCTCTGCGGTAATTTCAAAGATTCATTACCCTCTGAGAAGAAATTCCTCCTCATCTCTGTCTCAAATGGGCGACTTCTTATTCTGAAATTATGCCCTCTGGTCCTGGACTCTTCCACAAGAGAAACAACCTCTCAGCATCTACCTAGTCAAACCTCCTGAGAATCCTATGGACCCGATTTACCAGCCATGTCCCACGGGAATCCGGAGGTGGCTGGTAGAAGCCTCTCCCCGGAGATCTCCATGGGATGTTACCATCTGGATCCCACTTACAATGGGCGGGACCCAGACTTGCAGAGTTAAGTGAGTTTAAAAGCTCACTTAACTCTGCCGACACCAGATCAAACCAGCTCCCGGGATCTACCGGCTTCACGGGAGACACTAGCCAGGCACTGGTCACCACAAACTGGGATCAGGCAGAACAGCACTGGGAGGAGGATGGGCAGTTTCCCATCCAAATTGAATCCCCTGGGTGCCTGATATCTGGGCCAGGTGGCACCTTGGCACTGCTACCTGGACCCAGGCAGTGCCACTTGGGCACCCTGGTGCTTGCAAGGGCACTGCCAGGGTGTCAGACTGGCAGTGACCAGGAACTTGGTGGCATTTTGCCCATGCCGGTTTCAGGCCTGGGGTGCCTGCGCGTGTGAGTTGGGTATGGGGGTGCTGAAGGTTCTTCCAACAGGTGAGTTGGGAGGGTCCAAGGGTTGCGAGATTGGGCCGCCATTTGAAAATAGCTCCCCAATCTCTTCCTGCACTGAGGAACTTGTCGAAGCTTTTCATTGCAGGAAATGCAGCAGAGTGCAACCTCAGTGGGATGTTCCCCGTTGATGCCCGAAAAGAAGAGTACCGTTAGATAGCAGGGTCATTCCTGGCGCTATGACCCATCTAATCCCGCCCAGAACAGACACTTTTAAAATTTTGGTTAGATCTCGCCCTATATGTCTCAATAAGGTCACCTCTCATTCTTAACTCTAATAAGCAGAGGCTCAACTTTTCATTAGAAAAAGGGATCAACCTCGAGGACCTTCTCTGGACTGCCTCTACTGCCAGTATATCTTCCCTTGGATAAGGGGACCAAAACTGTTCAGTGTTCCATGTGTCTAACTAGTCTAGTTTAACCATGTACAGTTTCAGCAAGACTTCCCTATTTCTATACTCCCCTTTGAAATAAAGATCAAGGTCCCATTTGCCTTCTCAATTACCTGCTGAACTTGCATAGCTTTTGTAATTTAGGCATGAGGACCCTGAAATCCCTCTTGAGATGGAGCTTTCTGCAGTCTTTCTCCAATTAAATAATATTTAGCTTCTTTATTCTTCCTACCAATGTGCATAACTTCACATGTCATATTCCATCTACTAAAATTTTGCCCACTTACTTAATCTGTCTATATTCCTCTGTCATCCTCAACACTTGCCTTCCCACCTATTTTTGTCATTCACAAACTTGCCAATGGTACAGATATTTCCCTCACCCAAGTCATTAATATATAATTGTGGCCCCAGCACTAATTGCTGTGACACTCAACTAGTTACAGGTTGCCATCTTGAAAATGCCTTTCTTATCCCAACACACTTTTTTTGAATTTAAAGTACTCAATTCATTTTTTTTTTCCAATTAAGGGGCATTTTAGCGTGGCAAATCTGTTGATCTTTTTAATAATGATGCTCTTTAGAGTCGCCAGGTATCAAATGATACCACCACAAGGCTTTACCAGATATCGATCAAAGGACCACGCAACCAGTTAGTTCAAGTTCAAAGATGGTTCAATTGATCCACTGCCTTCTGAAGTGGGTCCACGTTATCCCGCTTCAACACTTCAAAACTGCTTTTAATCACCTGCAGCATGTTTTCCAGCGCTCGCTGGATCGCCGGGTCCGTAGGTCCGCCATCTTTGCTCTCGGGTCAGCTTCCCCTGCACCGTGCCTTTGTCCCTTCCTCTCCCGTTTTCACCGCTTTCGGCTCTCCTGCGGTTCCATGCAGCTCTGCCCGCTACTCAGCACCTCCGTGGCCGTCTTTCCAGCGCTCAGCAGTCCCCAAAAACCGGGAAACCAGGTCCCCAAATCCTGCCGGAGTGAAAGCCCCTGAATGCGCGGCTTAATGTTGCTCTTTTTAATTTTATTTTTGTAAAATATTTTTATTCTCCATTTTCACATTTTCTCCAGAATTTACACCCCACCCACAAGCAGTAAACGGTAACAAATACAAAGTCAATTTCCTTATCAACAACGATCCCATCCTCCCACCATCCCAAGCAACGACCCACCTGACAATTAAACATCAAATAGAACAAACCCTCCCACGGTGGGACAAATAAAGGAGAAATAAAAGAGAAAGGAATTAGGAATCGCCTATGGTCACCATTAACCTATAGAGTCCCTCCCACTCTCCTCCCCCTTACATTCAATGCCATCCAATCCCCGAAAGAGTACCGCAGATGATACCCATTCATTGCAAGCTTTCCCCCGTCCTCCCCTCCACTTCCTCTTACAAAAATCCTCCCTCAACCTCTGTTCCTTCCCCCCCATCTTTCCACCCCTGCTGGACTCATCAGGACCTACTCTGCCAGGCTCCGATGGCCACAGCCCCTCCCCCACCTCACTCCCGTTCACTGGCTGGTTTAAACCGGCCAGTGTGGAGGCCCCCACCCGGGTCTCTTTCCCCCTTGCCCGGCCCCAGGAAAACCAAGAAATCCCCTTAGCACACAAACCCCGCATACACACCCAAGCTCCAAAGAACCATCATTACAAGTGAAAGTCCCATCTCTTCCCTTGTCCAAATATATTCAACGTTGGCTCATTTAGCACATACACCCGCCGCAGTGAAAAAATACAGTTACATGAGGCTACATCAGACATGACCACTTCTCAATTCAGCCACAGTCCTTCTGCCTTCGCAAACTCCTCCGCTGCTTCCGCCGTCCAGAAATAAAAGTCCTTGGATTTGTAGGTTACCCTCAACTTAGCTGGGTATACTATGCTGCACCGCACCTTACTGATGTACAGTGCCTTCTTCACCCGGCTGAAGGCAACCCGCCTCCTCGCCAGCTCCACCGTAAAGTCCTGATATATATTCTCCTTCACGCTGTACCTACGAAAACACAGAGTCACTACTCTTGGCGGCTCACTCTCCTTTGGTACAGGCCTCCACAACTGATGAGCCCGATCCAGTTCATATCGGGAGGGATCATCACCCTCCCCCAACAGCTTTGCCAACATCGTGGCAAAATAGTCAGTCGGCCTCGGGCCTTCCACACCTTCGGGCAGACCCACAATCCTCAGATTCTGTCGCCTGGATCTGTTTACCAAGTCGTCCATTTTGGCTCGCAGACCCGCGTTGATCTCTATCACCTTCCGCATCTCCTTCCCCATCGAGGTAAGTTGATCACTGTGCTGTAACAATGGCTCTTCCACTTCCTTCAGCACCTCGCCTTGTTCTCGTACCTCCGCCACTGCGTTCAATACCACCGCCCTCACCGGGGCAATCGCCTCCTCCACCAGCACTTTCAATACCGCCCCCATCTCCTTCCTCATCGCCTCCATGTATTTTGTGAACTGCCTTTCAAGTTCCGCGGCCATCACCTTAGTCATTTCTTCAGCCGTGGGCAACGCGGCCTCCCGTGGTGCCCTAGTCTCCATTTTTCTTGCCGTCCCCGCGGTGACCTTTCCACTCCCCGACGGACTTTCAGCTGTTTTTTTCACGGCCGTTTTTATCCTTGTTCTCGACATCTTTCTTCACTGTGCCTTCTCCCTGCTTTTGCCGCCTCTGTTACCCCTGGGACCGAGTGTTAGACCCCGAAAATGCCATTCCCGAGTGGGAGCCCTCCAATGTGCGGCTACCTCCCGCCCGCCATCACCGGAAGTCTGCTGTTTTTAATAATGATGCTCTTTAGAGTAAGTTCAAAGATGGTTTATTTACACACTAGGATTACTTCGACATGCAACACAAAACACTACAAGTTAAACTATACCTAACAACTACAATAACCTATACTTTACTTCAGGGCAACTGGCTCTATGCAGATGGACAAGGCCTTTGTCCGGATCTTGCATGGCTGGGTGGAAGAAGTGGTTCTGTTTCTGCTGGGCTCCTCCATCTGGTAGCAATCGTTGGTCTTGTACTTGTCTGTCTGGTCGTTATACTGCACTTGGGATGGCATAGGCCGGATCCAGGAGAGACCGAGCACATGGTTGTGTCTCTTCTTATCCCTCTGGGATTTCGCGCTCTTTGGGGCGGTCTTTAACTTGGACCCAATAATTTGACAGGCTTCAATCACTGCCTTCGATTTTGGCCAATAAAGGGGCGGGTGCCTTGATGGCTGGGCATGTCCTTAGCGGCCATTGACCTTGGCTGTTTGGGCTCCCTGAGTAAAGGGAGTGACGCCGCTTAGTCTGTATCTGTATCGGTTACCTGAGTACAGTTCTTTTGTTCTGGGGAGGTGGGCCATTAGAATGCAAAGGAGTGGGGGTTTCGATCGCGTCGAGCTATCTGGGTTGCAAAAAAACACACAAGCTCTGAGTCTCTCTCAGACCTGGGTTTGCCATAATTCCCATGGTCCTTTGCAGGTGGCCATCTGAGATGGCTGCAAATCCACCTACCTTGCACATCTTTGGGTTGTGGGGGTGACACCCACGCAGACATGGGGAGAATGTGTAAACTCCACACCGATAGTGACCCAGGTCCTCATCGCTGTGAGGCAGCAGTGCTAACCATTGCGCCACCATGCCGCCCCCCAACTCTGTCTTCTGTCATCTAACCAATCCTCTACCCATGCTAATATCCTACCCCCAACAGCACCATGGGCTCTTATTAAGTAGCTATTTGTGTGGTATTTTATGGAATATTTTTTGGAAATCCCAGTATATGACATCTACTGGTTCCCCTTGATCAATCCTGCTTATTCTCATCGTGATTGTTTTTGAAAGGCTAAAGAGTTCTCAAATTACCACATCTAATGTGACTGAGATGTACGTTTGTTGCTGCCATACCATAATCAGAAAACTCTGGGATGTCCTTCACTCACCGGCAATTCAGGGTTTGAAAAAGACGCTGATCCAAATTATATGAAATTGCAGGCAGTTGACTGTTTTTGATCCTACAAGTCACGAAAGAAAGTATGTATGTCCAAATTATGATGGCTGGCAATTGTGTGCTCCATTGCTTATTGAGGCCAGCTAGTCCAACAGCAGTCAAGTCCCAGAAGTGTCAAATAAATTTTCTGGTCATCCGCTATAACCAAGATGGCGAGTTTATTTTACATTAGCTATCAGCTGCAATGACCAGGCATCCCAAATCCCAGTTTGCTTTTTTCTCTCGTGTTCACAGTGTACTCCCGGATTGATTTTTTTTTTTCTCATTTTGAACAGGGCTTTGCTGATAGATGCCGAGTATTCGGCGATTGTTGTGTCGGACCGTGCCCCACACTGAGTGGATTTACGGGTGAGCAAGGAGGGGGGGCCAGCACCCACAATGGAGATTGGATGTAGGATTGTTAACGGATGAGGGGGTGTGCGGGCAGGTGAGGGAGGCTATCCAGCATTATTTGGAGATAAATGACACTGAGGAAGTTTTGGCAGCAACGGTGTGGGAGGTGCTGAAGGCAGTGTTTAGGGGGGAGCTAATTTTGATACGGGTTCATAGGGAGAAGGTGGAGCGGGCAGAGATGGATAGGCTGGTTAGGGAGATACTCCAGGTGGACAGAAGGTATTCTAAAGCACCGGAGGTGGGATTGTTGAAGGAGCGACAGACGCTGCAGATGGAGTTTGGTCTGATATCCACAGGGAATGTGGTGGGGCAGTTAAGGAAGGCGAGAGGGGCGATATGAGTATAGTGAGAAGGCCAGTATGATGCTGGCACATCAGCTCAGGAAAAGGGAGGTGGCCAGGGAAATAGGAAGAGTGAAGGACAGAGGGGGGGGGGGGAAACACGGTCTTGGACTCAGTGGGGGTGAACGGGGTGTTCAAGGAGTTTTACAGTCAGCTGTATGAGACGGAGCCCCCAGGAGGGGATGAGGCAGTTTTTAGAAGGTTTGAAGTTTCCGAAGGTGGTAGATGGGTTGGTGGATCCCGATCGGGATTGCAGAAGTAGTAGAGGGATTGGAGGCCATGCAGTCGGATAAGGCCCCGGGACCAGACGGTAACCAGTGGAATTTTAATAACAATAATAATAATTGCTTATTGTCACAAGTAGGCTTCATGTGAAATGCCCCTAGTCGACACATTCCGGCGCCTGTTCAGGGAGGCCGGTATGGGAATTGAACCCGCGCTTTGTTCTTTGGCCTTGTTCTGCATTAGCGGCCCGCCGCTGGTGAGAACATTTAATGAGGCAAGGGAGCAGGGTGTTCTTGCCCCAACAATGTCACAGGCTTCGATCTCATTGATCCTGAAACGGGAGAAGGACCCAGAGCTACGTGGGTCATACAGACCAATCTCCCTGCTGAATGTCGATGCCAAATTGCTGGCCAAAATTCTGGGGGTGGAACACAGGGTCTCGTTATATGCTGACAACCTACTCCTATATATTTCAGATCCGTTAGGGAGGATGGGGGAGATTTTGCGGAATTTAGGCCGGTTCCCTGGGTACAAATTAAATATGGGTAAGTGTGAGGTGTTTGTGATCCAGGCGAGAGGGTAGGATAGGAGACTGGGGAGTTGTGGTTTAAAACTTCTCAAGTTTTCGATACTTGAGAATCCAGGTGGCACGGGGATGGGAGCAGCTACATAACTTAAATATGGCCCGGTTAGTTGAACAAATGAAGGAGGACTTCCAGAGGTGGGACTTGCTCCCGTTGTCACTGGCGGGGAGGGTGGGACATGCTCCCGTTGTCACTGGCGGGGAAGGTGGGACGTGCTCCTGGTGTCGCCGGCGGGGAGGGTGGGACGTGCTCCCGGTGTCGCCGGCGGGGAGGGTGGGACATGCTCCCATTGTCGCTGGCGGGGAGGGTGGAACGTGCTCCTGGTGTCGCTGGCGGGGAAGGTGGGACATGCTCCCGTTGTCACCGGCGGGGAGGGTGGAACGTGCTCCTGGTGTCGCTGGCGGGGAAGGTGGGACATGCTCCCGTTGTCACCGGCGGGGAGGGTGGGACGTGCTCCCGGTGTCGCCGGCGGGGAGGGTGGGACGTGCTCCCGCTGTCACCGGCGGGGAAGGTGGGACATGCTCCCGTTGTCACTGGCAGGGAGGGTGGGACGTGCTCCCGGTGTCGCTGGCGGGGAGGGTGGGACGTGCTCCCGCTGTCACCGGCGGGGAAGGTGGGACGAGCTCCCGTTGTCGCTGGCGGGGAGGGTGGGACGTGCTCCCGTTGTCGCTGGCGGGGAGGGTGGGACGTGCTCCCGGTGTCGCTGGCGGGGAGGGTGGGACGTGCTCCCGCTGTCACCGGCGGGGAGGGTGGGACGTGCTCCCGCTGTCACTGGCGGGGAGGGTGGGACGTGCTCCCGGTGTCACCGGCGGGGAGGGTGGGACGTGCTCCCGGTGTCGCTGGCGGGGAGGGTGGGACGTGCTCCCGGTGTCGCTGGCGGGGAGGGTGGGACGAGCTCCCGTTGTCGCTGGCGGGGAGGGTGGGACGTGCTCCCGTTGTCGCTGGCGGGGAGGGTGGGACGTGCTCCCGGTGTCACCGGCGGGGAGGGTGGGACGTGCTCCGGTGTCGCCGGCGGGGAGGGTGGGACGTGCTCCCGGTGTCGCTGGCGGGGAGGGTGGGACGTGCTCCCGGTGTCACCGGCGGGGAGGGTGGGACGTGCTCCCGGTGTCGCTGGCGGGGAGGGTGGGACGTGCTCCCGGTGTCGCTGGCGGGGAGGGTGGGACGAGCTCCCGTTGTCGCTGGCGGGGAGGGTGGGACGTGCTCCCGTTGTCGCTGGCGGGGAGGGTGGGACGTGCTCCCGTTGTCGCTGGCGGGGAGGGTGGGACGTGCTCCCGGTGTCGCCGGCGGGGAGGGTGGGACGTGCTCCCGGTGTCGCCGGCGGGGAGGGTGGGACGTGCTCCCGGTGTCGCCGGCGGGGAGGGTGGGACGTGCTCCCGGTGTCGCCGGCGGGGAGGGTGGGACGTGCTCCCGTTGTCGCTGGCGGGGAGGGTGGGACGTGCTCCCGGTGTCGCTGGCGGGGAGGGTGGGACGTGCTCCCGGTGTCGCCGGCGGGGAGGGCGGGACGTGCTCCCGGTGTCACTGGCGGGGAGGGTACCGACCGTAAAAATGACGGTTCTCCCGAGACTTTTGTTTGTTTTCCAGTGCCTCCCTATTTTTGTCCCAAAGGCCTTTTTTAAGCGGATGAATACGGTGATTTCTGGGTTTGTGTGGCCGGGTGGAACCCCGCGGGTAAAGAAAGTACTGCTGGAGCCGAGGGCGGAAGGCTGCCACTGCCAAGCTTTAGGAACTACTACTGGGCAGCAAATACAGCCATGATTAGGAAGTGGGCAGTGGGGGATGGGTCGGTGTGGGAGCTGGTGGAGGTGGCCTCATGTAAGGGCACAAGTTTGGGGGAATTGGTAACGGCTCCTCGGCCATTCTCGCTGGCTCGATACTCCACAAGCCCAGTGGTAGTGGCGGCCCTGAGAGTTTGGGGGCAATTGGGGAATCTGGGAGTGGAGGGAGCATCGGTGTGGGCTCCAATTTGCGGTAATCACCGTTTTGTGCCAGGGAGTCTGGGGGGTTTCGGAGGTGGCAGAGAGCAGGTATTGAGAGGCTGTGAGATCTGTTTATTGATGGGCGCTTTCCCTGTTTGGAGGATCTGGAAGAGGAGTTTGAATTGCCAGGAGGGGATGGGTTTCATTATCTGCAGGTGAGGTATTTTGTGCGAAGGCAGGTTTTGACCTTTCCGCTTCTACCGCCACTGGGGATACAGGACAAGGTAGTTTCTAGATTGTGAGTGGGGGAGGGGAAGGTGAAGGTATCGGAAATCTATAAAGACCTTGTATAGTGGGAGGAAATCCAATAGAGGAGATGAAGCGCAAGTGGGAAGATGATCTGGGTAAGGAGCTAGAGGCGGGTCTGTGGGAGGATGCCCTGAGCAGAGTCAACACGTCCTCATCATGTGCCAGGCTCAGCCTGATAAAATTCAAGGTGCACTCATGACGGTGGCCTGGATGAGCAGGTTTTTTGGGGTGGAGGACAGGTGTGCGAAGTGTGCAGATGGGCCCGCAAATCATGTCCACAGGTTTTGGGCATGTCCGAAGCGTAGGGGATTCTGGCAGAGATTTGCGGATGTCATGTCCTCGGTACTAAAAACGTGGGTGGTGCAGAATCCAGAGGTGGAGATTTTTGGGGTGTCAGAAGACCCTGGAGTCCAGGGGGCGAGAGCGGCTGACGTTTTGGCCTTTGCCTCCTTGTTAGCCCAGAGACGGATCTTACTAGTGTGGAGGGACTCGAAGCCCCCAAAATCAGGGGTGTGGGTTAGCGATCCGGCTGGATTTCTCAGGCTTGAGAAAATTAAGTTTGCCCTGAGAGGATCAATGTTGGGGTTCGCTCGGAGGTGGCAGCCGTTTCCCGACTTCTTCAGATTCAGTAAGGGGGGGGGGGGTTAGGGAGTAAGGGGGTGTAGGGGTAATTAGGCTTTTTTTGTCCATCTTGGGCAGAAACAGTGGGAGATGGTGATGCGACCATCAATTCACTCGAAGACACGTGGAGAAGTAAACCGTGGTTTTAATCAGCTTAGAACTGAGCCTGCCTGTTACCGGTACAACACTGAAGGCGGCCCCGCAGGCCAGCAACTCTTATACTTCCTGTAAAGGGGGTGGAGCCATGGGCGGAGCCTGTACATGGCCCAACATATCCCCTGTGGGTGAAGCCACACAATGGCCCATAGATAGAGCCCACAGGGTTAATAACATTGCATTGGTGAACTATCAGTAATTATACATTCACCCCCTGTTGAGTCCGGCGGGGGTGACGGGCTCATAGATTCATTCGGTCCGGTGCCCGGATCGTACGTTGCGACTGCCGAAGCACTGGTGTTGCAGCCGCTTCCGGTGGCTGTGGAAGTGGGTCCGGAGCAGGCACAGGCGTGGACTCCGGGAGCGGCTCTTCCGGAGCTTCATTCCTGTGGACCGGTGCGGCGGGTGGGAGGGAGTGCGGGAACCATATAGGGGTGGGGGCGCTGAACATGGGAGGTTGGACGGGACATAGTGTGAGGGATGCAGTAGTGGGAGTGGTGTTGGAGCCTGAGGGCGGCAGGTCCCGGAGGGAGACGGTATCTTGCCGGCCATCGGGATGTTCGACGTACGCATAGTGTGGGTTGGAGTGCAGGAGCTGGGGCCTCTACCAGGGGGTCGGTCTTATGGCTCCGAACATGTTTTCGGAGGAGGACTGGACCCGGTGCCATCAGCCAGGGCGGAAGCGAGGCCCCTGAGGTAGCTCCCCTAGGGAAAACAAACAAGCGGTCATGAGGAGTCTGGTTTGTGGCCGTACAAAGGAGGGACCTAATAGAGTGGAGCGCATCGGGGAGGACCTCCTGCCAGTGAGAAACTGGGAGATTCCTGGACTGCAGGGTCAGTAGGACGGTCTTCCAGACCGTCGCGTTCTCCCTCTCCACCTGCCCGTTTCCCCTGGGGTTATAACTGGTAGTTCTGCTCGAGGCGATGCCCTTACTGAGTAGGTACTGACGCAGTTCGTCGCTCATGAACGACGAGCCCCTGTCGCTGTGGACATAACTGGGGAAACCAAACAGGGTGAAGACACTATGCAGGGCTTTAATGACACTGGGGGTGGTCATATCAGGGCAGGGGATGGCAAACGGGAAGCGGGAGAACTCGTCTATGATGTTAAGGAAGTACATATTGCGGTTATTGGCTGGGAGGGGCCCTTTGAAATCGATACCGAGGCGTTCAAAGGGCCGGGATGCCTTTACCAGGTGGGCCTTATCCAGTCGATAAAAGTGCGGTTTACACTCTGCACAGATTTGGCAGTCTCTGGTTATCGCTCTGACCTCCTCGGTGGAGTAGGGCAGGTTGCGGACCTTGATGTAATGGGCGAGCCGGGTGACCCCCGGGTGGCAGAGGTCATCGTGGATAGCCCGTAGTCGGTCATCTTGTGCGCTGGCGCATGTGCCGTGGGACAGGGCATCTGGGGGCTCGTTGAGCTTCCCAGGACGATATACTATATCGTATATAGGTGGAGAGTTTGATTCTCCACCTCAAGATCTTATCGTTCTTGATCTTGCCCCGCTGTGTATTATCAAACATGAAGGCAACCGATCATTGGTCGGTGACGAGGGTAAACCTCCTACCAGCGAGGTAGTGCCTCCAGTGCCGCACGGCTTCCACGATGGCTTGGGCTTCTTTTTCGTCCGAGGAGTGTCGAATTTCGGAGGTGGTGAGGGTGCGTGAAAAAAACACTACCGGTCTGCCTGCTTGGTTGAGGGTGGCGGCGAGAGCGACCTCTGAGGCGTCGCTCTCCACCTGGAAGGGGACGGACTCGCCCACCGCGCGCATCGCAGCTTTGGCGATGTCCGCCTTGATGCAGTTGAAGGCCTGGCGTACCTCGGCTGCCAGTGGAAAGAGGGTGGCCTTAAATAGTGGGCGGGCTTTGTCCACATACTGGGGGACCCACTGGGCGTAATAGGAGAAAACTCCAAGGCACCTCTTCAGGGCCTTGGGACAGTGAGGGAGAGGGAGTTGTAGGAGGGGGCCCTAGGACCCCGTTTTCCACGACGTAGCCGAGGATGGCTAGCCTTGTTGTGCGGAAAACGCATTTCTTCTTGTTGTGGGTGAGGTTGAGTTTTTGGGTGGTTTGGAGAAATCGGTGGAGGTTAGCGTCGTGGTCCTGCTGATCATGGCCGCAGAATGTGACATTGTCCAAGTACGGAAACGTGGCCCGCAGCCCGTACCGGTCCACCATTCGGTCCATCGCTCGTTGGAACACTGAAACCCCATTCGTGACGCCAAAGGGGACCCGGAGGAAATGGAAAAGGCGGCCGTCTGCCTCAAACGCCATGTAGTGGCGGTCCTCCGGGCGGATTGGGAGCTGGTGGTATGCATACTTCAGATCCACCGTGGAGAACACGTGGTAGTGCGCGCTCTGATTTACCATGTCTGCAATGCAGGGAATGGGGTACGCATCGAGTTACGTAAACCGGTTAATGGTCTGGCTGTAATCAACCACCATCCGGAACTTTTCTCCGGTCTTGGCGACCACCACCTGAGCTCTCCAAGGGCTATTGCTGACCTCTATGACCCCCTCCCGCAAGAGACGCTGGACCTCGGACCTAATGAACATCCTGTCCTGTATGTTATACCGCCTGCTTCTGGTGGCTACTGGCATGTAATCGGCAGTGAGATTTGCGAAGGGGGGGAGAGGGGGTAGATTTTTAGGGTCGCGAGGCTGCATATGGTGAGCGGGGGCAGGGGACCTCCGATCTTAAGAGTTAGGCTCCTGAGGTTGCACTGGACGTCAAGTCGAAAAGGAGAGGAGCACAGAGGTCTGGGAGAACATATTGTTGAAAATTAGCGTACTCAGCGCCCTGTATCGCTAGGGTTGCAGTAATGCACCCTTGGATTTGCACCGAGTGCGACCCAGAGGCGAGGGATATGGTTTGTTGCGTCGGGAATATTGGGAGCGAGCAGCTTCTTACCATGTCCGGGTGAATTAAGCTCTCTGTGCTCCCGGAGTCGAAAAGGCAAGGTGTCTCGTACTCGTTAACCCGGACGGCCATTATGGAGCTCCGGAGGTGCTTAGGTCGCGCCTGGTCCAGGGTGACTGTGCTGATGTGTGGGTAGCCGGCGGCGTGATCGGAGGTGCTGGATGGCCCCGCGATGGCTGTCCATGTAGGTCGTACGCGTCGAGCGGCGTAGCAGATGGTGGTGAGGAAGGTGGCATCCAAGATGGCGGCCCCCATGGATCGCACGTGGCCAACCGCGTGGGGAAGGAAGGCCAAGATAGCGGCCCCCATGTGTCGCACATGTTATGCGGAGGGGAAGTCGGCAGACACGCTGCCACCTTGCGGGGTCTGCGGGCCTGTGAGTCTGTGGATCGGGTCTGTGAGTTCAAGTTCTTAGACCTGGCTAGGCAGACCTTGGCGAAGTGTCCTTTTCGCCCGCAGCTGCTGCAGTTCGCGTTGCGGGCCGGGCAGTGCAGTCGGGGGTGTTGGGACTGGCCGCAAAAGTAGCAGGGTAGCCCCCCCATGATGGGCGGGTGGCCGTGCGGCACAGGCCTGGGGTAGCCTCGGGTGGGGAGCCCATGAGGGGATCGCGTGATCGGCCGGGAACGCAGTACGACTCTGAAAAGCGGCCTCCAGAGAGGTAGCCAGTTTTACCGTGTTGTCCAGGTCCTGGGCCCCTTTTTCGAGCAGGCGCTGTCTCACATAGTTTGATCGGACCCCCGCCACGTAAACGTCTCGGACGGCGAGCTCCATGTGCTGAGTGGCCGTAACGGCCTGGTAGTTACAGTTGCGCGCGAGGGCTTTGAGGTCGCATAGATAATCATCTAGCGACTCCCCGTGCGCTGGCAGCGAGTGGTGAAGACGTGTCGCGCGTAGACCTCGTTCACAGGCTGCACATAGAGGCGTTCGAGTAGTGCGAGGGCCTCTGTATAGGAAGCGGCTTCGTCAAGCTGGACAGAAATGCGATGGCTCACCCGTGCGTGGAGGAGGCTCAGCTTCTGTTCGCCAGTGACGGATGGCGTAGAAGACGCGGCAAGATTGGCTTTGATGCTTCAAGGCCTATGTGAAAAAATGTATTTCGCCTCCGCGGCCTGTGGATCGAGTTCCAGTCTGTCAGGTTTGAGGGCTGATTCCATCGTATTTTAAGCTGATTAAATTGATGCGACCATCAATTCACTCGAAGACACGTGGAGAAGAAGACCGTGGTTTTAATCAGCTTAGAACTGAGCCTGCCTGTGACCGGTACAACACTGAAGGCGGCCCCGCAGGTCAGCAGCTCTTATACTTCCTGTAAAGGGGGTGGAGCCTGTACATACCCCAACATATCCCCTGTGGGTGAAGCCACACAATGGCCCATAGGTAGAGCCCACAGGGTTAATACCATAGTGCACTGGTGAATTATCAGTAATTATACATTCACCACAATGGGGAGGTGTGTTATGCATTGAATTATGTTTACATTTGTATTTGTATCTTTTGTTATAAAACCATAAATGCCTTAATGAAACGTTTGAACAAAAATACAGCTTTAAGATCACTCCTATAAAGTGGGATATTCATGACAAAAAGGAGGGACGGTTACTATTAGAGAAGACAAGACTACAATTATGTTGAATGAGTATGCCTCTGAACTAGTATAATAGGGCATTGTGTTGTTTGTATTTAAATTCCAATGTTGCAAATAATGCCCTGACGTTTTTGTTGCTACCCACCATATTCCATTCCAATGTCCTGCTTAAACGCTCTTTTAATCCAATTAAACTAAAAGATGACCATTTTTTCCCCCACACACTTTTAGTCTAAAATTGACTTGTGTTCCTTGTTCTTCTTCTGCTGGGATTTATAATGAAGTAAAGTTGGGAATTAAACATGGGGGAATGGCCATGGTCATGAAATTTGTACATAAAATCAAATTTCCAGATGGATATGTAATTGGAAGTCTCTCATGACCAGTGAAGCTGAAGCCCTGATTTTTATAAAATTTGCATGAGGAATGAGTGTGGGACAATGTTTCCCCTCCAGTCTCAACTGCTCCCCTCCATCCTTGCAAAAATTTGGGTTGAGGCTTCAATGTTGAAACTATTAAGAGGCGGCATGTTGGCGCAGTGGTTAGCATTGCTGCCTCACAGCGCCGACTGTTCGATCCCTGCGCCAGGTCATTGTCCGTGTGGAGTTTGCACATTCTCCCCACGTCTGCGTGGGTCTCACCCCCCACAACCCAAAAATGTGCAGGGCAGGTGGATTGGCCATGCTAAATTGCCCCTTAATTAGAAAAAAATATATAATTGGGTACTATTGTTGAAACTATTTCCAGAAGAATTGGATATAAATCTTGCAGCAACAACGCCACACACAGGAGTAACTAAAACTCTTATGATGTTGTCACGTATCCAGAATCTACACTGACATCACATGTTGCATGCAAATAATGCCCTGAACTAGTGAAGTAATGAAAACAACTGAACCTTCTTTTGTTCTTTTATCCCGGCTCTACTATTCCAGAATAGCTTTATTGTTTCCTTAAATATATTAGCGCTTTTTGCAGATGCACAATAGTAAATCCCATGAGACGACTCGTACCACTAGTTGACTTTAAAATATTATCTTTATTTCTCCTCTCAAGCCGAGTGATACATGAGGTTGACAAAGCTTGCGCTGGTGTCTGTTTCCATCGGTAGTTCTTTCTGGGACAGGTTGATAGCCTATCACCAAAGGCTATAGATTGAGAGGCATCACTCCTAATCGAACATGGCTGACATGGGCGCTGGTTTAGCACAGTAGGCTAAATAGCTGGCTTGTAATGCAGAACAAGGCAGCAGCTCGGGTTCATATTCCCATACCGGCCTCCCCAAACAGGTGCTGGAATGTGGCGACTAGGAGCTTTTCACAGTAACTTCATTGAAGCCTACTTGTGACAAGCTATTATTATTATTAATATTATGGAGACTCTCTTGCTCTTACCCCCTGCCATGGGAACAATGGATTTATTTTATAGGTTCATATTAGACTGTTCGACCATGTTATGAATGCACCTTCTGTGGCCATTCAGCACGAGAACGCGACTCAAAAACCAGTCTCTGATTTTGTCGGGGACTCTATCCACTGTGCCTCAAGATCAGTTTAAACTACTGCCCCAGTTTAGAGGGGGAGGAAACTTAAAATATTACTTTTAGAGTCATAGAATCCCTACAGTGCAGAAGGAGGCCATTCGGCCCATCAAATCTGCACCAGCCCCTGGGAAGTGCAACCTACTTAAGCCCACACCTCCACACTATCCCTGTAACCAAACCTAACTTTATTGACACTAAGGGGGAAATAATCATGGCCAATCCACCTAAACTGCATGTCTTTGGACTGTGGGAGGAAACCGGAGCACCTGGAGGAACCCCACGCAGACACGGGGAGAAAGTGCAAACTCCAGACACACAGTCACCCAAGGCTGGAATCGAACCTGGGACCCTGGAACTGTGAGGCAGCAGTGCTAACCACTGGGCCACAGTATCACCTACATGCTGCTTACCTACCTACATACCTACTTAATGCATCTGGACTCGAGCTGTTGGATGTCACAGTCCCCTACTTCCTCTTTTGGACCCCTTCTTTTTTGTTAAAGGCAAGAACGGTACCTACTCCCTCACTTACCAAAACCACTCCGTCTCCAGCTGCAACTTCATGCAACTTAAGTTATGTGTATGCTAAACTTCTTGTATTTATACTAGCTCAGATTCGAGTGAGATGAGTCAGCCACTGTTGGCAAGTGAGCCAGTTCTAACTAGTTGCTTAATTAGCTACCCGGCAGGTGCCTCTGGGCAGGGACCTTGTTGATCACTAAGACTGAAAGAACAACTTACTGTCAGGGCCAAGTATCCTCATCAACATTTGAGTTATTACTTTACAGAACTTACCTCAACAATCTGGCTAAAAGAGCAAAATGGAAGCTGGGTGCTGGACTTGGTTCAGAACAGTTACATGGTTGGGAGACTGATTATCTTGGCAAACTGAACTGACGGCAGTAAGTCCTCCAAATACTAGTTGTGGAAAGCCTTTAACTATTTTCTGATAGTCGCCCTACATGTCTATCCCTGACTAATTATCTACCCATCTGGCAAAAGAGAGGCTCTTCCATCTGCTGATGACGAACAACTGGACTGCTGCAATATCTCTGTAGCCGAGTGAGGGAGTAGCAACAACCCATAGCTTTAGGGAAAGGTTAAAGTACATTCTAAAGTGGCTGATGAGAATTAGAGACTGATGAATTGGCCAGAGGCTTCTGCAGAATGAGAGGAACAGGCAGCGCTAACTGTGGCTTAGGCTCCCACAGTTCTGATGTAGCATGACATCGGTGGAATTGCACAATCAAGTCCCATTAGTGCTTTCATCTGGGAAGCCATGAACAGCACCTTGAGATTACAGGTGGCATGGTGGTTAGCACTGCTGCCTCACAGACCAGGGACCTGAGTTCTATTCCGACCACAAGTGACTGTCTGGAGTTTTCACTTTCTCTCGGTGTCTGCGTGAGTTTCCTCCGGGTGCTCCGGTTTACTCCCAAAAGTCCCGAAAGGCGTTCTTGTTCGGGGAGTTGGACATTCTGAATTCTATCTCTGTACCCGAACAGGCTCTGGAATGTGGCGACTAGGGAATCTTTACAGTAAGTTCATTGCAATGTTTCATGTAAGCCTACTTGTGACAATAATAAATATTATTATACTTTCTATAGAATCTCCTGTAACAACTCACCAACTTTGTTTCATAAGCACCCCCCAGGTCCATACTACCTGTCATCAAGACTCTACACTAAGGTGATGAGAGAAGCAAAATTATAGAAATGTCACCAACAAAGTTTGCATTTACATATCACCTTTGCCATCATAAAATATTAGGAAGAAGGGCCAAAGATAAATCTTTGAAGGTTTCTAAACCATGTGAAAAGAGTATAAAAGCTTTTTCTAAATGTGCAGACGTTTTCAAATTGGTCAGAATGGAAAGGTGCAAAAGCAGCTGAAGTGTGCAATGAAGGGCAATAGAGGAAGATCAACAACATAAATATTGCGGTTAATTTACTGCTAAAACACTGATCACAATCTGACAGGATGTCGTTCTCAGTCAAAGCCATTTTAGAACCTGGAGTCTGTGCTCTGTACTTCCATGATTTGTAAAGGAAGAGTTAAGTATAGACTATGGAGGTGTTTCAGCACCCTAGAAAGGAAAGGCATGTGGGGCTAGGAAGGTGTGTTGCGTAGTCAGAAGCTACACGGCCAGACAATCGAGCAGGAAATGAGTCTCATGGATTAGATCACCATTAAGATGGTGAGAAAAAACATGGAGAGAAGGCCAGCAGAATGCTTGCACAGCAGCTTAGGAAGAGGGAGGCAGCTAGGAAAAGTAAAGGACGGAGATGGGAACCTGGTTGGTGATTCAGTAGGGGTGAATAAGGCGTTTAGGGATTTCTACAGCAGGCTGTACAGGTTGGAACCCCCTACGGGGCCAGAGGGGATGAGGCACTTCTTGGAGGGGCTGGATTTCCCAAAGGTGGACGGGGAGTGGGTAGAAGGGCTGGGGGCCCCAAACGGGTTGGAAGAGATAGCGGAGGGGCTGAAGGCCATGCAGGCGGGTAAAGCCCTGGGGCTGGACAGGTACCCAGTGGAGTTCTATACAACGTTCTCGGGGATATTGGGGCCGGTGTTGTTGAGGATGTTTAATGAGGCAAGGGAAGGAGGGTTGTTGCCCCCGACCATGTCACAGGCAACGATTTCGCTGATCCTTCAGCGGGACAAGAACCCGGAGCTGTGTGGGTCCTACAGGCCGATCTCTCTGTTGAATGTAGATGCCAAGTTGCTGGCCAAAATCTTGTCCTCCAGGATCGAGGATTGTGTTCCGGACGTTATTGGGGAGGACCAGATGGGGTGTGTTAAGGGCAGGCAGTTGGTGGCCAATGTAAGAAGGCTGTTAAATGTGATCATGATACCCCCGGAAGGTAGGGAGGTGGAGGTAGTGATCGCAATGGATGCAGAAAAGGCTTTTGATCCTGTAGAGTGGGACTATCTGTGGGAGACACTGGGACAGTTTGGATTCGGGCGGGGCTCTGTTGACTGGGTCAGGTTACTATTTCAGGCTCCTGTGGCAAGTGTACGGATGAATAGGACAACATCGGACTATTTTAGACTGTACCGGGGGATGAGACGGATGCCCCCTCTCCCCACTGTTGTTTGCGCTGGCTATAGAGCCGTTGGCAATTGCTTTTGAGAGCTTCGAGGGGCTGGAGAGGACTGGTTCCGGGGGGGGGGGGGTGGGGGGTGGAGCACAGGGTTTCGCTCTATGCGGATGACCTGATTCTGCATGTTCGGACCCAATAGAGGGGATGGAAGAAATCATGAGGACTCTAGGGGAACTTGGCCGGTTTTCAGGGTATAAGCTTAATATGGGAAAGAGTGATGTTTGTGGTCTAGGCGAGGGGTCAGGAGAGGCGACTGGGAGAGCTGCCGTTTAGATTAGCAGAGGGAAGCTTTAGCTACCTAGGCATCCAAGTGGCGCGGGAATGGGACTGGCTGCATAAATTGAATCTGGCCTAGCTGGTGGACCAAATGAAGGACTATTTTCGGAGATGGGACGCGCTTCCGTTGTCTCTGGCTGGGAGGGTGCAAACGGTGAAGATGACGGTCTCCCGAGATTCCTATTTGTATTTCAGTGTATCCCCACCTTTATTCCGCAGTCCTTTTTTCAGCGGGTCAACAGAGTGATCACGGGCTTCGTCTGGGCGGGCAAGACCCCGCGAGTAAGGAATGTAATGCTTGAGCGGAGTCGGGGAGAGGGCGGGCTGGCGCTGCCAAATTTTAGCAACTATTACTGGGCGGCTAATATAGCCATGATCAAGCAGTGGGTGGTGGGGGAGGGGTCGGCATGGGTGCGTAGGGAGGCGGCTTCATGTAAGGGCACCAGTTTGGGGGCGTTGGTAACTGCGCCTCTGCTGTTCCCGCCGGCATGGCACTCCACCAGTCCAATGGTGGTGGCGGCCCTGAGAGTTTGGGGCCAGTGGAGGCGGCATGTGGGAGCATCGGTCTGGGCCCCAATCTCTGATAATCACCGGTTTGCCCCAGGAAGTATGGATGGGGGGTTCCGGTTATAGCAGAGAGCGGGGATTGACAGGATGGGGGGTATGTTCATAGAGGGGAGCTTTCAGAGTATGAGGGCGTTGGAGGAAATGTTTGGGTTGTCGAGGGGAAACAAATTCAGGTATCTGCAGGTGCGGGACTTCCTTCGTAAACAAGTGTCAACCTTCCCGCTCCTACCGCTAAGGGGGATTCAGGACAGGGTAGTTTCTAGAGGGTGGGTAG
This sequence comes from Scyliorhinus torazame, assembly GCF_047496885.1. Taxonomy (NCBI): domain Eukaryota; kingdom Metazoa; phylum Chordata; class Chondrichthyes; order Carcharhiniformes; family Scyliorhinidae; genus Scyliorhinus; species Scyliorhinus torazame. Next base: position 31,754,029 of record NC_092714.1, read on the forward strand.
GAGAAGGGAGCGTCTCGGACATTTATAAGGAGCTTAAGGGGTCAGAGGAGACGCAGACTGAGGAGCTGAAGCGCAAGTGGGAAGAGGAGCTGGGAGGTGAGATAGAGGATGGTCTATGGGCAGACGCGTTGAATAGAGTCAAAACATCTACAACATGTGCCAGGCTCAGCCTGATACAATTCAAGGTCGTTCACTGGGCTCACATGACAGTGGCCGGGATGAGCAGATTCTTTGGGATGGAGGACACGTGCACAAAATGTGCAGGAGGACCGGCGAACCATGTCCACATGTTTTGGACATGTCCAAAGTTTAGGGGATTTTGGCAGGGGTTTACGGACAACATGTCCATGGTGTTAAAAACCAGGGTAGCGCTGAGTCCAGAGGTGGCGATTTTCAGGGTGTCAGAAGACCTGGGAATCCAGGAGGAGAAAGAGGCACACGTTCTGGCCTTTGCTTCCCTGGTAGCCCGGAGACGGATATTATTAGCATGGAGGGACTCAAAGCCCCCGAAGTCGGAGACCTGGCTATCGGACATGGCTAGCTTCGTCTTGAGAGGGTCACTGTTAGGGTTCAGCTGGAGGTGGCAACCATTCGTCAACTTCTTTACGGAATATTAATCGCCAGCAGATGGGGGGGGGGGGGGGGGGGTAGTTTAGATTAGAGTAAGGGGTCAATAAGGGTGGGACCTGTACGAGAGGTAAATGGCTTTTGCTCTATGTTTATGGTTTCATGTATATTTATTTTGTTATTGTTACTATACCAAAAATACCTCAATAAAATGTTTATTAAAAAAATGACGAGAAAAATGGAGAGCGAGAAATAGGCGAGTAAAAACACAAAGTTCATTTGTTAGAAGGGGAGAGGTTAGGGAATGGAAGGGAGACGTGCTTGAGGCAACCTTTTTAATTATCAATTTCTTACAGGATGTCAGCTTTGCTGGCTAGGCCAACATTTGTTGCCCATTCCTAATTGCCCTTGTGAAGGTTGTAGTGAGCTGCAGTCCATCTGTTGTAAGTAATGTAGCCACCTGGGTTGGCCACTTCCCGACTTTGAAATGGAGATCTGCTAAGAATTCAGGGAAATTCAGTCAAACGCAGAAAAAACAAGAAGGTGCAAAGTTTCCTGTGTATCAGAACTTGCAGGAACCCAGACAGCACTGAAACTAACAACCATCTACATATTGATGAGCGATCCCCGGGAACAATTGGAAACAGTTAAGGTAAACAAGGCCAAGCCAGACTCCTCGGCGCCAGCAGGAGCCAAGACAAAGGAAGGCCAACGGACACTTAGGAACCGTCCAGCGATTAGGGAACAGCTCCAGTATTGGAGAAATCGATCCAAGTGATCAGAACTTAGTCCAATCACTTGGAACCAGGTACGAGGTCCGCCCAAAAGGCCGCAAAGCCCCTGGGGACTATAAAATAGAGTCCCCAAGTTCAATTCGTCCTTCTTGGCAGGGCCTCTCAGCAGCCCGAAACAACCCTTGACCGTGACCTGCCTAGCAGCTGCACCAACCAAGTAAGTCTCCAGTCAACGCATGCTACGAGATAGACGCCCCTAGCTACCAGTCTATACCAGCTTTGAAGCCTGCAGACTCAGAATCGAATGAAAGGCCATTTGTTCCCCTGACCTGGTGGGCCGGTTCCAAAGCTAAGTATAGGCCTCTTAGTGTTAGAGATAGTCTAGTAAGTAGAGTTTTATACATGAGTAGTGATTGACTGTGTAGAATAAATGTGTTTTGATTTGAAACTTACTAACTGGTGTATTGAGTTATTGATCAGCGCTTGAACTTGAAGCTCGTGGTGGTATCATAAAGATACCTGGCGACTCTAGAGCAAAGGTTATACAACAGAGCAAATTAAGTAAAGACACAACGAGCAACAGTACATCTACTGTGCTATTATGGAGGGCGTTCCTTCACTGTTGCTGGGACAAAATTCAGGAACGGCGATATTTTTCCAAATGAGGATGGCAAGAGACTTGGAGGTAACTTCCAGGTGGTGGTGTTCCCAAGTATATGCTGACCTTGTCCTTCTAGATCAGGATTTTGCAAACTGCAGGTTGCATCTTGCAGGTGGGTCGCAGGCGGGTGTTGGGAGAACCGTGGAGCAATCGGTTGCGGAGTTCCCGATTGCAGGAGAAGCGCTCAACAGCTGCAACCAGCTTTTAAGAATGCCGGTCATTGGGCAGTGTGCGAGTGGGGCTGCGAATCATGTCCACATGTTTTGGGCCTGTCCGAAGCTTGGGGGGGGGGGGGGTGGTTCTGGCAGGGGTTTGCTGACGTTATGTCGGAAGTCCTGGAGGTAAAGGTGGGCCTGCGTTCAGAATTGACGATCTCCGGAGTGTCGGAAGACCTGGGAGTCCAGAAGGCGAGAGAGTCCATAGAATGGAGGGGAGAAGGGAGGGGGATGAAATCAGGGGTGTGGGTGATTGACTTGGCAGAGTTTCTCAGGCTTGGAAAAATAAAGTTTGCCTTGAGAGGATCTGTGGAGGGGATTGCCCGGAGGTGGCAGCCATTTATTGACTTCTTTGAGAAAATGAAAAATTAAGGTGTCAGCAGTGGGTGGGGGGTTAAAATGGGGAGGCTGGGGGTGGGATGGTGGGGTGTTAAGTATTGTGTTTGAGTTTGTTATTTACTGCCCTGTTGGCTTGTTTTGTTTTGTGATTGTTTGTTGTGTGAATGTATAAATGCCTCAATTAAATATTTTTCCATAAAAAAAGAATGCTGGTCGCGACCGACTTTAAAGTTGAGAATGCCAGCCATGACCGGCCTTTGAATGCGAACAATGTAATCTTCCCACCAGAAGTCGTGGTAGAGAGCAGATCACACGCCCAGCATGTGCACTGACGTCACACGCCCTGTACATCCGTGCTTTGGGTGGGAAATCATGGAGGAGAGATTTTTCCATTTTCTAGCTGCCAGCAAGCACGCGACAGGACTGTGAAGAACTGAAGTTGGATCGTTTTGTAAAAAGGAGAGGGCCAGAGATAGACACAGTCCAGGATCTCACAACCAAATCTGCTGGAGAGAGCTGCACAGGAGAGTCCACGGCAGGACAAAGCAGTGCTAGTATGAGCTGCTCGGGAGGGAGGTGGGGGGGGATCCACGATAGGACAAAGCAGTGCTCGTGTGAGCTGTATACCGAGCTCCAGGGTCTCCAAGAAGAAACAGAAATCGGGAACAAAATAGTATAAAGACAATTTCTTGAGGTATGGGGCTGGGGTCGGTGTGAAAACGGTCATGTTTTACTCCAGGAAAACTGGTGCAAAATGGCCACCGATTCGCTGTTTTGCTGGGGGCTAGCAGGGAGGCAGCGTCTAGCTGCCGATACGGCCCTGAGCATTTAAGGGTCCTTGGCCGGGCATGCGCAGAGCGGCGGCCTGCAGCAGCTGCGTTGTACTTCATGGCAGACTCAGCCTGCATACCCAGACTGTAAAAATAGTGTCCCTTCGGCCGCTCGCATGCCCCGGACTGTCCGCACACAGTGTCCCCAGCCCCGAATGAAGCCCCTCCTGCTCGTGGATCGGCCCTCCCCCGACTGTGGCGGCACTGGACTGAGTCCGCAGCCGCCACACTAAGTTCACAACGGGTGAGACCATGAGAGTCCCGCGCCGTTGGGAACTCGGCTGGTTGGGGACAGAGCATCGCGGGCCAGGACTCAGGCGATGGCCTGAGGCCGTGTATACGTGACACGGAGTACTTGGAGTACCCCACTTTTCAGGGGGCGGAGCATCGTGAAAGTGGCACCGCCCCCGATATTGGCGTTATCGGGGATTCTCCGCTACCTCGCCGAATGTGATTTTGACGTCGGGGAGCGGAGAATCCAGCCCAAGACTTTGTTAATTGTATCAGTGCAAATCGGGATGCAAAGCCAATGTATGTTATATACAGCGAAGTACTGGCAAATGAGAGTTGGATGCTAACTATGTCTTACCTTGCAGGCATATTCTCAGTTCTAAACAATCCAAACCTCAAATTGCATGGGAAGGATGATGATTGCTGGTGGTACTGTGAAGAAATAGAGGGTTTCCAAAAGTCATTGAAAAGAAGTGCGAGCACAAAGCCAAAACTACTACATGTTCCCCACATTGCTACGACACATCGAAGAAAACAATGTTTGTAAAGGAACTGTCAATAGACTGGCAAGCCTTATTCAGTCGTATCTGGGTGTGCTTATCAACGTTTTTTGCCGCTACTTTCCAGAGGAGAAGTTTCAGATTTTGAGAGAGAAGCAGTGGGTGAAAAATCCATTTGAGGTGAACCCCGGAGTCAATTAACTTACTGCTGGCTCCAAATGACGAGACTGAACTTTTGCTCTTCTACTGTGACAATGCATTAAAAACACGCCACAAGTCCACAAGGCTGTCAGCATTCTGGAGTAGCATCTCCAAGGAGTATCCAGTGCTGAGTAAAACAAGTATTTTGTTGCTATTGCAACAGTAAGATTGAAAAATGTTGGAATCAAAGCTGAACTGGAAAATTTGAAATGCAGGATTCAAGCTGACTAATGTTCTTTTGAAACAACCAAACTGTTCAAGATCTAGTCACACAAATTCTGACATGTAAGGAAGGCGCAAGGAGGCTTTGAAAGATACAGAGGTTGAATATTGAGAAAGAATTGTTCATGCTTGATAGCAGAATTTAACAACCTAAACTGATGACATTCTTAAACTTCGGGCGGACGGTGGCGCAGTGATTAGCTCTGCTGCTTCACGGTGCCGAGGTCCCAGGTTCGATCCCAGCCCTGGGTCACTGTCCGTGTGGAGTTTACACATTCTGCCCGTGTCTGTGTGGGTGTCACTGTCACAACCCAAAATACGTGCAGGGTTGGTGGATTGGCCATGCTAAATTGCCCCTTAATTGGAAAAAATAAATTCTTGAACATCGATCCAAGCAGAAGAATATGCGAGATGCGGGGCATAGGCTGTGATTTTGCACCCACATTTGCCATGAGCACAAACGGCGACATGGACCTAAAATATTGTGAGATGCAAAAAATGCAGGTCTCGCAGCGAGGTCTCACGATCACATTGTCCCTGCCAGTGAAGTGACGAGGTTCCTACCCAGAAAGGCCAGGTACCTAATTTAAATAAATTACCATCTAATTAAAGGGCTGCTCCGTCCTATGTTCCCCCACATTGGAATCGAGAAATCCCCTCATCCATGGTGGGGGTGTGTCCCCTTTTGCATGTTGGGGGGGGGGGGGGGGTGGTATCCATGTATGTGGGGGAGGGGGGAGTTCTTTGCTTTTTATCGGAGATCAGGGCGTCCGTTCAAAAAGGTGTCTCAAGCTCGGGATTCCCGGAAATGCAGGCTTTTCCGGCCTCACCCTCCCAGCGCGGCAGCTGATTTTCTTTGCACCGACTGCTGGATTATCTGACAAGAAAATCTGGCTGTGCAGCCAATGAACAGCCGCCAGTTTTCTCACCTCTGCCAATTCTGCCCACTGCATGGAAGGTCCTATCCAATCTGAAAAGATTTGTAAACTTGAAAACTAACAGGAACAAAAAAGAGCAATTAAAGATTTGGGTGAAGTTGGGAAATAAGTGGGAATAAAGGTTCCATTTTTGAGACACCAATCTAAAGGTGCATTGCATTGTCCCGCAAACAGGAAGAAAAAGAAAACGCAATATATAGACGAGCTATGAGTTCTCCCTGTAAAGAGTGAGACAAACCAACTGCCATCAATCACTACAATTGGGGAATTGACAAAGAGTGATTCAATGCCAAGGAACGGAAAAAGAGGATTAAAAGACAGAACAGCCTCCACTTCAAAGTTTACCTGCAGGGACTGAGTATCATTCCTCAGACAGTAATGACAACGGGATATAAAAGGATTCTGAGACCTCCAGACCACCCAGACCTATGAACTTAGACTGGCAGGGGGTGAGGGGAGGTGAGATGGGATAGTTGGAATTTAATTCATTCATTCAATGGATGTGGGCTTCGATGGCTAGGCCAGCATTTATTGCCTATCTCTAATTGCCCTTGCAAAGTGGTGGTGAGCTGCCTTCTTGAACCACTGCAGTCCACGTGATGTAGATAAACCCACAGTGCTGTTCGGGAGGGAGTTCCTGGATTTTAACCCTGCTCTAGTGAAGGAACGGCGATATATTTCCCAGTCAGGATGGTGAGTGGCTGAGAGGGATACATCCAGGTGGTCATGTTCCCATGTATTTGCTGCCCTTGTCCTAGATGGTAGTGACTGTGGGTTTGGAAGCTGCTGTCGAAGGAATCTTGGTGAGTTCCGGCAATGCATCTTGCAGATGGTGTACTGCTGCTATTGTGCGTCAGCAGTGGAGGGAGTGAATGTTTGTGGGTGGGGTGCCAATAGGCAAGAGGAGAGTATTTTCCTGACTTCAGGGAGTCAGGAGGTGATTTACCCTCCACAGCCTCTGAGCTGCTCATGTAGCCACATCTACTCTTGTGCAGCTTTGAACGAAAGGGCAGCACTGAGATTCGAACTCCATATCTGCTGCTTACCAGAGCGGTGCTTTAACCAGCTGAGCCACAGCGCCCAGCCACGTAGCCACATCTACAACAGTGTTTTTCCTGGGACCCATGTTTACCAACCGGCCAGCCTTCGGGACCCATGCCAGCCAATCTTCGCCGCACAACATTTTTGCTTACCTTTAACGCGACAGACGAAGCTGCTCGGTCCTCACAATCTCACTCGTTTTGTCATTCAATGGTACATTTTGGCGAAGGACTTCAGCTGATGATTTAAGTTCTCACATCCTTTAAGGTTTGTCCTTGAACTTGCCATATTTAGTCTTCAAATGCCATTGAAGTTTTGAAGGTTTTAAACTCTCATTTGCCAGTACTTCTCTGCATATAACAAACATGGGCTTTGCATCTTGATTTGAATGGCACAATTAGCAAAGCCATACCTTAAGAAATCATCTTTCTACTGTTTTATTCCCGATTTCTGTTTTTCATTTGGCTGTTCATCTGAGGCTTTGGAGCTCTGTATATAGCTCTCACAGCACTGCTTTGTTCTGCCGTGGACTCTCCTGTGTAGCTCCCTCCAGCAGATTTAGTGTGAGATCCTGGCCTCTGTGTCTCTGGCCCTCTCTTCCTTATAACAAAACGATTCATCTCAACTTCCGGGTGCGGCTATGCAGAGCTAGGTCGCATGTTCGGTAGATCCCGCTTGGAATGGACTTTTGGGCTCTTTTACAGGGCCCCCACGGCATTTTTCCGACATTTCCCGGTGTGGGAAGAAGACTGCAACATTCCCCCGACAGTGTCCCCCAGGAATGGTATGTCTCTTGGTTACCAGACCCGGCAGAAACAGTAAAAGATTTGACTGTAACTGCAGGATAAACAAAGCCTCTTCCAGCATGCAGGCGGGGGAAGGGCAAAATTAAAGGCTGCAAGCTGACTTGAGGGCCTTTATTAAAGGTGAATTCTAGCAGCAGAGGGAACAACTGTGAAAAGATCTACCAAGGCCATTGAAGAAGCGGGGACGAGGCTTCTGGTGGCGGCCATGGAGGAGTAGGTCGCGCATTCGGCAGCTCCCATCTGGAACGGACTCTCAGACCTTTTTCAGAAGTTTCCACAGACTTTTTGGGGCAGATTGGTGAAGCGAACACTGCCAAAAGGATTCCCTCTCGAGACTTCCGGTTGCGGCTATGCGGAGCTAAGTCACACATTCGGCAGCCGCAGAAACGGACTTTTGGGCTCTTTTCAGGGCCCCCAAGGGCACTTTTTTGACGTTTCCCGGTGTGGGAAGGAGTTAATAATAGCTCCCCGTCAGTATATGGCTTTAACTAGGAGTGAGGCGACAAAAAAGGTGGTGGTGGACCCGAAGAAGGGAGGAAAGAAGGACAAAATGGTGGCGGGCGGAGACCAGGCAGCGTGGAGGCAGTGGGCGGTGGAGCAACAGGAGGGTATCCAGTGCTGCCTCAGAGATTAAAACGGACCTGCTAGAGCCGATGAAGGCTTCTGTTGATAAGCTGCTGGAGACACAGATGGCCCAGGGGGTGGCAATCCGAGAGGCTCGACAAAAGATCTCTGACAATGAGGACGAGATCTTAGGCCTGGCGGTAAAGGTGGAGGCGCACGAGGCGCTCCACAAGAAATGGCAGGAGCGGTTCGAGGAGATGGAGAATCGGTCGAGGTAGAAGAATCTGAGGATTCTGGGTCTCCCGGAGGGGCTGGAGGGGCCGGATGTGGGGGCCTATGTGGTCACCATGTTGAACTCGCTGATGGGAGCGGGGTCCTTCCAGGGGCCGCTGGAGCTGGAAGGGGCCCATAGAGTGTTGGCGAGGAGGCCCAAAGCTAACGAGCCTCTGCGGGCGGTGCTGGTGCAGTTCCATCGGTTCGTCGATCGGGAGTGTGTGCTCAGGTGGGCCAAGAAGGAGAGGAGCAGCAGGTGGGAGAACGCGGAGGTTTGGATATACCAGGACTGGAGTGCGGAGGTGGCGAAGAGGAGGGCCGGGTACAATCGAACGAAGGCGGTGCTGCACAGGAAGGGGGTGAAGGACTTCCGGGTGCGGCGATGACCAGCTAAGTTGCACGTTTCGGCAGCTCCCGGTGGAACGGACTTTTGGGCTCTTAATAGGAGCCCCAACGGCAATTTTAACGGCTAAAAACACTGTGCGGTAAACCAGAAGGGAATCCCCTCTGGACACGGATGGAAAAAGGAGAGAAAAGTGGCCGGATTGCGGTGGATCCTCTAGAGCAGTGGCCAGGAAGGCAAGCACAAAGCAAGATGGCGCGGAAGGTGGCAGTTTAATATGGGGCCCTGACCAACAAGAGTTCCTGCGGCGTTGCGTGGAAGAACTTAAAAAGGAGATGAAGAAGGAGCTGTTGGCCCCGATATTACAGGCAATTGAAGGGCTAAAGGAGGAGCAAAAGACCCAGGAGCAGGAGCTTCGGGTCGTGAAGGCAAAGGCTGCTGAGAATGAGGACGAAACACAGGGCCTGGTGGTGAAGACGGAGATGCACGAGGCACAACACAAAAGGTGTGTGGAAAGGCTGGAGGTGCTGGAAAATAATGCGAGGAGGAAGAATTTAAGGATTCTTGGTCTTCCCGAAGGTGCAGAAGGGGCGGACGTCGGGGCATATGTGAGCACGATGCTTCACTCGTTAATGGGATCGGAGGCCCCGACGGGCCCGTTGGAGGTGGAGGGAGCTTATCGAGTTATGGCGCGAAGACCGAGGGCTGGAGAAATTCCTCGAGCCATTGTGGTGAGATTTCTCCGATATAAGGACAGAAAGATGGTCCTCAGATGGGCAAAGAAAACCCGGAGCAGTAGGTGGGAGAACGCGGTGATCCGCGTATATCAAGATTGGAGTGCGGAGGTGGCGAGAAGGAAGGCAAGCTTTAATCGGGCCAAGGCAGTGTTGCACAAAAGGAAGGTTAAATTTGGAATGCTGCAGCCGGCAAGACTGTGGGTCACACATCAAGGGAAACACCACTACTTTGAAACGGCAGAAGAGGCGTGGACATTTATTGTCGAGGAGAAACTGGAATAAGCGGGCTAGAAAAAGAACGTTTGGGACAAAGTGGTGGGGTGATTACATTGGGTGAAGGGGGGGGGAAATGGGGGAAGAGATTATTTCCCAAGTTGTTAATCCTGCGACCCTGTAACTTTTCTCTCTTCCCCATGTCGTGGGGGAGGGGGGGAGGGAGGATGGGGAGCTGGGGGCGCCGGCCATTGGGGGTGGGGCCAAATGGGAAGCGCGGGCTTTGTTCCCATGCTATGGTAATCATGGCGGGAACAGGGAAGCAGGAAGGAGGGGGCCTCGCACAGTGGGGGCCGAGGTCACGGGGGGGGAAGCCGAGGTCGGCCAGAGTTTGCTGACTTCTGGGAGCAACATGGGGGGGTGCAATTACGCTAGAAAGGGATCTAGCAGGGGGAAGGGGGTTAACTGGGTTGCTGCTGCTGGTGAGAAGGGGGAGCTGGTATGGGGTGGGGTGGTCGGGACGGGAGGGCGCCGTTGGGGGGAGACACGGCTACGTGGGAACCGGAAGAGGAGCTGGATTGAAACAGGAGATGGCTAGTCGACAAGGGGGGGGGGGGGGGTAAAGAGCCCCCCAACCCTGCTGATCACGTGGAATGTGAGGGCTGAACGGGCTGATTAAGAGGGCACGGGTACTCTCACACCTAAAAAAACTGAAGGCAGATGTGGTTATGTTGCAGGAGACGCATCTGAAACTGATAGACCAGGTCAGACTTCGCAAAGGATGGGTGGGGCAGGTGTTTCATTCGGGGCTAGACGCAAAAAACAGGGGGGTGGCTATATTAGTGGGGAGGCGGGTAATGTTTGAGGCAAAGACCATAGTGGCGGATAGTGGGGGCAGATACGTGATGGTGAGTGGCAGATTGCAAGGGAGGCAGTGGTTTTAGTGAATGTATGTGCCCCGAACTGGGATGATGCCAATTTTATGAGGCGTATGTTGGACGCATCCCGGACCTAGAGGCGGGAAAGTTGGTAATGGGTGGAGATTTTAATACGGTGCTGGACCCAGGGCTGGACAGATCGAGGTCCAGGACCGGAAGGAGGCCGGCTGCAGCTAGGGTGCTCAAGGACTTTATGGAGCAGATGGGAGGAGTAGACCCCTGGAGATTTAGTAGACCTAGGAGTAAGGAGTTTTCGTTTTTCTCCTATGTCCACAAAGTCGATTCACGGATAGACTTTTTTGTTTTGGGAAGGGCACTGATCCCGAAGGTGACGGGGACGGAGTACACGGCTATAGCTATTTCGGACCACGCTCCACATTGGGTGGACCTGGCGATAGGGGAGGAAAAAGAACAGCACCCACCCTGGAGAAGGGACATGGGATTATTGGCAGATGAAGGGGTGTGTTTAAGGGTGAGGGGGTGTATTGAAAGGTACTTGGAACTCAATGACAATGGGGAGGTTCAGGTGGGAGTGGTCTGGGAGGCGTTGAAGGCTGTGGTTAGAGGGGAGCTGATATCTATCAGGGCACATAAAGGAAAGCAGGAGGGTAGGGAAAGGGAGCGGTTGTTGAAAGAACTTCTGAGGGTTGTCAGACAATATGCGGAGGCACCGGAGGAGGGACTGTACAGGGAAAGGCAAAGGCTACATGTAGAATTTGACTTGTTGACTACGGGTAATGCAGAGGCACAATGGAGGAAGGCACAGGGTGTACAGTACGAATATGGGGAGAAGGCGAGCAGGTTGCTGGCCCACCAACTGAGGAAAAGGGGAGCAGCGAGGGAGATTGGGGGGGGTGAGAGATGAGGAGGGAGAGATGGAGCGGGGAGCGGAGAGAGTGAATGGAGTGTTCAAGGCATTTTATGAAAGATTATATGAAGCTCAGCCCCCGGATGGGAAGGAGAGAATGATGTGCTTTCTGGATCAGCTGGAATTTCCTAAGGTGGAGGAGCAGGAGAGGGCGGGACTGGGAGCACAGATTGAGACGGAGGAAGTAGTGAAAGGGATTGGAAGCATGCAGGCGGGGAAGGCCCCGGGACCAGACGGATTCCCAGTGGAATTCTATAGGAAATATATGGACTTGCTGGCCCCGCTACTGATGAGAACCTTTAATGAGGCGAGGGAAAGGGGGCAGCTGCCCCCGACTATGTCAGAGGCAATGATATCGCTCCTCCTAAAGAAAGAAAAAGATCCGCTGTAATGTGGGTCCTATAGGCCCATTTCCCTCCTGAATGTGGATGCTAAGATTCTGGCTAAGGTAATGGCAACGAGGATAGAGGATTGTGTCCAGGGGATGGTTCATGAGGACCAAACTGGGTTTGTGAAGGGGAGACAGCTGAACACAAATATACGGAGGCTGCTAGGGGTAATGATGATGCCCCCACCAGAGGGGGAAGCGGAGATAGTGGTGGCGATAGATGCCGAGAAAGCATTTGATAGAGTGGAGTGGGATTATTTGTGGGAGGTGCTGAGGAGATTTGGCTTTGGAGATGGGTATATCAGATGGGTACAGTTGCTGTATAGGGCCCCGATGGCGAGCGTGGTCACGAATGGACGGGGCTCTGATTATTTTCGGCTCCATAGAGGGTCGAGGCAGGGATGTCCTCTGTCCCCGTTATTATTTGCATTGGCGATTGAGCCCCTGGCCATAGCATTGAGGGGTTCCAGGAAGTAGAGGGGAGTCCTCAGGGGAGGAGAAGAACACCGGGTATCTCTGTATGTGGATGATTTGTTGTTGTATGTGGCGGACCCGGCGGAGGGGATGCCAGAGATAATGCGGATACTTGGGGAGTTTGGGGATTTTCCAGGGTATAACTTGAACATGGGGAAAAGTGAGTTGTTCGTGGTGCATCCAGGGGAGCAGAGCAGGGAAATAGAGGATTTACCATTGAGGAAGGTAACAAGGGACTTCCGGTACTTGGGGATCCAGATAGCCAAGAATTGGGGTACATTACACAAGCTTAATTTAACGCGGTTGGTGGAACAGATGGAGGAGGACTTTAAGAGATGGGACATGGTGTCCCTGTCACTGGCAGGTAGGGTGCAGGCGGTTAAAATGGTGGTCCTCCCGAGATTACGTTTTGTGTTTCAGTGCCTCCCGGTGGTGGTCACAAAGGCTTTTTTCAAGAGAATCGAGAAGAGTATTATGAGTTTTGTGTGGGCCGGGAAGACCCCGAGAGTGAGGAGGGGATTTTTGCAGCGTAGTAGGGACGGGGGGGTTGGCACTACCGAGCCTAAACTACTATTACTGGGCCGCCAATGTTTCAATGGTGTGTAAGTGGATGGGAGAAGGGGAGGGAGCGGCGTGGAAGAGATTGGAGAGGGCGTCCTGCAGGGGGACTAGCCTACAAGCAATGGTGACGGCACCGTTGCCGTTCTCACCGAAGAAATACACCACAAGCCCGGTGGTGGTGGCTACACTGAAGATTTGGGGACAGTGGAGACGGCATAGGGGAAAGACTGGAGCCTCGGTGCGGTCCCCGATAAGAGATAACCTTAGGTTTGTTCCGGGGAGAATGGATGGGGGATTTGGAGCATGGCAAAGAGCTGGGGTAGTACAATTGAGAGATCTGTTCGTAGATGGGACGTTTGCGAGTCTGGGTGCGCTGACGGAAAAATATGGGTTGCCCCAAGGGAATGCATTTCGGTATATGCAACTGAGGGCTTTCGCGAGGCAACAGGTGAGGGAATTCCCGCAGCTCCTGACGCAGGAGGTGCAGGATAGAGTGATCTCAGAGACATGGGTGGGGGATGGTAAGGTGTCGGACATATATAGGGAAATGAGGGACGAGGGGGAGATCATGGTAGATGAGCGGAAAGGGAAATGGGAAGAAGAGCTGGGGGAGGAGATTGAGGAGGGGCTGTGGGCTGACGCCCTACGTAGGGTAAACTCATCGTCCTCGTGTGCCAGGCTAAGCCTGATACAATTCAAGGTTCTACACAGGGCGCATGTGACTGGAGCACGGCTCAGTAAATTTTTTTGGGTAGAGGATAGGTGTGGGAGATGCTCGAGAAGCCCAGCGAATCACACCCACATGTTCTGGTCATGCCCGGCACTACAGGGGTTCTGGGTGGGGGTGGCAAAGGTGCTTTTGAAGATGGTGGGGGTCCGGGTCGAACCAAGCTGGGGGTTGGCTATATTCGGGGTTGCAGAAGAGCCGGGAGTGCAAGAGGCGAGAGAGGCTGATGTTTTGGCCTTTGCGTCCCTAGTAGCCCGGCGCAGGATATTGTTAATGTGGAAGGAAGCCAAACCCCCGGGTGTGGAGACCTGGGTAAACGACATGGCAGGGTTTATAAAGTTAGAACGGATCAAGTTCGTATTAAGAGGTTCGGCTCAAGGGTTCACCAGGCGGTGGCAACCGTTCGTCGACTACCTCACAGAAAGATAGAGGGAATGGAAAAGAAGAAGACAACAGCAGCAACCCAGGGGGGAGGGAGGGAGGGGGGGGGGGGGGTGGGGCGGGTGGGGGAGAAACCGGACGGACTCTCAGGGATGTCATTGTATATGTATGGACACTTGTTATAGGTAATGTATATTGGATTGTTGGACTGTATCTTTGGAGAGTAACTATTTTTGACAAGGCAGTTGCCACTCAGTTTTGTTTTTGTTTATATATTATTTATTTATTTGTTTAAAATTGGCCACGGTTATTTATATTGCTTTGTTGTTCAAAAGAAAAACTATGTACTGTTATGTTTGGCCACAAAATTTTGAATAAAATATATATTTTTTTTAAAAAGGAAGGGGGTGAAGTTTGGAATGTTGCAGCCGGCGCGATGGTGGGTTACCTACAAAGGACCGGCACCATTATTTTGAGTCTCCGGAGGAGGCGTGGGCCTTTGTTCAGGCCGAGAAGCTGGACACAGACTGAGGGTCGGGATGGGCGATTGGGGACTGCGGTGGATATGTTATGCCTATTTTTGGTTCGGGGGGGGGGGCCTTTGCATTGTTTTGGGTTTCTTTTTCTCTGTGTTTTTCTCTTTCGGGTTGGGGAGGGTGGATGGGGCGGGTTGGGCACTGTTTTGGTTGGTGGTGGGGCCTGGTAGGTTGAGAGCGCGGGCTTTTTTCCCCCGCCGAAGACTGGGGGGGGCGGGGCCGGGGCGGGGAAGCGAAGATTGTTTCCCGTGCTTAGAACGGAGGGGGGAGGGGGAGAGCCTGTGGATGGGAAGCGGGAGAGGAGGGTGTGCCACACAATGGGAGGAGTCGAAGGGGAGATGGGAGTGGCCGGAGTCAGCAGGAGTCAGCTGACTTGCAGAAGTGCAATGGGGGGAGTAAACCAGCTAGGATGGGTCCTAGCCGGGAGAGGGGGGGATCGAGTTGCTGCTGCTAAGGTCAACAAGGAGCTGGAGCGAGTGGGGGGGAGGGGGGGGGGGTAGAGACGGGGGTATGCCGCTGTGGGGAACGGGCCGGGTGTGGCCAAGGAGGGGGTCATGTCTAGTCGACGGGGGAGGGGGGCGGGTAGCCTCCTGATCCGGCTGATAACCTGGAATGTAAGGGGACTGAATGGGCCAGTTAAGCGGGCCCGCGTGTTCGCGCACCTGAAGGGGCTCAAGGCGGATGTGGTTATGCTCCAGGAGACACACCTGAAGGTGGCAGACCAGGTAAGACTGAGGAAAGGGTGGGTAGGTCAGGTGTTTCACTCGGGGCTAGATGCCAAAAATCGAGGGGTGGCGATTTTGGTGGGAAAGAAGGTGTCATTCGAGGCGTCGAGCAATGTGGCAGATAATGGCGGTAGGTACATAATGGTCAGTGGTAAGTTGCAGGGAGAAAGGGTGGTCAATGTGTATGCTCCGAACTGGGACGATGCGGGTTTTATGCGGCGTATGTTGGGTCGGATCCCAGACTTGGAAGTGGGGGGCCTGATAATGGGGGGAGACTTTAACACGGTGTTGGATCCGGCACTGGATCCCTCCAGGTCCAGGACGGGTAGGAAGCCAGAGACGGCTAGAGTGTTGAGGGGATTTATGGACCAAATGGGAGGGGTGAACTCTTGGAGATTTGCAAGGCCGGGGGCTAGGGAATTTTCATTCTTCTCACATGTCCATAAGGCTTATTCTCGAATCGACTTTTCATTTTGAGCAGAGCGCTGATAGCGAGAGTAGAGGATACCGAGTATTCGGCAATAGCCATTTCGGGCCACGCCCCGCATTGGGTGGACTTGGAGTTGGGGGAGGAGAGGGACCAGCGCCCGCTGTGGCGCTTGGAGGTGGGGCTGTTGGCGGACGAGCAGGTGAGCGAGCGGGTCCGAGGAAGTATAGAGAGGTACTTGGAGACCAACGGGGAGGTCCGAGTGGGGATGGTATGGGAGGCACTGAAGGCGGTGGTGAGGGGAGAGCTGATCTCCATTAGGGCCCACAAGGGGGCAAGGGAGGGGCTGGTGGGGGAGATGGTGAGGATAGACAGGAGGTATGCGGAAGAGCCTGAGGAAGGATTGTTGAGGAAGAGGCGCAGCCTCCAAGCCGAATTCGACCTGGTGACCACCAGGAAGGGGGAGGTGCAGTGGAGGAAGGCCCAGGGGGCGGTCTACGAGTATGGGGAAAAGGCAAGCTGGATGCTGGCGCATCAGCTTCGGAAGCGGGACGCAGCTAGGGAGATCGGGGGAGTTAAGGACAGGGAGGGAGCGTGGTACGGAGTGGGGTTGGCATCAATGGAGTCTTCAGGGACTTCTACGAGGAATTGTACCGATCCGAGCCCCCACGGGAGGAGGGAGGGATGGGCCGTTTCCTGGACCAATTGAGGTTTCCAAAGGTGGATGAGGGACTGGGGGCCCCGATTGGGCTGGAGGAGCTGATCAAAGGGATAGGAAGCATGCAGGCGGGGAAGGCACCGGGGCCGGACGGTTTCCCGGTCGAGTTCTCTAAAAAATATATGGACCTGTTGGGCCCACTGTTAATTAGGATCTTTAATGAGGCAAGGGAGGGGGGCTTTACCCCCGACGATGTCCCGGGCACTCCTGAAGCGGGACAAGGATCCCCTGCAATGTGGATCGTACAGACCGATTTCCTTGCTAAATGTAGATGCCAAGGTGCTGGCGAAGGTCTTAGCCATGAGGATTGAGGATTGTGTGCCGCAGGTCATCCATGAAGACCACACGGGGTTTGTGAAGGGGAGACAGTTGAACGTGAATGTGCGGAGGCTTTTGAACGTTATCATGATGCCGGCGAGGGAGGGGGAGGTGGAGATAGTGGTGGCGATGGATGCTGAGAAAGCCTTCGATAAGGTAGAGTGGGGGTACCTGTGGGAGGTGCTGAAGAGGTTTGGGTTTGGGGAGGGGTTTGTCTGATGGGTTAGGCTGTTGTATGAGGTCTCGATGGCGAGTGTGGCCACAAATAGGAGGAGGTCCGAGTACTTTCGGTTGCACCGAGGGATGAGACAGGGGTGTCCCCTGTCCCCCCTGCTCTTCGCACTGGCGATTGAACCCCTGGCTATGGCACTGAGAGAGTCGAGGAACTGGAGGGAGTTGGTGCAGGGTGGGAGGAGCATAGGTCGTCGCTTTATGCGGATGACCTGCTGCTGTATGTGACGGACCCGGTGGGAGGAATGCCAGAGGTAATGAGCATCCTCAGGGAATTCGGGGACTTTTCGGGGTGCAAGCTCAACATGGGGAAGAGCGAGCTGTTTGTAGTTCAGCTAGGGGACCAGGAGAGGGGGATTGGCGAGCTCTCACTAAAAAGGGCGGAGAGGAGCTTCAGATATTTGGGGGTCCAGGTGGCCAGGAGCTGGGAGGCCCTGCATAGGCTTAACTTTACAAGGCTAGTGGAGCAAATGGAGGAGGAGTTCAAGAGGTGGGACCCGTTGCCGCTGTCCTTGGCGGGTCGGGTGCAGTCAATCAAAATGACGGTGCTCCCAAGGTTTTTGTTCCTGTTCCAGTGCCTCCACGTGTTTATCCCGAAGGCTTTTTTCAGGCGGGTTAACAGGAGTACAATGGGGTTTGTGTGGGCGCGAGGGATTCCGAGGGTGAGAAGGCTGTTCCTGGAGCGGAGTAGAGACAGGGGGGGGCTGGCGCTGCCCAACCTCTGTGGGTACTACTGGGCCGCCAATGCGACGATGGTGCGCAAGTGTGTGATGGAAGGGGAGGGGGCTGCATGGAAGAGGCTGGAGACGGCGTCCTGTGTGGGTACGAGTCTGGGGGCGCTGGCAACGGCGCCGCTGCCGCTCCCTCCAAGGAGGTATACCACGAGCCCGGTGGTGGTGGCGGCCCTCAAGATTTGGGGGCAGTGGAGGTGGCATAGGGGGGAAGTTGGGGCCTCGGCGTGGACCCCATTACGGGGGAACCACCGGTTCGCCCCAGGAAGAAGAGGTGGAGGGTTTTCGGGGTGGCACAGGGCAGGGATACGAATGTTGGGGGACCTGTTTGTGGATGGTAAGTTCGCGAGCTTGGGTGAGCTGGAGGAGAAGTACGGGCTCCCCCCGGGGAACACCTGGTACTTACGGGTAAGGGCGTTTGCCAGACGGCAGGTGATGGAATCCCCGCGGCTACTGCCACACACAGTACAGGACAGGGTGCTCTCGGGGGGGGGTGGGTGGGAGTGGGGAAGATCTTGGAAACTTACCAGGTGATGCAGGAGGAGGAGGAGGCCTCGGTGGTGGAGTTGAAAGGTAAGTGGGAGGAGGAGTTGGGAGAGGAGATCGAAGAGGGGACGTGGGCAGATGCCCTAGGGAGGGTGAATTCTTCCTCTTCGTGCGCGAGGCTCAACCTCATACAGTTTAAGGTGCTGCACAGGGCACACATGACCGGGACACGGATGAGCCGGTTCTTTGGGGGTGAGGACAGGTGTGTTAGGTGCTCAGGGAGCCCAGCAAATCACACCCATATGTTCTGGGCATGCCCAGCGCTGGAGGAATTTTGGAAGGGCGTAGCGAGGACTGTGTCGAGGGTGGTAGGATCCAGGGTCAGACCAGGCTGGGGGCTCGCGATATTTGGGGTGGCAGAGGAGCCGGGAGTGCAGGAGGCGAAAGAGGCCGGAATTCTGGCCTTTGCGTCCCTGGTAGCCCGGCGAAGGATTCTCCTTCTGTGGAAAGATGCGAGGGCCCCAAACGTGGAATCCTGGATCAGCGATATGGCGGGGTTTATTAAATTGGAGAGGGTGAAATTTGCCTTGAGAGGGTCGGTACAAGGGTTCTTTAGGCGGTGGCAACCGTTCTTAGGCTTTTTGGCAGAACGATAGACATTGGTCAGCAGCAGCAGCTCGGGGGGGGGGGGGGGGGGGGGGGTGGTTACTTTATTTTTGTTTATGTTATTTACACTGGAGGGTCTGAGGGGGAGTATACACCTGTTAAAGAACAAAGAAATGTACAGCACAGGAACAGGCCCTTCGGCCCTCCAAGCCCGTGCCGACCATGCTGCCCGACTAAACTACAATCTTCTACACTTCCTGGGTCCGTATCCTTCTATTCCCATCCTATTCATATATTTGTCAAGATGCCCCTTAAATGTCCCTATCGTCCCTGCTTCCACTACCTCCTCCGGTAGCGAGTTCCAGGCACCCACTACCCTCTGCGTAAAAAAACTTGCCTCGTACATCTACTCTAAACCTTGCCCCTCTCACCTTAAGCCTCTGACTATCCACTCTGTCTATGCCCCTCATAATTTTGTATACCTCTATCAGGTCTCCCCTCAACCTCCTTCGTTCCAGTGAGAACAAACCGAGTTTATTCAATCGCTCCTCATAGCTAATGCCCTCCATACCAGACAACATTCTGGTAAATCTCTTCTGCACCCTCTCTAAAGCCTCCACATCCTTCTGGTAGTGTGGCGACCAGAATTGAACACTATACTCCAAGTGTGGCCTAACTAAGGTTCTATACAGCTGCAACATGACTTGCCAATTCTTATACTCAATGCCCCGGCCAATGAAGGCAAGCATGCCGTATGCCTTCTTGACTACCTTCTCCACCTGTGTTGCCCCTTTCAATGACCTGTGGACCTGTACTCCTAGATCTCTTTGACTTTCAATACTCTTGAGGGTTCTACCATTCACTGTATATTCCCTACCTGCATTAGACCTTCCAAAATGCATTACCTCACATTTGTCCGCATTAAACTCCATCTGCCATCTCTCCGCCCAAGTCTCCAGACAATCTAAATCCTGCTGTATCCTCCGACAGTCCTCATCGCTATCCGCAATTCCACCAACCTTTGTGTCGTCTGCAAACTTACTAATCAGACCAGTTACATTTTCCTCCAAATCATTTATATATACTACAAAGAGCAAAGGTCCCAGCACTGATCCCTGTGGAACACCACTGGTCACAGCCCTCCAATTAGAAAAGCATCCCTCCATTGCTACTCTCTGCCTTCTATGGCCTAGCCAGTTCTGTATCCACCTTGCCAGCTCACCCCTGATCCCGTGTGACTTCACCTTTTGTACTAGTCTACCATGAGGGACCTTGTCAAAGGCCTTACTGAAGTCCATATAGACAACATCTACTGCCCTACCTGCATCAATCATCTTGGTGACCTCCTCGAAAAACTCTATCAAGTTAGTGAGACACAACCTCCCCTTCACAAAACCGTGCTGCCTCTCACTAATACGTCCATTTGCTTCCAAATGGGAGTAGATCCTGTCTCGAAGAATTCTCTCCAGTAATTTCCCTACCACTGAAGTAAGGCTCACCGGCCTGTAGTTCCCGGGATTATCCTTGCTACCCTTCTTAAACAGAGGAACAACATTGGCTATTCTCCAGTCCTCCGGGACATCCCCTGAAGACAGCGAGGATCCAAAGATTTCTGTCAAGGCCTCAGCAATTTCCTCTCCAGCCTCCTTCAGTATTCTGGGGTAGATCCCATCAGGCCCTGGGGACTTATCTACCTTAATATTTTTTAAGGCACCCAACACCTCGTCTTTTTGGATCACAATGTGACCCAGGCTATCTACACCCCCTTCTCCAGACTCAACATCTACCAATTCCTTCTCTTTGGTGAATACTGATGCAAAGTATTCATTTAGTACCTCGCCCATTTCCTCTGGCTCCACACATAGATTCCCTTGCCTATCCTTCAGTGGGCCAACCCTTTCCCTGGCTACCCTCTTGCTTTTTATGTACGTGTAAAAAGCCTTGGGATTTTCCTTAACCCTATTTGCCAATGACTTTTCGTGACCCCTTCTAGCCCTCCTGACTCCTTGCTTAAGTTCCTTCCTACTTTCCTTATATTCCACGCAGGCTTCGTCTGTTCCCAGCCTTTTAGCCCTGACAAATGCCTCCTTTTTCTTTTTGACGAGGCCTACAATATCACTCGTCATCCAAGATTCCCGAAAATTGCCGTATTTATCTCTCTTCCTCACAGGAACATGCCGGTCCTGTATTCCTTACAACTGCCACTTGAAAGCCTCCCACATGTCAGATGTTGATTTGCCCGCAAACATCCGCCCCCAATCTATGTTCTTCAGTTCCCGCCTAATATTGTTATAATTAGCCTTCCCCCAATTTAGCACATTCATCCTCGGACCACTCTTATCCTTGTCCACCAGTACTTTAAAACTTACTGAATTGTGGTCACTGTTACCGAAATGCTCCCCTACTGAAACATCTACCACCTGGCCGGGCTCATTCCCCAATACCAGGTCCAGTACCGCCCCTTCCCTAGTTGGACTGTCTACATATTGTTTTAAGAAGCCCTCCTGGATGCTCCTTACAAACTCCGCCCCGTCTAAGCCCCTGGCACTAAGTGAGTCCCAGTCAATATTGGGACAGTTGGAGTCTCCCATCACCACAACCCTGTTGTTTTTACTCTTTTCCAAAATCTGTCTACCTATCTGCTCCTCTATCTCCCGCTGGCTGTTGGGAGGCCTGTAGTATACCCCCAACATTGTGACTGCACCCTTCTTATTCCTGATCTCTACCCATATAGCCTCACTGCCCTCTGAGGTGTCCTCTCGCAGTACAGCTGTGATATTCTCCCGAACAAGTAGCGCAACTCCGCCTCCCCTTTTACATCCCCCTCTATCCTGCCTGAAACATCTAAATCCTGGAACGTTTAGCTGCCAATCCTGCCCTTCCCTCCACCAGGTCTCTGTAATGGCAACAACATCATAGTTCCAAGTACTAATCCAAGCTCTAAGTTCATCTGCCTTACCCGTAATGCTCCTTGCATTAAAACATATGCACTTCAGGCCACCAGACCCGCTGTGTTCAGCAACTTCTCCCCGTCTGCTCTGCCTCAGAGCCACACTGTCCCTATTCCCTAGTTCTCCCTCAATGCTCTCACCTTCTGACCTATTGCTCCCGTGCCCAACCCCCTGCCATACTAGTTTAAACCCTCCCGTGTGACACTAGCAAACCGCGCGGCCAGGATATTTATGCCTCTCCGGTTTAGATGCAACCCGTCCTTCTTATACAGGTCACACCTGCCCCGGAAGAGCTCCCAGTGGTCCAGATAATGGAAACCCTCCCTCCTACACCAGCTGTTTAGCCACGTGTTTATCTGCTCTATCTTCCTATTTCTAGCCTCACTGGCACGTGGCACAGGGAGTAATCCCGAGATTACAACCCTCGAGGTCCTGTCTTTTAACTTTCTGCCTAGCTCCCTGAACTCCTGCTGCAGGACCTCATGCCCCTTCCTGCCTATGTCGTTAGTACCAATATGTACAACGACCTCTGCCTGTTTGCCCTTCCCATTCAGGATTCTCTCTACCCGTTCGGAGACATCCTGGACCCTGGCACCAGGGAGGCAACATACCATCCTGGAGTCTCTTTCACATCCACAGAAGCGCCTATCTGTGCCCCTGACTATAGAGTCCCCTATTACTATTACTCTTCTGCGCTTTGACCCTCCCTTCTGAACATCAGAGCCAGCCGTGGTGCCACTGCTCTGGCTGCTGCTGTTTTCCCCTGATAGGCTATCCCCCCCGACAGTATCCAAAGGGGTATATCTGTTCGAGAGGGGGACAACCACAGGGGATTCCTGCACTGACTGCCTGCCCTTTCTGGTGGTCACCCATTTCTCTGCCTGCACCTTGGGTGTGACCACATTTACATAACTGCGATCTATGACGCTTTCCGCCACCTGCATGCTCCTAAGTGCATCCAATTGCTGCTCCAACCGAACCATGCGGTCTGTGAGGAGCTCCAGTTGGGTGCACTTTCTGCAGATGAAGCCATCCGGGACGCTGGAAGCCTCCCGGACCTGCCACATCTCACAGTCAGAGCACAGCACCCCTCTAACTGACATTGCGTCAATTAATTAAAATTAAAATTAAAATTTGTCTTTTTAAAAAAAAAATATTTTAATAAAAATTTCAAAGTTACTGTCAACTATCTGTTTCCTAGCACTAGATTTCTAATAGAAATGCGATAGCTAACTATAATACTCTCCGATCTCTGGCTTAGATATCCCTCTAAATTATAATTAAGTTATTATGTTTAATTAGTTACCAAATACTCAAATTTTTTTTAAATTTAGGGTAGAATCCCAACCAGCCACTCTGGCCACAGCTTTTCTGTGATGTCACTTCAGTTTCCCCCCGACACACACAATTTGTAAAAAGGTATAAAAGTAAAAATAAGTAAAAATCACTTACTTACCTTCTTACCTTCTGAGTGTCTTAGATGTTCTCAGGTTCTCTCGCTGACAGAGACTGCTCCTCCACCTCCGAACCTTGACCTGCACAATGCTAATAATATAATAATAATATAATATGGCACTTACCTTACACCAATGGGTCTTATTATTAGGTTAGAGGAGGAGGGCGGACCTCGAGGGTTGTAATCTCGGGATTACTCCCTGTGCCACGTGCCAGTGAGGCTAGAAATAGAAAGATAGAGCAGATAAACACGTGGCTAAAGTTGTGTTAAGTCGGGGTGTTAATGTTAATTTATTATTTATGTACAGTGAGGGAGGGGTTTGGGGGGTTGCTTTTTTAGATTGTGTTTTGTACTTAACCCTGTTGGGCTCTTTTTTCTTTCTCATTTTGTTATTGATATTTTATGAAAACCTTTAATAAAAATTATTTTTAAAAAACAAAAAATGATTCATCTCCTTTCTTCACAGTCCTGGTGCCTTGCTTGCTCACAGCTACAAAGTGGAGGAATGTTTCCTCTGTGATTTCGCTCCAAAAGCACAGACATACAGGGCGCGTAATGTCCGTGTATGTGCAGGGCAAGTGACCGGCTCTCTGCCGCCACTTATAGCGGAAAGACTGCATCGTTCGCGTTTAAAAGTCGATCGTAGCCGCAATTCTCATTTTAAAAACTCAGCGGCCCTCCCGACACCCACTTGCGGTCCATCCACGCGTCGTGATCTGCACTTTGAAAAATCCTGATGTGGGGGACAGGCAAGAATGTGGAGTTATGCCGGACTTCCGGTGGCAGCATGCAGGTGGAAGTCACATGTTAGGTAGCTCCTGCTCGAGACTCTGGTGTTTGGAGTTTACTGCCAGGTTTTAGGGGCAGCTTTGTAACGAGCTGGTGCAGGAAGGCATAAGGAAGGTGGAGAGTGTCTAAGACCCAGAAATAAGATGCTGGGAAGAAGGGGGTGAATGAAAGTTCACTGTCAAGTGAACGGGTCAGTCTCGCTGCAGGAAAGATGGCAAAGCCTGGATCGCTGGGTGGGGATGCGCCCCTCAGTGGAAACTCTGACTGTGGTGATGGCCAGAGAAATTGGCAGGCAGTTCGCTAAGCACATGCAGGTGCCGTGAAAGAAGATGATGGCTGCGATGAAGGAATGGGTGGAGGAGGCGATTGCCGCGATGAAGGCTGCGGTGTCGAAGACATTGACCGAGGTGCGGGAGCAAGGAGAGAAATTGATTGATGAGGGGAGGGCTGTGGATGTTGTGTACATGGACTTCAGTAAAGCTTCATGGCAGACTGTCACATGGGATCAGAGGTGAGGTGGTAAGATGGATAGAGAACTGGCTCAGTGACAGATGGCAAAGGGTAGCAGTAGAAGGGTGTTTTTCTGAAATGAAGGATGTGACTAGTGGTGTTCCACAGGGATCTGTGCTTGGGCCTCTGTTGTTTATGGTATACATAAACGATTTGGAGGAAAATGTAGCCGGTCTGGTTAGTAAGTTTGTGGATGACACAAGGTTGGTGGAGTGGCAGATAGTCTTGAGGATTGTCAGAAGATACAGCAGGACATAGATATGTTGGAGACTTGGGCAGAGAAATAGTAAATGGAATTTAATCCAGACAAATGTGAGGTAATGCATTTTGGTAGGTCTAAAATAGAGGGGAAATATACCGTAAATGGCAAAACTCTTAGGAATATAGAAAGTCAGAGAGATCTGGGTGTGCAGGTCCACAGATCTTTAAAGGTGGCAACACAAATGGACACGGTAGTCAAGAAAGCACACGGAATGCTCGCCTCCATTGGACGGGGTATCAAATATAAAAATGAGCAAGTCATGCCACAGTTGTATAGAACCTTGGTAAGGCCGCACTTGGAATATTGCGCACAATTCTGGTCACCACACTACTAGAAGAATGTGGAAGCTTTGGAGAGGATGCAGAGGAGGGTTACCAGGATGTTGCCTGGTCTGAAGGGTGTTAATTCCCGTACCGGCCTCCCCGAACAGGTGCCGGAATGTGGCAACTAGGGCTTTTCACAGTAACTTCATTGAAGCCTACTTGTGACAATCAGCGATTATTATATTAGTTATGTGGAGAGGCTGATTAGACTCGGACTGCTTTCATTAGAAAGATGGAGGTTGAGGGGTGACCTGATCGAGGTCTACAAGATTATAAGGGGCATGGATATAGTGGTTGGGCAGGCACTCTTTCCCAGGGTGGAGGGGTCAGTCACCAGGGGGCATAGGTTTAAGGTCCGTGGAGCAAAGTTTAGAGATGTGCGAGGCAGGTGTTTTACGCAGAGGGTGGTGAAGTGCCTGGAATGCATTGCCAGGAGAGGTTGTGGAAACAGATACATTAACGGCGTTCAAAAGGCATCTTGACAAACACATGGATAGGATGGGTATAGAGGGATACGGCACAAGGAAGTGCGGAGAGTTTTGAGAAAGGTTGGTATCCTGACCGTTACAGGCTTGGAGGACCAAAGGGCCTGTTCCTGTGCTGTTTTGTTCTTTGTTCTTTCTTTGAAGGGGTTGGAGGAAGCTCTGCCACAACACAGTGGCCAGTTTACCTCGATGGGTGAGGAGCTGCAGAGGGTGGTGGAGGCCAAGAATGGATTCGGGGAGCCAAGTTGGAGGACTTGGAGAATAGGTCGAGGCGGTATAATTTATGAATTGTGGGCTTTGCCTGAGGGGGGTGGAGGGCTTGAGACCGATTGAGTACTTTGCGAAGATGCTGGCAGAGTTGCTGGGGAAGGACGGAAGAACCCTCCTGATATGAGCTGGACAGGGCTTATTGGTCGCTCAGGCCCAAGCTGAAAACAAACGAGCCGCCAAGGTCAGTGATAATTTACTTTCACAAGTTTCATGACCAGGAGAAGGTCCTGACTTGGGCGAAGCAAAGGCGTGAGGTGAAGTGGGAAGGAGTTGGTATTCAAATATACCAGGACTTGACGGTGGAGCTGGCGAGAAGGCAGGCAGCCTGAGGATGGGTGGAGGCAGCACACTAATATAATAATCGCTTATTGTCACAAGTAGGATTCAAAGAAGTTCCTGTGAAAAGCACTACTGTAGCAGTCTGAGTTTTGGCGTGGTCGACCCAGCAAAGCGGAGGGTGACCTACAACCCGAGAAACTTCTACTTCGAGATGGTGGAGGCAGCGGAAGCTTTCGTGAAGGCCGAAGGACTGGGACTGAAATGAGGGATGGGATTGGGAGTGGGACTTGGTCTGAGGGGAAGGAGCTGTGCTCAGCCTTTATTTCTCATCCTGGGTTGTGTATTTGTGACGGGAACAGTTGGGTTTTTCGGTTGGTTAATGGGAAAGGGTAGGTTACCTTTGTTAATCACTACAGTTGGTTACAATTATATTGGGCTTTGGGGTTATTGCAATTTTCTGGAGTGTGTTTTTTGCATTGGTTTTGTTTGTTTGTCTTTGTGTTCAGGGACTGGATCATGGGGAGGGGAATGGGAGGAGGGGGACCTGAGCAAGGGCTTCCACAGCAAGCGAAGGTTGGCTAGTGAATGGGAGTGTGGTGGGGGGAGTGGCCATGGTCGTTGGAACCTGGTTGGACAGGTTTCGATGGGCTTGGGAGGTCTGAAAGATGGAGGGAGGCGACCAATACTGGGAAAGGTGTTTTCAAGAGGAAGTGGATGGGGGGGATTCTGAGATGGGGAGAGGTTCGGCGGTAACAAAGGGACCGGGTGGTCAGACCCAGGGCTATGATGATGGAGGATAGGAGGGGCGAGGGTGATGAGAGACCCCTGGTCAGAATAATAACGTGGAACGTGAGGGGGTTCGGGGGGCCGTTTGAAGAGGTCACGAGTTTTTACACATTTAAAGAGCTTGAAATAAGGGTGGCACGGCGCTGAGGTCCCAGGTTCGATCCCGGCTCTGGATCACTGACTGTGGAGTTTGCGCATTCTCCCCGTGTTTGTGTGTGTTTCGCCCCCACAACCCAAAGATGTGCAGGGTAGCTGAATTGGCCACACTAAATTGCCCCTTAATTGGGGAAAAAAAATGAATTGGGTACTCTAAATATATAAAGATTTTTTTAAAAAGAGCGTAAAGGCCGACGTGGTGATGTTGCAGGAGACCCATCTTCGGGTGAAGGATCAGGTGAGGCTTGGGAAGGGTTGGGTGAGTACGGATTCCCATTCGGGGTTCAATAGCAGGGCTCTGGGGGTAGTGGTATTGGTGGGCAAGAAGGTGAGGTTTCAGATGGAGAAGGTGGTGGCAGAGCAGGGGGGTGGGTACGTGATAGTGACGGGGACGTTAGAGGGGAGGTTGTTGGCACTGGCGAGTATATATGGCCCCAACTGGGATGATGATGGTTTGGGAGGAGGGTGCTGGGTGCCATTCCGGATTTGAATACCCACATGTTGTTAGTGGGTAAGGATTGGAATATGGTGCAGGAGCCGAAAGTGATAGGTCTCAGCCGCGCTCGCTGGCCTGGGGGGAGGGGGGGCGTTGCTGGCTGTGCTCATGAGGGACATGGGAGGGTTGGACCCGTGGAGATTCTTACACCTGAGAGAACAGGAGTATTTGTTTTTCTCCCCAGTACATAAAATGTACTTGAGGATAGACTTTTTCATGGTAGGGATGCGGCTATTGGCTGGGTTTAGGAGGTCGGAGTAGTCAGCAATAGTAATTTCGGACCACACTACGCGTTTGGTGGATGTGGTTTTGGAGACGGGGATTGGCTAGAGGCCGGGGTGGAGGATGGACATGGACCTGTTAACGGGCTGGAATTTTTGCAATATCAGGAAGCTGACCGAGGAATCTGTGGGGTTTAATTGCACGGGGGAAGTTTTGCAGTTGATGGTGTGGGAGGCTCTGAAGGCAGTAGTGAGGGGAGAGATGATATTGTTCAAGGCTAAGGTGGACAAGAGGAGAATGAGGAGTGCCAAATTTTTTAAATAGAATTTACAGTGCAGAGGAAAGCCATTCGGCCCATCGAGTCTGCACCGGCTCTTGGAAAGAGCAACCTACCCAAGGTCCACACCTCCACCCTATCCCCATAACCCAGCAACCCCACCCAACACTATGGGCAATTTTGGACACGAAGGACAATTTAGCATGGCCAATCCACCTAACTTGCACATCTTTGGACTGTGGGAGGAAACCGGAGCACCCGGAGGAAACCCACGCCCACACGGGGAGGACGTGCAGACTCCGCACAGACAGTGACCCAAGCCGGAATCGAACCTGGGACCCTGGAGCTGTGAAGCAATTGTGCTATCCACAATGCTACCGTGCTGCCCCCCACAATGCTACCGTGCTGCCCCTTGATAGAGGAGTTTCTGGGGGTGGATGGAAAGTACGCAGAGGACCCTGCCCTGGCCCTCTTGGTCAAGGGGAAGGACCTTCAGGTGAGGTTCGACTAGTTATCCACAGGGTAAGCGGTGCGCCAGTTGAGAAGAGTGAGGGGGAGGGTCTATGAGCATGGGGAGAAGGCAGGGCGTATGTTGGCTGACCAGCTCCGGACGGATGCGGCAGCGAGTGGGATAGTTTAGGTGTGGGATAAGATGGGGAAGTTGGTGGTGGCCCCGGAGCAGATCAATAAAGTGTGAAGAAATTTATAAGGAGCTATAAAGGTCAGAACCACTGGGGGAGGAGCAGGAGATGAGTGAGTTCCTCAACGGGTTGGAGTTTCCGAGGCTGGGTGAGGAGGATAGAGCAGGCTTGGAGAGGCCATGGGGGAGCAGGAGGTGAAGGAGGCGATTGGGAGGATGCAGGCAGGGAAGGCGGCGGGGTTTGATGGGTTCCCAGTTGAATTGTATGAGAAATTCAAGGAGAAGTTGGCACTGCTGATAGTGAGAATGTTTGAGGATGTGATATGCAGGGGTGTCTTGCCACAGCCCTTGGGATTTCACTGCTGCTAAAAAAGGAGAATGAACCCAGTGAAGTGTGGGTCGATTGGCCCATATCCCTATAGAAGGTAGGTGCCAAGATATTGATAATAATAATCTTTATTGTCACAAGTATGCTTACATCAATACTGCAGTGAAGTTACTGTGAAAGCTTCCGAGTCGCCATATTCATAGAATCATAGATTCAATTGATTTTCATTTTGCAAGCTACTGAGGAGCTGTCAATGGACATGTACCACAACAAAAGTCAATTAGAAAAATCTTTATTGTCACAAGTAGGTTTATATTAACACTGCAATGAAGTTACTGTAAAAAGCCCCGAGTCGTCACATTCCAGCGCATGTTCAGGTACACGGAGGGAAAATTCAGAATGTTCAATTCACCTAACAAGCACGTCTTTTGGGACTTGTGGGAGGAAATCGGAGCACCCGGAGGAAACCCACGCAGACATTGGGAGAACGTGCAGACTCCGCACAGACAGTGACCCAAGCCGGGAATCGAACCTGGGACCCTGGCGCTGTGAAGCAACAGTGCTAACCACTGTGCTACCATGCCGCCCATTGCTACAGTGCCGGCCACCTTGGCAAAGGTTCTGGCAGTAAGGGGTTCTGGTGGTAAGGTTGGGGGTATGTCTTCCGAAGGTGATTGGAGAGGACCAGACTGGGTTCATGAATGGAAAGCAGCGGTTATCAAACGTGTCTCCGGCTGAGGGAAAGGAGATGGAGATGGAGCTGGTGGTGGCACTGGATGTAGAGAAAGCGTTTGATCAGAGTGAAGTTATTTGAAGGCGGTGTTGGAGAGATTTGGTGGCGTGGGCGAGAATGTTGTACGAGGAGCCGATGGCGAGCGTTTGCCCTAATAGTATGAACTTGGGGTACTTTGCGCTGCACCGGGGTACGAGGCAGGGGTGCCCCATGTCCCCCCCATCCCCACTCTTTGCCTTGGTTATAGAGCCCTTGGCCATCGCGCTAAGGAGCTCGGGGCTGTGGAAGGGGATAGTGAGGGGGGTAGAGAATAGGGTGTTCTTATACGCCGATAATCTACTATTGTCTATTTCGGAACCGAGCACATCAGTGGGGAGTATAATGGAGCTGCTCCAAAGATTCGGGACGCTCTCGGGGGACAAATTAAACTGAGGAAAGAGCAAGTATTTCATGGTCTCCCAGCCGGGAGTAGGAACGGGAGTGGGGTGGCTACCATTCCGTTTGGCGGCAACCCAATTTAGGTACTTGAGTGGAGGTGACCCTGGATTGGGGAGGGCTCCGAAAATACACTTTTATTAGTTTGGTGGGAGGGTGAAGGCCGATTTGTTAAGGTGGGACAACCTCCCTCTGTCGTTGGTGGGCCGGGTGCTGACAGTTAAAATGAATGTGTTGCCGCGATTCTTGTTTTTGTTCTAGTGCCAGCCGATCTTTTTAATGAAGTCCTTCTTCACAGGGGATGGACAAATTGATCTCCTCGTTTACCTGGAGGGGGTGTGGGGGATGGGGAAGGTGGGGCTGCAGAGAGGGCAACAGGGGGGGCTTGGCCTCCCAAACTTACTGTCCTACTATTGGGTGGCAAATGAGGAGAAGGTGCAGGGCTGGTGCAAGGATGAAGATGCCCGATGGGTTAAGATAGAGGAGGGCACGTGTAGAGGGTCGGGGTTACGGGCGCTGGCAATGGCGCCGCCCTGGATGGCTCCAGGAAGGTAGTGAGTCTGATAGTGGTGATCACTTTGAAGATCTGTAGGCAGTTTAGGCAACATTTTAAGCTGGGGACCGGTTTGGGGGGTACCGATTAGGGGGAATCATTGGTTCGAGTCGGGGAGGATGGGTGAGATTTCAGAGATGGGATGAGAGAGGGATCAAGGAAATGAAGGACTTGTTGCTTGGGGGACGATTTGCAAGCCTGGAGGAGTCGGGAGAGAAGTATGCGTTGGCGCAAGGGGAAGGGTTTAGGTACCTGCAGGTTCGGGACTTCGCAAGAAAGGTTTTCCTGTCCTTCCTGATAGTGCCAACCTCCTCATTGTTGGACGGCTGGAGAGGGGGGTTGTGTCGGCAATCTATGGGCGGATCCTGGACGAGGACAGGGTATCCATGGCGGGGATTAAGGCAAAATGGGAGGTGAAGCTGGGGGTGGGGGGCATTCGAAGAGGGACTCGCTGCGGAGGGTGAATGCCTCGACCACTTGTGTGAGGTTGGGTCTGATACAGCTGAAAGTAGTACATAGGGTGCACCTCACAAAATCAAAGATGAGCCGGCTGTTTGAGGGCTGGAGGATGTCTGTGGGAAGGGCCACGCAAACCACGTTCGTATGTTTTGGCCCTGCCCGAAGTTGGAATGGTTTTGGAGGACGGTATTTAGCATAATCCCGGGGGTCTTGCACATGGATGTGGAGCCCGTCTCCTAGAAGCCACATTTGGGGTGTCGGACTGGCCGGAGTTGCAGGCGGGAATGGGGATGGATGTTTTAGGCTTCGCCTCGCTGATCGCTCGTAGGCGGGTCCTCCACCCTGTACCTCGGCTTGGCGGGGGGCCTGCTGGAGTTTTTGACCCTGGAGAAGGGGAAGTTTGAGCTAGAGCGGGGGCGTGGGGTGGGGCGAAGGAGCAGTTCTGCAATTCTTGGGGTTTATTTATTATGCACTTTCGGGAGTTGGTTGCCGTTGACTGTTGGGGTGGGTGCTTGGTGGAAGTTTGTGGAGATTGTTTCTTTTTTTATATATATTGCTAGGATTTTTTGTTTCTCTTTTGCGTGGTGAAATTGTTGAAAATATGGCAATTAAAAATATTTTTATAAAATGAATGTGGAGTTAAGGTCACAATCAGATCGGCCATGATCTTATTAACTGGCGGAGGAGGCTCAAAGAGGCTAATGGCCTACTCCTGCTCCTAGCATGTTCACATGTAATCTTAAAAAACGAGTGAAGGAGTATTATATTACAGTCAAACTTTTCATGTTTAATAAATGTTTTATGTTGTTAAAAGCTAATTGATGTCCCTGTGACGACTCTTCCATGTTTTAAAAAAAAAAAGGAATAGTTAGGGTGTTTTGAAATAGGGTTCCATTCTGGGCTCTTCCTTGTCAGGTTATATCATCAACTAGGCATGGCTCAGTGGTTAGCACTGCTGCCTCACTGCGCCGAGGGCCCGGGTACGATCCCGGCCCTGGATCATTGTCCATATGGAGTTTGCACATTCTCCCCGTGTCTCCGTGGGTCTCATCCCTACAACCCAAACCCAAAGATGTGCAGGGTAGGTCAATTGGCCATGCTAAATTGCCCCTTAATTGGAAAAAGATAATTGGGTACACTAAATTTATTTTTTTTAATATTTAATCAACTGGGGTCGGAACAAAAAGTTTGAGTGCATAATTAGCACAAGTTATTGATGCACTATTAATTACTACAAAAACTGGAGCAGTGAATAATCGAGGCTTTATTAGGCAAAGATGTGTGGCCTCCTGTAGCTGCTACCAGAATGCGCGTACATTTATACTCCGCCTACTGGGTGGAGCCAGCAGGCAGGGATTTACCCATGTACCTCTAGTACAGGAGCCTTACCATACCACATCTAATACAGTTAGTGGGGACTACCACATTCATCCCTAAGGGCAGCACGGTAGCATTGTGGATAGCACAATTGCTTCACAGCTCCAGGGTCCCAGGTTCGATTCCAGCTTGGGTCACTGTCTGTGCGGAGTCTGCACATCCTCCCCGTGTGTGCGTGGGTTTCCTCCGGGTGCTCCGGTTTCCTCCCACAGTTCAAAGATGTGCAGGTTAGGTGGATTGACCACGATAAATTGCCCTTAGTGTCCAAAATTGCCCTTAGTGTTGGGTGGGGTTACTGGGTTATGGGGATGGTGTGGACCTTGGGTAGGGTGCTCTTTCCAAGAGCCGGTGCAGACGCGATGGGCCTCATGGCCTCATCCTGCACTGTAAATTCTATGAAATCCCCTGTTTAAAAAAAGAGTCTGGCGGGGGTGGTGGAATAATTTACAAGTTCAGTCTGTCGGGGGCCTTGATCCTCCGCTGTGATCGCCTCGGTCGTGGTGGTGATGTGGGCGCCGACTTGGTCACCTGTGACTCCAGGAGCGTATTGTCCTCTTCTTCATCGCCCCCGAGTGGAACCACTGGGAGGACGGGGCCTCCTGGGGCGGGGGCTGCGGTGAGGTGCGCTGGGGGGAGGGGGAGTGGCGCAGGGGCAACCGGAGGGGAGGGGAGTGGTGGGCGGGGATCCAGCGGGTGCCAGGTCCCGGATGGAGACCGTGTCCTGGTGCCCGTCGGGGTGTGCCACGTAGGTGTACTGCGGGTTCGCGTGCAGTAGTTGGACTCTTTCGACCAGCAGGTCCGACTGAGGGGTCCGCACATGTTTGCGAAGGAGGACGGGTCCAGGAGCTGCCAGCCAAGTTGGGAGTGAGACCCCGGAGGTGGACTTCCTGTGGAAGGTAAAGAGACATTCATGGGGGGATTTTGTTAGTTGCAGTGCAGAGGAGCGATCAGATGGAGCGCGTCGGGGAGGACATCCTGCCACCGGGAGACCGGGAGATTCTTCGACCGTAGGGCCAGCAGGACGGCCTTCCAGACCTTCCCTTCTCCCTCTCCACCTGCCCGTTTCCCCGGGGGTTGTAGCTGGTCGTCCTGCTCGAGGCAATGCCCTTGCTGAGCAGTAACTGATGCAGCTCATCGCTCATAAAGGAGGATCCCCAATCGCTTTGGACGTAAGCGGGGAAACCGAACAGGGCAAAGATGCTGTGGAGTGCTTCAATGACCGTGGCAGAAGTCATATCGGGGCATGGGATGGCGAATGGAAACCGGGAGTACTCATCGACCACGTTCATAAAGTACGTGTTTCGGTCGGTGGAGGGGAGGGGCCCTTTGAAGTCCATGCTGAGGCGCTAAAAGGGGCGGGAGGCCTTCACCAGGTACGTGTCATAATATACACCAGTATATCATGGTGCAGATACACACACACTGATGGATACACAGCGGGACCAATCAACATCACCAGTTAGAGCACACGCATTATAAAGACAGGAGGCATCAGAGTTCCCGCTCATTCGAGCTGCAGCCTCCTTGTAGGACAGAGCTCACAGCCTGCAGCACAGATCTTCACCATGTGCTGAGTGCATAGACTGGTTAGGACAAACGGTAGCATTGTGGATAGCACAATTGCTTCACAGCTCCAGGGTCTCCGGTTCGATTCCGGTTTGGGTCACTGTCTGTGCGGAGTCTGCACATACTCCCCGTGTGTGCGTGGGTTTCCTCCGGGTGCTCCGGTTTCCTCCCACAGTCCAAAGATGTGCAGGTTAGGTGGATTGGCCACGATAAATTGCCTTTAGTGTTGGGTGGGGTTACTGGGTTATGGGGATAGGGTGGAGGTGTTGACCTTGGGTAGGGTGCTTTTTCTAAGAGCCGGTGCAGATTCGATGGGCCGAATGGCCTCCTTCTGCACTGTAAATTCTATGATAATCTATGACAAGGCATAGGTCTTTAGTTCAATCTAATATTGTGTTAGCCCACAGTGAAAGTATGTTCAACAGTTTTTGACTTAATAAAATAGTGTTGCACTATTTTAAGTGTTGGTGGCTTGTATGTGTTCTACGGATCCAGAGCACCCAACACATCAGTGCGCTCGATCTGGCCGGTAGAAGTGCGGTTTGCACTCCGCGCAGACCTGGCAGTCTCTGGTGACAGTCCTGACCTCCTCAATGGAATAGGGCAGGTTGCGGGCCTTGATGAAGTGGAAGAACCGGGTGACCGAGGCCATCGTGTAGAGCCCGGAGTCTGTCCACTTGTGCGCTGGTGCATGTACCTCGGGATAGGGCATCAGGGGGCTCGTTGAGCTTCCTGGGGCGATACAAAATTTTGTTATTACAGGTGGAGAGCTCGATCCTCCACCTCAAGATCTTATCGTTTTTGATCTTGCCCCGCTGTGTATTTGTGGTAGGCTATATTAGGGGTATCACGGTACCTGGGTGGGCTGTACCTTATACTGTAGTATGAGTGGTAGAACCTGCCTGCTGGTTCTGCCCAGCAGGCGGAACATAAGAGTCTGTGTTTCACCCACAGCAGTCATTCTGTACCGGAACTGCTGGGGTAACTACTTGTTCATTAAAGCCTTCAATTGGACTACAATCTCGCTTCAGTAGTGATTGATCGTGCATCAATTTAATGAACAAGAATTGAAGAATGTTTGCTCTCCGCATCAAGCCAGAGTGTCTACAAATCAACCCCCATGCGGCAAATGCAGCAGCAACTTTTAAACATTGGCTGGCATGTTGCAACGGGTACATCAGGACGGCCCCGACTACCCCCACGGAGGAACAGAAAATGCAAATCCTCCACTCAAGGGTGAGCCCAGAAATGTACACGCTTATCGAAGACGTGGACGGTTTCGAGGACGTAATGACTTTGTTAAAAGAGCACTACGTCCGCACTGTGAATCAGGTATACGCTCGGCATCTTTTAGCTACCAGACGGCAGATCCCAGGGGAATCACTGGACGATTTTTACCACGCATTGTTAGTGTTGGGTAGAAACTGTAACTGTCCACAAGCCTCAGCCAATGACCACACCGAACTCTTAATACGGGATGCTTTTGTTGCGGGCATGCTGTCCTCTAAAATCCGCCAGCGAATGCTGAAAAACGACATACCAGAGCTTAAAGAGGCACGGAAACTTGCACACTCCCTAGATGTAGCCTCCCGCAACGCCCAGGCCTACGTTCCCGACCGCGCGGTACCCGCATGGACTGGGTGGACCCCACCCGCGGCCGATTCCAAAGCACCCCTAAATTCCCCACAAGCAGGAAACCCCGGGCGGGGGGAGGGGGGGGGCGATGCTATTTTTGCGGGGAAAACAAACACCCCCGGCAACGCTGCCTGGCCCGATCCGCAATCTGCAAGGGCTGCGGGAAGAAGGGGCACCTCGTGGCAGTATGCCAGGCCCGGTCGGCCGCCGCTGTCTCCACAGGCGAACCGGGCCCGTTGCCTTTCCTCTCCTCACAAGCCATGTGCGATTCATGGGGGCAGCCACCTTGGATGACGTCTCAGGACCCCGACTCGGTTGGCCATGTATCGCCTGATGAGAGCTCCCAGCCAGCCATGTGCGATTCATGGGGGCAGCCATCTTGGATGACGTCTCAGGACCCCGACTCGGGTGGCCGTGTATCGCCCGACGAGATCTCTCAGCTTCTGTCACAACTTGCTTCAGTGACACTGGACCAGTCTCGGCCCCGAACGCTTTCAACCGCTACAACGTCAGTACTCATCAACGGGCGCAAGACATCCTGCTTGATCGACTCTGGGAGAACGGAGAGCTTCATCCACCCCAATACGGTAAGACACTGCTCCCTCGCTGTACACCCGATTAAACAAAAGATCTCCCTGGCCTCTGGGACCCACTCTGTGGAGATCCGGGGGTACTGCATAGCCAACCTCACAGTCCAGGGTGTGGCGTTCAATAACTTCCAACTCTACGTCCTCCCTCATCTCTGCGCTGCCACACTCCTGGGACTGGACTTCCAGTGTAACCTGCAAAGTTTAACGTTCAAATTCGGCGGCCCCATACTCACCTCACTGTCTGCGGCCTCGCGCCCCTCAAGGTCGACCCGCCTTCCCTGTTTGCAAACCTTACCCCCGATTGCAAACCCGTCGCCACCAGGAGCAGACGGTACAGTGCCCTGGACCGGACCTTTATTAGGTCGGAAGTCCAACGGTTACTAAAGGAAGGCATTATCGAGGCCAGCAACAGCCCCTGGAGAGCTCAAGTGGTGGTTGTAAAGACCAGGGAGAAACATAGAATGGTCATAGACTACAGTCAGACCATCAACAGGTATACGCAGCTCGACGCATACCCTCTCCCCCGCATATCTGAAATGGTCAACCAGATAGCGCAATACAAGGTTTTCTCCACAGTAGACATTAAATCAGCCTACCACCAGCTCCCCATTCTCCCGGACGACCGCAAGTACACTGCATTTGAAGCAGATGGGTGGCTCTACCACTTTCTAAAGGTTCCACTTGGTGTCACAAATGGGGTCTCGGTCTTCCAACGGGAGATGGACTGAATGGTTGATTGGTACGGTCTGCCGGCCACGTTCCTGTACCTCGACAATGTCACCATCTGCGGCCACGACACCAACCTCCGCAAATTCCTCCACACTGCAAAAATCCTTAACTTAACCTACAACAAGGATAAATGTGTGTTTAGCACTGATCGCCTAGCCATCCTCTGCTACGCAGTGCATGATAGAGTCATAGGCCCAGATCCCGAACGCATGCGCCCTCCCATGGCGTTTCCCTTCCCCCACTGACCCGAGGCCCTGAAACGTTGCCTTGGCTTTTCTTATTACGCCCAGTGGGTCCCCAATTATGCGGCCAAGGCCCACCCACTAATCCAGTCCACGTTTTTTCCCCTTTCGACAGAGGCCCGCCAGGCTTTCAGTCGCATCAAAGCAGACATCGCAAGAGCGACAATGCATGCAATCGATGAGTCCCTCCCCTTCCAGGTTGAGAGCGACACATCAGACGTAGCTCTGGCTGCCATCCTCAATCAGGCGGGCAGACCCATGACCTTCTTTTCACGCACCCTCCACCCCTCAGAAATCCGCCATTCCTCCGACGAGAAGGAGGCCCAAGCCATCGTCGAAGCTGTGCGGCATTGGAGGCATTAAAAGTTCTGTATGCTCGACTGCCGAAACGTCCTGGCAGTCACAGTTCCTCGCCAGGATGTGCAGGCCACGCCAGAAATCGTCTAGGGACTCACCGGGGAGATGCTGTCTCGTGGACAGGAGGTGCCTATAGTTTGTTGACCGGCTGAACATAATGTCCTTTCAGGAGCTCCATTACTTCAGAGTAAGTGGGCACATCCCGGATAAGAGGAAAAATGTCAGGGCTCACCCGTGAATAAAGGACCTGGAGCTTCTGTGCGTCCGAGGGTTCTTTCGCGGATGTTCGGAGGTAGCTTTCGAAGCAGGCTAGCCAGTGGTCAAAAGCGGACATTGCGTTGGCTGCTTGAGGGCTCAGCTGTAGGCGATCAGGCTTGATGCGAAAGTCCATCGTTTTAAAATCTTTGCTCAATAAATTGATGCACTATGAATTACTACAAAGACGAGAGTAGTGAATAATCAAGGCTTTATTGAGCAAAGATGTGTGGCCTCCTGTAGCTGCTACCAGAATTTAGCAGCGCGAGCGCGCACATTTATACGCCGCCTACTGGGCGGAGCCAGCAGGCAGGGATTTATCCGTGTACCTCTAGTACAGGAGTCTTGTCGTACTACATCTAATATACATCAAATACAGTTAGTGGTGACTACCACAGTTATGCAGCACAGTTTATGTTAATACAGAGGATCATGGCCTCTCATTGATGCAAATTGAAAGCAAATAGCTTAGAATGGGATGAGATTTTTAATCAGACACTACTTGCCTTGCATATGTTGTGAAGCAAATTTTTAAAAGTTGGTGATCAATTAAACTGCTTGGTAACATTTAAATGTCACTTTTAAACTGACTAACGTTGGCATCAAATTGACCCTTGATTAAGATTATTTGTTGATCTGGAATCATTGAACTGACTTTATATGCCAAAGGATACTGCAGAGCTAATAGTTTCACTCAGGTGTGGCATCATTTGTTGTATAATAGCATCATTAATTTAAATGGGTTTCAAAGTTGGCCAGTGATATAAAACTATGTTAAGTGTGTGCAAGCAAGTTGTAAAACATTTCCGTATTTGTTTACTCTTTGGAAAAATCCAAATATCTGAATGTAGATATTAATGACAACTCACGTTCTTTCCCTGTACCCCACAAAAGTCAGTAGTTTGGCAATTGTTTCCATTTAACTTTGCTTCTGGAGAGAAGGGAGGTTCAAGCCTAAATTTAATAAAACGTAACAAAAGTTTGTATTTTTATTTATTTATTTAAAGATTGTAAGACCAGTTTTTCACTTTCATCTGTAGATGATTCTAAAACTCTCACAGGCAACAATTCAGGATCCAGGACATTCAATCTACCTTTGTTAGTAACCTGAATTCGACTTGTCTGCTTATTTCTCTGTAACTGTTTTAGATTGTCTATGACTTTAACTTCATCGTCTTTGGCGGGTTTATTTTCTAAAGTATTGGCTGATCTAAATAATTTTTCCATGAGGTTGTTCTTCGTATCGTTTCTTGAAGTTGACTGAAGGCAATTTTCGGGTTTTTCACTGGGCCCATCACCAACTTGGTGCCTCAGTTCACTTGGCCGATTGCACAGCTTCGCAAAAGATGGCTCATAAGCATTGAATGAAGAGTTGAAGTCCAGAAACTCATCTTCTTGCCTGTCTTGTCTCTTTTTGTTGCCCATGTGGGCTGCATAAGATATTTTGCAAACAGGAAGCCCTTGATGGAGATTTTCAATTTGTTCTGTGAATCTGTAACGCCTCCTGAGTCTGGAAGGAGTTTTATTGGGGCTGTCGTTCAGTGTAAATGTCCCGCCTATCTCCTTGTTACCATCCTGTCGTGATTCACTTGCATCTCTGTTCTCCTCAGTTGTTTTCTGCTGCTCTCTTTCCTTGGCGTCCTGCTCCTCTTCTCCTGTCTCTTTCCTTTCCAAGGCCTCCCTCAAAAATTGAGCAGCTCTTTCCTTCTCCTGCTTTTCTCTTTTTTCCCTTTCCAGGTTTTCGAAGATGTCATTCTCAGCCATTTCCTTCCATCTCTTCTCTGCCTGTTCATATTCTAATGGAGGGAAAAAAAAATATTCATGCAGATTTTTATGAATGGAAGTGAATGAACTAATCTTCCTGTGGCATCTGCCATAAACCAGATCATGTAAGATGTCTAACAACACACTGAAGGAAGTGACCTGTGATTGTATTCAAATACTTTGGACCCAAAGATTGTTGATTTTTATTTTTTTCATACAATAAGAACATTGTGAAGTCCCATTTTCAGCCAAAATGCCATTCAGCCCCTCAAGCCACTGCCATTTAGTTCGGTCATGACTGATTTGTACCTCAGCTTCATTTACATATCGTTGCTCCAGGTCTCTTAATACTATTGAATCTACAAATCTTAGTACTGAAAATTTCAATTGACCTAGACCCACAGCTTTTTGGAAGGTGATGCTGTGTTGGTGGCAGGGAAAAGTGTTCTAGATATCCACTACACTTTATTTACAGCAAATAAAAGTTTTCATTTCACCCTTAAATGGCCCATACATGATCTTGAGATTATTTTTCCCCAGTTTGGTTCGCCCACCAAAGAAAATAAATTGCTTCATTACCTGATTTCAATCCCTTCATCATTTTAAGGATCAGAATTAGATAACCTTTGAAACTGGCTGGCTTTGCACACTGGGCTAAATAGCTGGCTTTTAAAGCAGACCAAGGCAGGCCAGCAGCATGGTTCAATTCCCGTACCAGCCTCCCCGAACAGGCGCCGGAACGTGGCCACTAGGGGCTTTTCACAGTAACTTAATTTGAAGCCTACTTGTGACAATAAGCGATTTTCATTTCATTTCATTTCATTTTTCATATAAATTAAGTTTATGCAACCTGTTTTCATAATTTAGCCCTTTGAGCCCTGGTATAATTCTGTGAATCCTCGTTGTACGCAGCCGAAGGCCAATATAACAGTCCTAAGGTACAAAGCCCAAACCCATGTTTTGTATTCCAAATGTCCTGCGTACTTTGAGATTTTTGTCACTTTTTAAAAAACATTTGCCCTTTTCTAATGACTGTTGCTGGAAGTTGTGGATGTAATAAAACTCAGTCTGCTCACATTCATAGAACCATTGATTCATAGATTCAATTGATTTTCATTTGGCAAGCTACTGAGGAGCTGTCAATGGACGTGTACCACAACAAAAGTCAATAGCTTCGGGAGTGAAATTGAAGCAAAACTAAATAAAATAAGTTTAACAATAAGCTATTCTTAATAAACAGATAATCGCAATTCCCTTCCCAAAAGACTGAACACATAGTTTTTGAAATGTATCTCTCTGTAATATGGTAGAGTTAATTGCCTAGATTGCACTCTTTGCCGCAGAAGGCTGAGGTGTCCAAATAACTGAGTGTCTTTAAGACAGATATAGATATGTTCTTGATTAAAAGGGGTTCAAGGGCTATGGGGAGAAGACAGGAGCATGGGGACGAGAAACATATCAGCCATGATTGAATGGCGGAGCAGACTCGATGGGTCCAATGGCCTAATTCTGCTCCTTTGTCTTGTGGTCTTATTAGATGCATTCCTCTGTGGAATGACGAGTGTATTTATTGGTGCTCAGGCCTGGAATACGTATTTTTCTCACTTCACAAGCACACCTGTTTCCATAAATCTTTTCAGCATTTCCTTGAGGTTGGCTAAATGTTCAATTTCAGTCGGTCCAGCGACAAAGACGCAATCTAAGTGCACAACCAAACATGGAAATCCCTGCAGTGAGTAAGTCACTGGCCTGGCCTTGAAGAAGCCTGGTGCTTCCTGAGGTTTGACGTGTATTTTAACTTGCTTGATCTTCAGTTTTCCCAATTCATCCTGAATAAGTGTCATCTTTCTTCCAAAGCACTGGAATTCCATCGGACCTCAAATGGAATATTTCTGACCAGTCTAGTTTTATTTTTTGCAGCCAATCTCAACTCAAAAGGTTGGGCCCCGCCCCCTTTACAACCATCACAGGAAGCTGGGCTAGTTGCTGTTTGTAGCAGACCGAAACAGTCCAAAGGTGTGCAGGTTAGGTGGATTGGACATGATAAAATTCCCCTTAGCGACCAAAAAGGTTAGGAGGGGTTTATTGGGTTACGGGGATAGGGTGGAAGTGAGGGCTTACGTGGGTCGGTGCAGACCCAATGGGCTGAATGGCCTCCTTCTGCACTGTATGTTTTATGTTCTAATTCCTTGTGGCACTCTCCACCGCGAGAGGAAGGTTCCAAAGCATGCTTGGAATCATTAACTGGTTCAGCAAGCAAACAGTGCTGTATGACGTTGTCGTTCATCCCACTTTGGGGCAACACGGTAGCATGGTGGTTAGCACAATTGCTTCACAGCTCCAGGGTCCCAGGTTCGATTCCCGGCTTGGGTCACTGTCTGTGCGGAGTCTGCACGTTCTCCCCGTGTGTGCGTGGGTTTCCTCCGGGTGCTCCGGTTTCCTCCCACAGTCCAAAGATGTGCAGGTTAGGTGGATTGGCCATGCTAAATTGCCCTTAGTGTCCAATATTGCCCTTAGTGTTGGGTGGGGTTACTGGATTATGGGGATAGGGTGGAGGTGTGGGCTTGGGTAGGGTGCTCTTTCAAAGAGCCCATGTAGACTCGATGGGCCGAATGGCCTCCTTCTGCACTGTCCATTCTATGAAATGAAATACCAGCCTGTCCCACAACATATCATTCAAGACATTCCCAAACTCTCAGTACTGGGTGAGCTGCTTCGAGTTCGCCACAAAGGAAGCAATAGCTTCTCAAGGAGCACAAACTCTTGTGTTGAACTTGAAATGCTGTATAATTACAGGCGGTTTTGGCTGAAAATGGGACTTCACAAGCTCCACTA
Source organism: Scyliorhinus torazame (assembly GCF_047496885.1). Classification (NCBI taxonomy): domain Eukaryota; kingdom Metazoa; phylum Chordata; class Chondrichthyes; order Carcharhiniformes; family Scyliorhinidae; genus Scyliorhinus; species Scyliorhinus torazame. The sequence continues at coordinate 31,796,319 of NC_092714.1, forward strand.
ACTCACTGTACAACTTAGTACTGAGTGGGTAAGATTCTGCGTTTTGCTTCCACAGATGCTCAGCAGGATTGCACTACATTTACCATCGTCAGTGCTTTCATTCGCTATGAAAGTGAAACTGAGACTCTTGACATACTGACTCCAATTCTCTGCATATGAACCGTACGGACCGATCCTCCCAAACGGCATGATCAGCAAGTCTTTTTTCCTTTTGCAGGCGCTGGTTGTAATATTTTTCTTGTGTTTACTGTTTTAAGACCGTGTTTATTTTTAAGCTTCAGGCTGTCAGGCTGTATTGGTTCTGTCTTTGACTTTCCCCAAACTTTTCTGGTTTTGGCGATCTACCAGTGATTGTGGACTTTAAAAAAAAACAATGAAGATTCACTGTAGAAATCTCTTTGACTTCAAGCTAATGTTTTTTCTTTTGTTTTTATTCTGCAGGTGTTGCGTTTAAACCTCAGGGTGTATCTGCAGCCTGAAGGTCCTCCCCCAGTAATTTTCCCGCACTTAGCTGGAGAGGATCCGAGTGATTGTGGGCCTTTTTTAAAAAAAGCTTTGAAAACTTTTGTAACTGTAGCTACTCTTTTTAAAAAAACTTTGCAGGACCTTGTTTCTGAACCTTGTGGTACTCACAGCAACCAGGGTGATGATGTCGCCGGAGTGCAGCATGCAGATAAAAGTAGGAGAGATGGGCCTAGGGGACACTAGACTAGAGGAAGAGAGTGGAAGTGAAGCTATCACAGGAGATGCCTGGACTATAACAAAATAGATCTTATTTCAGGTGAGGGCAGTTCCACTGAGCTGGACAACTGAGGACGGTGTTGGTGGTAGATGGTGGAATCAATTACTGCAGATGGATTCCGAAGGATGAGAGGCTGTGCATTGTGATCGCAGTCACATAGGATATTATTGGTGACTTTGGTGTTTAACACTGCTACCCTTTCCTGTGTCAAGGATCCTGGTTCGATCCTGGCCCCGGATCACTGTCCGTGTGGAGTATGCACCCGTCTGCGTGGGTCTCACCCCCATAACCCAAAGATGTGCAGGGTAGATGGATTGGCCATACCAAACTTCCTCTTAATGTCCAAAGATGTGTAGGTTAGGTGGATTAGCCATGCAAAATTGCCCCTTCGTGTCCAACGATGTGAGGTTAGGGGGATAGGGTGGTGGATTGGACCCTGGTAGAGGACTGGGTCAGTGGAGACTCAATGTTCTGAATGGCCTCCTTCTGCACTGTAAGGAATCTATGTGATCCTGGAACAGTATTGAATCATGGAGTGGTGAGATGTATGTGTGAGGTGACAACAAGTTTGGGGACTTTGAAGAAAAGAGGTTGGGTTTGAAGATAGATTGATTTGTGAGGAAGGGGATGAAGCCAGAAGATTTAAAAGGGAGGGGCACTGTCCAGAGAGGGCAGCATTAACAATATTAGCTAGCATGTGGGCCAGAAAGTGAAATTGAGCAGTCAGCAGTCCAAAGGGAATGTATCTGATAGGAAAAGGGTCTCATGGACAAGTTGAGGTCAGAGGCATCTCTCAAAATGTCAACACATTTGATCTCTCGCCACCTTAATCAGTACCCAGTCGGGTGTTAAATAGCCAGCTGGATGAGGCCATTCCAGGAGAAGCTAAATGTGGCAACTGGATCCCTTCAGGTCCGAACAGCCATCAGTTGCAAGCCAGAGTCACCTCAAGTGTCCCCACATAAGCATGAGAGGTCTTCTACCAACTCTGCTGCATTGATTTAGGGGAGCACCTCCTACAGTGAGGAAGCACCCTGTTACAAAAAGCATTGAGTTGAGCACTTGGGTATTAAGAGATTTTAGTTCAATCTTCTGTTGATGAATAAATTCAGCATCTTCACATTCTGGTGTTCGGTGTATAAAATCGAATAGAATTCCGACAGTGTATGGGCGACAAGGTGGAGCAGTGGTTAGCACTGCTGTCGCACGGCGCTGAGGACCCAGGTTTGATTCCGGTCCTGGGTCACTGTCCATGTGGAGTTTGCACATTCTCCCCATGTCTGTTTGAGGCTCACCCCCACAACCCAAAGATGTCCTGGGTAGGTGGATTGGCCAAGCTAAATTGCCCCTTAATTGGAAAAAGATAATTCGGTACTCTAAATTTATTAAAAAAAGAATTCCTACAGTGCAGAGGCCATTTGGCCCATCGAATCTGCACCAACCCTCTGAAAGAGCACCCTACTTCAGTCCACTCCCCTATCCTATACCCTCAACCCCACCCAACCTACACATCTTTGGACACTAAGGGGAAATTTAGCGTGGCCAATCCACCAAACCTGCTTATCTTTGGTCTGTGGGAGGAAACTGGAGCACCCGGAGGAAACCCATGTGCAAACTCCACACAAACAGTCACTCGAGGTCGGAATTGAACCCGGGTCCCGGGTGCTGTGAGGCAACAGTGCTAACCACTGTGCCGCCGTGCCACCCATATAGTACTTTTTCATTGCAGCTAGTTAGTCTACATTGTGTGAATGTCAATGATATGGATGTTGATTAAATAATTTGACCGTTCAATAAGAATGAAGGGGATAGTGAGGGACGGCTATTGTCACTTTTCAGGTGAGTTGATTGAGCAGATCGATTCAATTGGTTCAATTGCTGGACATTTCAATTGCTCTCTAGCTGTCTCCTTCCAGTTCTCCCTAATCTTCAGCCAATTCTTCCAGGTGTGGGATTGTACCTTGTGCTGTTTTTGCTCCAATCCTGCACCCTCCAATCTTCATTGCATATATATTGAGCAGATGCAGCTCAGTTTGTCTGGGGCATTTTGCAGGGAGCCCCAGGCTGATTGTGCACTAAAATCTCAGCATCAAGGTGCCAATGATATGTTTAGTTATGCTCCTGACCTCTCCGTGGCTATTAATATGTTTGTGCTACTTGGGCATGGTGATGTGATGGAGGGGAGTGCTTTTGGTTCTGAGCAGTTGTTGTAGTGATCTTTACATGGGTATGTACAGAAAGGGTTGATGGGAAATGGAAAGATCACTAGGGGGCAGCACTGGCGGGTATAAAAGGAGAAGCAAGCAGCTCTCCGGGTTCTTGGGCTGATTAGACTGTGAGGAGAGCAGAAGCAGAGATTTAGCTCGGGGCTGCTAGTGTGGTCAGGCCTAGTTGTTGTATGTAAAAGTTGTAACCTTTCTACTAGTATAAGACATAGGAGCGGACGTAAGGCCATTCGGCCCATCGAGTCCACTCCACCATTCAATCATGGCTGATTTCAACTCCATTTACCCGCGCTCTCTCCATAGCCCTTAATTCCTCGAGAAATCAAGAATTTATCAACTTCTGTCTTAAAGACACTCAACATGCCGGCATCCACCGCCCTCTGTGGCAATGAATACCACAGACCCACCACTCTCTGGCTGAAGAAATGTCTCCTCATCTCTGTTCTAAAGTGACTCCCTTTTATTCTAAGGCTGTGCCCCCGGGTCCTAGTCTCCCCTGCCAATGGAAACAGCTTCCCTACGTCCACCCTATCTAAGCCATTCATTATCTTGTAAGTTTCTATTAGATCTCCCCTCAACCTCCTAAACTCCAATGAATATAATCCCAGGATCCTCAGATGTTCATTGTATGTTAGGCCTACCATTCCTGGGATCATCCGTGTGAATCTCCGCTGGACCCGCTCCAGTGCCAGTATGTCCTTCCTGAGGTGTGGGGCCCAAGATTGCTCACAGTATTCTAAATGGGGCCTAACTAGTGCTTTATAAAGCTTCAGAAGTACATCCCTTCTTTTATATTCCAAGCCTCTTGAGATGAATGACAGCATTGCATTTGCTTTCTTAATTACGGACTCAACCTGCAAGTTTACCTTTAGAGAATCCTGGACTAGGACACCCAAGTCCCTTTGCACTTCAGCATTATGAATTTTGGCACCGTTTAGAAAATAGTCCATGCCTCTATTCTTTTTTCCAAAGTGCAAGACCTCGCACTTGCCCACGTTGAATTTCATCAGCCATTTCTTGGACCACTCTCCTAAACTGTCTAAATCTTTCTGCAGCCTCCCCACCTCCTCCATACTACCTGCCCCTCCACCTATCTTTGTATCATTGGCAAACTTAGCCAGAATGCCCCCAGTCCCGTCATCTAGATCGTTAATATATAAAGAGAACAGCTGTGACCCCAACACTGAACCCTGCGGGACACCACTCGTCACCGGTTGCCATTCCGAAAAAGAACCTTTTATCCCAACTCTCTGCCTTCTGCCTGACAGCCAATCGTCAATCCATGTTAGTACCTTGCCTCGAATACCATGGGCCCTTATTTTACTCAGCAGTCTCCCGTGAGGCACCTTATCAAAGGCCTTTTGGAAGTCAAGATAGATAACATCCATTGGCTCTCCTTGGTCTAACCTATTTGTTATCTCTTCAAAGAACTCTAACAGGTTTGTCAGGCACGACCTCCCCTTACTAAATCCATGCTGACTTGTCCTAATCAGACCCTGCACTTCCAAGAATTTAGAAATCTCATCCTTAACAATGGATTCTAGAATCTTGCCAACAACCGAGGTTAGGCTAATTGGCCTACAATTTTCCATCATTTTCCTTGTTCCCTTCTTGAACAAGGGGGTTACAACAGCGATTTTCCAATCCTCTGGGACTTTCCCTGACTCCAGTGACTTTTGAAAGATCATAACTAACGCCTCCACTATTTCTTCAGCTATCTCCTTTAGAACTCGAGGATATAGCCCATCTGGGCCCGGAGATTTATCAATTTTTAGACCTCTTAGTTTCTTTAGCACTTTCTCCTTTGTGATGGCTACCATATTCAACTCTGCCCCCTGACTCTCCTGAATTGTTGGGATATTACTCATGTCTTCTACTGTGAGGACTGATGCAAAGTACTTATTTAGTTCCTCAGCTATTTCCTTGTCTCCCATCACTAGATTACCAGTGTCATTTTGGAGCGGCCCAATGTCTACTTTTGCCTCCCGTTTGTTTTTAATGTATTTAAAGAAAATTTTACTATCATTCCTAATGTTACTGGCTAGCCTACCTTCATATTTTATCCTCTCTTTCCTTATTTCTCTCTTTGTTATCCTGTTTGTTTTTGTAGCCTTCCCAATCTTCTGACTTCCCACTACTCTTTGCCACATTATAGGCTTTCTATTTTGCTTTGATGCATTCCCTAACTTTCTTTGTCAGCCATGGCTGCCTAATCCCCCCTCTGATAACCTTTCTTTTCTTTGGGATGAACCTCTGTACTGTGTCCTCAATTACTCCCAGAAACTCCTGCCATTGCTGTTCTACTGTCTTTCCCACTAGGCTCTGCTCCCAGTCGATTTTCGTCAATTCCTCCCTCATGCCCCTGTAGTTACCTTTATTTAACTGTAACACCTTTACATCTGATTCTACCTTCTTTCTTTCAAATTGCAGATTGAGTTCTACCATATTATGATCACTGCCTCCTAAGTGTTCCCTTACTTTAAGATCTTTAATCAAGTCTGGCTCATTACATAACACTAAGTCCAGAATGGCCTGTCCCCTCGTGGGCTCCATCACAAGCTGTTCCAAAAAGCCCTTCTGTAAACATTCAATGAATTCCCTTTCCTTGGGTCCACTGGCGGCATTATTTACCCAGTCCACCTGCATATTGAAGTCCCCCATGATCACTGTGACCTTGCCTTTCTGACATGCACTTTCTATTTCGTGGTGCATTTTGTGCCCCTGGTCCTGACCACTGTTCGGAGGCCTGTTGTTGGTACCGACATGGACCACAACAACTGGATCCTCCACCTCCCTCTCCAGTATTCTTTCAAGCCGGTCAGAGATGTCCCGCACCCTAGCACCGGGCAGGCAACATACCATGCGGGACTCTTTATCCTGCTCACAAAGGATACTATCTATCCCCCTGATAATAGAATCCCCTACAACTACAAGTTGCCTATTTACTCCCTCCCCTTGAATGGCCTGCTGAACCATGGTGCCTTGGTCAGCTGACACATCCTTCCTGCAGCCCTGTTCGCCATATACACAGGGAGCAAGTGCCTCATATCTGTTGGACAGCGTCAAGGCTGAGGCTCCTGAGTTCCTGACTGCTGGTTCCCTTTACCTGCCTGACTTACAGTCACACCCTGCTGTCCCTGGCCACTGGCAGGATTTAAACTCCTTACTCTGACAGGTGTGACTGCCTCCTGAAACACAGTGTCCAGGTAAGTCTTCCCCCTCCCGGATGTGCCTCAGCAGGAGCTCTTCGAGCAGCCAACGCTTACTGCAGATGTGGTCGCTGCAGCTCGCAATGGGATCCAGCTCCCACATCAAGCAGCTTAAGCACATCACCTGACCAACCATCTCTAATTAATTAATTAGTTTAATTTAAGTTTACGAGTTTAGCTGTGTTTTTTTAAAATGTGGGGCAGATTTGCTATCAACCAATCAGATCACAGCTTCCCTCTGACGCCACTTTTGGAAAAAAAACTGGAAAACAGGAAGTTACCGTTAGGTTTTTATACTCACAGAGACTCCTCTTCCTCCTCCGAACGTCTCCCGAAATTAGGCCCGAAGAAAGAGAACAAACAGTAGGGAAAAAGCACCTTCTCCCACTCTGCACCGAATAACCTCACTGCACCAAATTACCAAGTTTCAAATTCTCACTCTGTCTGTGTCTCACTCACTCAGGCTGTGTCTCTTTGACCAGCGCACTGCTTACTGAGTGCGCTTCCTGTCTGTCTTTTATACAGACTTCAGGATGACTCACACTAAAACTTCAAAGAGAAGAATACAATGTGTACCTTTGTGCCCCTAAACAGGCCTCAGGTGATTGCCAGATAACTGCCTCTCAGCAATTAGGGTGGGGACAGCTTCAGCCAATCAGACACGAATCTACACTTTACTTTTAACTGAAAAACAGCACAATTAGATTAAACACTTACCTTTCCTGGTTACCTCACTGCAACAACGACGATACTGCTATAATCGCATACCTTTCGGGATCATCTCCGCATCCGAAATATTTTACAGAATTATGGAGCAGATGACAGAGGGCATTGAAGGCGTCAGAGTATATGCCGATGACCTCATAATCTGGTCAATGACAGAGGAAGACCACATTGCTCGATTAGGACAAGTCTTCAAAATAATTCACGAATTTTGGGTCGAAACTCAACCGATCCAAGTGCACCTTCGCACGCTCATTTCTGAGCTTCCTGGGTGACACGATATCAGAGCACGGGTTGAAGCCGGATACTGAAAAGATTGCGGCAATCCAGTACATGAAGCGGCCTCGTGACAAGAAAGCGCTGCTCGGGTTTCTTGGATTCATCAACTTCCTAGGCAAGTTCACACCAAACTTATCAGCACGGACGGCAGCAATACGAAATGTGATAAGGAAGGACACGGAGTTTGCCTGGACTGCACACCACCAAGAAGAGTGGGTGGATCTAAAGCACCAATTGATGGCAGCTCCAACGCTGGCATTCTTAGACCCAACAAAACCCACAAAGATCTCCACCGACACCAGACAACATGGAATTGGTGCAGTACTTCTTCAACAGAATGACCAATCGGACTGGGTCCCAGTGGCATATGCATCTAGAGTGATGACTGCCACTGAGTGCAGGTATGCACAGATAGAGAAGGAGTGCCTGGGACTGATCACAGGCATAACAAAATTCCACCACTATGTGTACGGCCTTCCCACGTTCCTAGTGGAGACTGTTCATACACCACTGGTCAACATTTAATTACAAGAATCCCAATGTCATGACGCCGCGCCTACAACGTACGATGATGAAGTTGAGGAGGTATGACTTCACACTGGTCTACACTCCTGGGAAGGACCTAATCATAGCTGACACCCCGTCCCTAGCCATTGATGCTGACAGTTCCCCTCCGGCATCCATTAACGATGTAGAAGCTCACGCACAGTTGTGCAGAGAGACGCTCCTGGCATCAGATGAGAGGCTGCAGCAAATTTGTCTGGCTACACGAGAAGATGCAACCTTGCTCCAGGTCATGCACAACCTTCAGCATGGCTGGCCAAGAGGGCGGTGCCCACAGTTCCAAAACATCAAAACTGAACTGTCCGTGGTGGATGGCATCATACTGCAAAATGACAGAATCGTCATTCCACTGGCGCTCCGATCAGACATGCTCCGCAGGATTCATGAGGGACATCTTGGAATCGAGAAGTGTAAAAGAAGAGCGCAGCAATCCGTGTACTGGCCTGGGATAAATGAGGACATACCAAACATGGTACTCACATGTGACCCGTGTCAAAAACATCAACCAGCACAAGGCAAGGAGCCACTCCAGCAGCATGAGATGGCTACGTCACCGTGGGACAAATTTGGCATAGACTTGTTTCATGGGTCGAAGCTATGTTCTTATCATTGATTATTACTCCAACTTTCTGGAAGTAATGAAACTCCTGGATCTCACATCTGCGACAGTTATGAAAGCCTGCAAGGAAACCTTCTCGAGGCATGGCATCCCACAAACAGTCATGTCCGACAATTGTCCTTGCTTTGCAAGCTGGGAGTGGACTGAATTCTTCAAGAAATACAACTTTAAGCACGTGACATCGAGTCCACACTTTCCCCAATCCAACAGCAGGATAAAGCGAAAGGTGTACACATTATTAAGCAACTGATAAGTAAGGCCACTGACTCGAATTCCGACATACACTTGGCTCTATTATCGTATCGGTCATCACCGTTGAGCTCGGGGCTATCACCGGCTCAAATGCCCTTCAATCGAGATGTGAGGACAACGCTACCAGCGTTACGCTTCAGCAATCCGGATCACTCGCAAGTGCTGGACAAGATGCCCCACCAACGTCACACACAAAAGCAGCACTATGACCGACATGCAAAATTGCTGCATCTGTTAGCGATCAATGACATGGTTCGCCTGCGACACCCTGGTGGAGGATGGTCCAACACGACAATGGTGCTACGACAAGTCTCGCCATGATCGTACATTGTAAAGTCCGACGAGGGTGTGCTGTGCAGACGCAATTGATGAGACCTGCTGAAGGGTCCACCTCATCAACCTGTCTTTCCGACATAAGATCTGCAGGACTCTATCATCCCATGACACCATCAGCCAGTGACCAGATGGACATTAAAGCCTCAGGGTCTCCATGCCCACTTAGGAGATCGACCCGAATCAGACGAGCGCCCAACCGTCTGAACTTGTGAACATTGAACTGATGCAATCATTGCTTTCTGTAATGTATTTTTGCACGACACCAACTGTGTTTGTTCCATTTACTTACAACACTGCAACTATGTTTTTTTTTAAAAGAGAAAAAGGGGGATGTAGTGATCTTTACATGGGTATGTACAGAAGGGGTTGATGGGAAATGGAAAGATCACTAGGGGGCAGCACTGGCAGGTATAAAAGGAGAAGCAAGCAGCCCTCCGGGCTGTTGGGCTGATTAGACTGTGAGGGGAGCAGCAGCAGAGATTTAGCTCAGGGCTGCTAGTGTGGTCAGGCCTAGTTGTGTGTAAAAGTTGTAACCTTTCTACTAGTATAGTTCTTAAAGTAAGAACCCACGCAGTTGTTCAGTTCTGTTGCTCAATAAACCTTACATAAACTCCTGGACGACTGTGAGCGTTCTTCCGGAAGCCTCTGCTGTAACTGGATTGAGTAGCACATGTTACCTACCACACAGGTAACAAAACAGTTGTCTTCTGATATTGCTGAAGGGTGGAATAGTGGGAGGAATAGATGAGTGTCTCAGGATGAAAATATCACGGCAGGTGCTGTTGAAACTAGCAGAATCTTGCATCTTACACAACAGTTAGCTATTGATAGAATGCTAGCCTTTCTTATTGAGAAAAGCTCCTGACTCATCTTCTGGGTTCCTGATAGCTACACGCCAGTACTCAATGACATCAGCACTGCACACAAGGGAAAGCTGCCACTGCTGCAAACCCCGTGTGCTCTCGTTCTGATTTTGCATCTGTCAGCTGATTGGGTCTGATGACCTCCATACTGCAGACTGGGAGGTGCAGTTGATATGGGAGCCTGGACGTCGATTCATCTGAAAAGGCTGAGGGCAGTGGCATCCTGCTACAGGAGGTTGCACGGAACTATAGCAAACAAGTGTGAAGAAGCTCAGTCTCCTGATATCTCCAGGAAAGGTATTCCAAGCGTGCAGATCCTGTGGGCTGGGTAAGGCCCTGGGCAATCCCTCTGACCTGCTCTAACAGCTGCTGCTCATCCTGCGTGCCAAGATTGATTACATTTGCAGCTACTACTTATCCATCTAGAATATTATCCATCCAAAATAAAGGAGCTAAATTGCTGAAAATGCTTTGGCATTGTGAGTTCGACAAACAAATAGTATCAGAAAAACACAGTGACCCTTCTAATTCTAGTCAGTGCAATGGTGAGGGTCCCAGTGAATTTTGCTATAGGCTGAATAGTTTGGATGGGGCAGTTTATGTACAGTGTGTGCAGGAGGGTTTCCTGACACAATATGTGGATAAACCGACAAGAGGTGGGGCCACATTGGAATTGGTACTGGGTAATGAACCGGGCCAAGTGTTAGATTTGTTCGTGGGAGAGCACTTTGGAGATAATGACTACAATTCGGTGTCTTTCACTATTGCAATGGAGAGGGATAGGGCCATATGGCAGGGCAAGGTTTATAATTGGGGGAGGGGTAATTATGATACGATTAGGCAAGAATTAGGGAGCATAAGATGGGAACAGAAACTGTCAGGGAAAGCACAAATGAAAAGTGGAGCTTGTTCAAGGAGCAAATACTACTGCGTGTCCTTGATAGGCATGTGATGCACGATCAATGACCACTAAAGCGAGGTTGTAGTCCAACTGAAGGCTTTAATAAGCGAGATGTTTCCCCCAGCAGCTCAGGTACAGAAAGAAGGCTGCTGGGGCGGCTTGGGCTCTTATACCCCGCCTTGCAGGGCGGAGCTACCATACAGCTTGACCAATAGGAAACATACAATATCTACCAATGGTGTTCCAGCATTACCAGGTACCGTAATATCTCTACACAGACTACCACAGTATGTCCCTGTCAAGCAGGGAGGAAATTGCTGTGTGAGGGAACCATGGTTCACAAAAGAGGTTGAATGTCTTGTCAAGAGGAAAAAGGAAGCGTATGTAAGGATGAGAAAACAAGGTTCAGTTGGGTCACTTGAGGGTTACAAGGTAGCAAGGAATTAGCTGAAAAAAGGGGTTAGAAGAGCTAGGAGGGGGCATGAGAAGTCCTTGGGGGGTCGGATCAAGGAAAACCCCAAGGTGTGAGAAATAAAAGAATGACCAGGGTGAGGTTAGGGCCGGTCAAGGAAAGTAGTGGGAACTTGTGCATGGAGTCAGAAGAGATAGGAGAGGCGTTGAATGAATACTTTTCTTCAGTGTTCACCAAGGAGAGGGGCCATGTTTTTGAGGATGAGAGTGTGATACAGGCGGGTAGGCTGGAGGAGGTAGATGTTCTAAGGAAGGATGTATTAGCAATTTTGAAAAACCTTAGGGTCGACAAGTCCCCTGGGCCAGATGGGATATATCCTAGGATACTTTGGGAGGCAAGGGATGAGATTGCAGAGCCTTTGGGTTTGATCTTTGGGACCTCACTGTCCACGGGAACAGTGCCAGAGGACTGGAGAGTGGCGAATGTTGTTCCTCTGTTCAAGAAAGGGAATAGGAATGACCCTGGTAATTATAGGCCGCTTAGTCTTACTTCGGTGGTCGTTAAGTTAATGGAAAAGGTCCTGAAGGATTGGATTTATGACCATTTGGAAAGATGCAGCTTAATCCGGGATAGTCAACACGGATTTGTGAAGGGTAAGTCTCGCCTCACAAATTTGATTGAATTCTTCGAGGAGGTAACTATGTGTGTATCTTTGAGGAGGTAACTAAGTGTGTAGATGAAGGTAGAGCAGTTGATGTCGTATACATGGATTTTAGTAAGGCATTTGATAAGGTTCCCCATGGTCGGCTCATGAAGAAAGTAAGGAGGTGTGGGATAGAGGGAAATTTGGCCAATTGGATAAGTAACTGGCTATCACATAGAAGACAGAGGGTGGTGGTAGATGGAAAATTTTCAGACTGGAGACCAGTTACCAGCAGTGTACTACAGGGATCAGTGCTAGGTCCTCTGCTATTTGTGATTTTTATCAATGACTTGGAGGAGGGGGCTGAAGGGTGGGTCAGTAAATTGCTGATGACACCAAGATTGGTGGAGTAGTGGATGAGGTGGGGGGCTGTTGTAGGCTGCAAAGAGACATTGATAGGATACCAAGCTGGACTGAAAAATTGCAGATGGAGTTTAACCCTGATAAGTGCGAGGTGATTCATTTTGGTAGGAAAAATGTGAATGCTGATTGCAGGGTAAATGGCAGGGTTCTGAGGAATGTGGAGGAACAGAGAGATCTTGGGGTTCATGTCCACAGATCTCTGAAGGTTGCCACTCAAGTGGATAGAGCCGTGAAGAAGGCCTATAGTGTGTTAGCATTTATTAACAGGGGGCTTGAGTTTAAGAGCCGCGGGGTTATGCTGCAACTATACATGACCCTAGTGAGACCACATTTGGAGTATTGTGTGCAGTTCTGGTCACCTCACTATAGGATGTGGAAGCATTGGAAAGGGTGCAAAGGAGATTTACCAGGATGCTGCCTGGTTTGCAGGATAGGTCTTATGAGGAAAGGTTGAGGGAGCTAGGGCTTTTCTCTTTGGAGCGGAGGAGGATGAGAGGCGACTTAATAGAGGTTTATAAGATGATGAGGGGGTAGATAGAGTGGACGTTCAGAAACTATTTCCTCGGGTGTTTGTAGCTGTTACAAGGGGGCATAACTGTAAGGTTCAGGGTGGGAGATATAGGAGGGATGTCCGAGGTAGGTTCTTCACTCAGAGTGGTTAGGGTGTGGAATGGACTGCCTGCTGTGATAGTGGAGTCGAACACTTTAGGAACTTTCAAGCGGTTATTGGATAGGCACATGGAGCACACCAGAATGACAGGGAGTGGGATAGCTTGATCTTGGTTTCGGACAAGGCTCGGCACAACATCGAAGGCCGAAGGGCCTGTTCTGTGCTGTACTGGTCTATGGGCTAAAACAACCCCAATCACACGACCTTGAAGAGTAGGGGTGACTCCTGGCCAACATCTATCTCCCTGCAAACATCTGAAATACTTTGGTCAAAAACAGAATGCTGCCGATGCTGAAAATCTGACCTAATGACAGGAAATGCTGGAGCTATGCAGCAGGTCAAACAGCACCTGTTTCTCTCTCCACACGTGCTGCCTGACCTGCTGAGTTCCAGTATTTTCTGTTTTTAAGCTGAGACTGTCACTATCACATTATGGGAGCTGGCTGTGTGCAAATTGGTTGATGTGATTCCTATGGGCATGAATCTCTGGCCACGTTGGGCTCTCGCTTGAGTGCAACTGGGCCGGAGAATTCCCGGAAAGGCCTCCTGTGAGCTTCCTGACAGCCTCTACGCCTCCCGGGATTCTCCGAAGCCCTGCGAGATGTCGGAGTCGGAACATCGCCCCAAATGGGCGGGACCGAATGACGCTCGCGGATCCACCGGCCTACAGCGATTCCTCGGCCTCCCCAGCGAGGCTTCAGCCGGGCGCCGATCAGTGCTGATCCACACAAACGCGGACCAGGCGGAACGGCACCAAAGGGTCGCCAAAGCCACTGGAGATCCCTGGATGGTCGGGGTAAGTGCAGGGTGGCTTTGTGGCCCACCACCTGGAACGTGGGCACTTTTGCACTGCCCAGCTTTAACCTTTGCACTGCCACCCTGCCAAGGTGCCCAGATGATACTGCCAAGCTGACAGGAGCACTGCCTGAGTGCCAGGGTGGAAGTGCCAAAGGTCTGGGGCCATGGGGAGCTATGCCCATGAAATGTGAATGGAGGGTGGGTTTGAAGGGTGGGGGAGTGCAGAGCAGGTAAGTAGGGGCCTCCGGGAGGTTGGGTGGGTGATGGGTGCTGTAAGGGGGCTTGGGGGGCCTGAAGAGGTGGGACCGTCAGGGACCTCAATGCAGGGTGTACTCACTTGGGGGGTGTGGCGTAGTGTCCATGCATGTGGGGGGTGACACTGCCCATTGGTGGGGAGTGTGGGGACCCACAGGCTCACTTAGAGATCAGGGCACCCTTTCAAAATGGCGGCCTGATGTCTGCGTTCAGCTCCCCAGTATTAAAAAAAATTCTAAGTGCGGGCTAAACCGGCGAGAAACTCCCCAGGGCCCCAAAAAGTGACGGAAGTGTCACTGAATAGTGGTGGGGAACTTGCCAGTAGAACCGGTGGGAAACTCCCTGAAAAACCCGCCACAGATTAACAAAAGTACTTCGTAACCAGCACTTTGTGAACAGTAAAGAGCTTTGGAACGCTTGAGGTTGTGAAAGATACTATACAAATGCAAGTCTTTGTTTTAATATGAAGCTCTTGCTGCAAGGTAGTGCATGGAAAAGTGCAAATCTTTACTTTTGTGTTCTTGGTCGCTCAAGCTGTGGAATTGATGGTTATCCATGTAGAAAAAAAACTTGCCTGAAACTTGCCTGTTAAGGCCTTGGGTTATTAATAACCCCAATAATGCTTAAATATTGGTAGCTAAGTTGACAGAATCTATATTTAAATTTGGAATAGGAACTTGCATTAATTCTAGAATTAACTGTTTGAACTTGAACATGAATATAATGAATGTAAGAAATTGGTGTCTATATTGTATTTTATATTTGTTGCAGTAAGATTTTTAAAAGCTTGGGTTAATGTATATATTTTTTGCAGTAATATTATTAAAGAACCTAGGTTATGGTAGCCAGACTGTGTGCCTGCTAAAGCTGAAATTAAGGAGTTGTAAAAGGTGAGGTCATGATTGTTTCTAACCATTTACTTGTTTACATATAGAGGGTTAATGGAACATTGTTATGATTTCTGGAGATTCCCTGGAGAGTAGATAACCTATGCAGAAATGCTATTTAATCCGAGCTAAGCAGGTCATGGAACTTAGTGGGATGCAGACAATAGATAATGTAATTAATGGGAGGAGCTAGGTCTGTCAATAGTTTTGCAGTTTTCCATAGGATTTGATAATGACAACATTTAAGGATTTTCAGTTGAACAGCAGTTTTGCCAAAGGGTCTCTCTCTCTCTCCAAATGTCTACACACAACTAAGCAAAAACCTGTTTTGTTAACTTTATTTATAAGTGGCATTTGAACTGTATTGGGTTGCTTAATTGGAGCTAGTAGCAGGTATAGAGAGTAAGTTTTTTCTTGTATTTAAGAAGTGTTTAACTGATAATTGTAAAGCTATTTTATTTGATGTTAATGTGGTTAAATCTGTGTTTAAAGTAAGTTTGTTTGAACATAAAAGATAGCTATTGGTCAGAATCATCACACCTGGGTAAAGTATGCGTTCCCCACAGTTCTACAAATTAAAAATAAATTGTTTAGGGTTCTTGTCCGGTATCCGAACAAAAAGTAGATTGCTGGGATCAAATTACTCCTTCTCTTGTACAAGAAAAGAGATAATGAAATGTTGATATTGTATTGTGTGCCTGTATTACTAATTTTAAAAAAAGCAGCTGTTCTATAAAGCCTGCTAAATCATTTGGTATAGTCAATATAAAATAATACATGTTTCTAATGCTCCATAACAAGACCATCCTTTTCCTGGTCTCCGTTAGTTTATGAATGAATCATTTTGCAATGTTCCTTACTACCTCTTGTCTGTTTTGAGTGTTTCAGCTTTTCACATGAAGCCATTAGGATTGTCTGCCTGTGAGAGCCTCACAATACAGGGAGGAGAGGTGAGGATCTCTGGTCAAGTCGCCATCCTGAAAAACAATTTAAATTATTGCAAGAACCTGTCGCATGGGACCCCGGAACCAAAATTTGCCACTCAGATTGCCATGCACACTGAAGACTCTGTAGAATGGGGACAGTCCAACACGTTGATCTGTCTGGCTGATGGATTCTACCCTCTGCACATCATCATGAAGTGGAAGAAGAACAATGAGGATCTGGCTGATGGAGTCAACATCAGAGTACTATACAAAACTGGATTATTCCTACCAGAGATTCACATATCTGAAATTCACCCTGCGTCCAGGAGACATGTATTCCTGCCATGCGGAGCACGAGGGTCTGCAGCAGCCAACAACTTTATTCTGGGAATCTGAAGTACCTGAGGAAAAGTCTGGTCCTGGGGCAGTGATCTGTGCTCTGGGACTCACCCTGGGAATCATCAGTGCTGTTGTAGGGACCATCTTACTGATCAAAGAGAGACAGAGGCTGCAACCTCAGCAACACGGCATCTCGGGGTGGACGGCAGAAAAAGCTCAGCCACACCGTGAACCCATCACTGTCGCACTGTCCTTTTGCTGCACTGTGAACCTCTCAACTCTGCGCTGTGAACCTCTCAACTCTGCGCTGTGTCCTCTTGTCACTTCTTGTGAAGCTGCCGCAAACTGAAACTAATTTCTGAGCTCACGAAGCATTGATTTATTCTTGATACAATTATGTCTTGGAATTCATGATCATTTCTCAAATAATTATTAAAGTTGAGGTTATTCGTTGGAACTATCTCCTGTTCTTGTGCAACATTAAGATGTTTCTTGTGTCACAGATTTAATTAAAACCTGTACAAACTTAAAAAAAAAAATTGTCTGCCTGCACCAGTCTACTCAACAGAAGTGTTGTCCAGCCTGTTCACAAACACAGACTAAAACTTACATTTTTAAAACTGATTTGATAAATGGTGGCTCTTCTTGGGGGGCGGTTAGATTTACTAAGACAGAGTAAATATACAAAGCCAATTTTCCGGCATTACATCCAGGGTAATGCAGAATCATAGACAGCGTACAGCACAGAAAGAGGCCATTCGAACCATTCCGGGACTCTGCAAGAACTCAGTCAGCCCCATTCCCCCACATTTTCCCCATAGCAATGCAAATTATTTTTCTATCCAGGTAATTACCAATAAATCTCAGTAGTTGATGAACAAAGTCTGCCACTGTGAATGTCGACAAGACATAAACTGAATGCAAGTGTGTTTCACTGTTTCAAGTCGTATCATATCTCTTTTTATCTCTTTTTATGAATTGCCTTTTAAACTTTGGTTTTCTAACATTTTCTATTACTTTCTTGAGGGTGCTGACTCATTTTCAAGTTATGTTTTGCCCAAGTGTGGAATCCCACCAGTGTTTTAGCAAAAAGGCCACACCTCTAAAGTGAGTCCAGGTTATTAAATCTTGAAGAGTGTCACAACTGAATGAATTATTCCTCTTCTTACCAAACGTTCGCAGGAACCTTCTAGTGGAGGTCACTGAAAGGTAATCAGCAGAGGAGACCTTCATCATCTTATTTTCTTCCAATGGGAGGAGGTGGTGTAGTTGTATTTTCACTGGACTACAAATCCAGAGAATCATAGAATTTACAGTGCAGAAGGAGGCCATTCGGCCCATCGGGTCTGCACCGGCTCTTGGAAAGAGCACCCTACCCAAGGTCCACACCTCCACCCTATCCCCATAACCCAGTAACCCTACCCAACACTAATGGCAATTTTGGACACTAAGGGCAATTTAGCATGGCCAATCCACCTAACCTGCACATCTTTGGACTGTGGGAGGAAACCGGAGCACCCGGAGGAAACCCACGCAGACACTGGGAGAACGTGCAGAATCCGCACAAGACAGTGAACCAAGCCGGGAATCGAACCGGGACCCTGGAGCTGTGAAGCAATTGTGCTATCCAAAATGCTACCGTGCTGCCCACGGTAACACCGAGTAATGCTCTGAGGCCCCAAGTATGAATCCATGGAAGATGATGAAATTTGAATTCAATAAAAATCTGGAACTAAAAGTCTAATGGTGAAACCACTCTACATTGTTGTAAAAACCCATCTGGTTCACTAACATCCTTTCGGGAAGGGAAATCTGCCATCCTTACCTGGTCTGGCCCAGTTGTGACTGTTAAATGCCCTCTGGAGTGGCCTAGCAAGCCACTCCGTTCAAGGGCAATTAGGGATGGGCAATAAATGCTGGCCCAGTCAGCAACGGCCACACCCCATGAATCAATTAAAAAAATTTCAACGACCAGTTCAGCTTCAGGTTAAAGAAGAAATCTGCCTGTCCTACCAGACTCAGAATTTGAAACAATGATATTATTTTGCATTTGTATCTTCACAGACCTGGATACATCGGGGTTTGTACTTGGGGTGAGTACTGTGCGGGTGCACTTCGCAAATCACACTCCCAGATGGTGTGCTCGTGTCCCAATGCCTCTGTCATATGCTCGGGGGTCAGGCCCAGGAAATTATCTGGGTGTCGGGATCCCAGGTTGGGTTGAAAATCCAGCATATTATCTCTGATGTTTCTGTTTTGGGTTGCCTGCATACTTTGGAAACATTGTTTTTAAATTTAGAGTATCCAATTCTTTTTTTTTCCCAATTAAGGGGCAATTTAGCGTGGCCAATTCACCAACCCTGCACATCTTTCTGGGTTGTGGGGCTTGTTGTGTTTGGTCCTTTGTACTTCACGAAGGAACTCACCAAACACTCCGACTTGTCCAAACCAGAATCTTTTATTGAGTATCGTGTGGTAAGATAGCAATCTGACACAGAGCACGTTATCATGGAGTCTAACTGCTCCTCTGGAACTTGCCCCTAGCACTGACCATTCACTTGTATGTCTTATTACCCTCTTAATCTGCTTCTGAAGATGACCAGATGTGACTCCCTTTATATTGGAGTCACAGGTCACATGACCTTGGTCTAGAGACGGCATAGTGTGTCTGTACCGGCAACTGCTGGTTGGAGGTTGCACACCATCCATCTATGATATAGCCCATAGGCATATCATCACAGGGGTGAGACACACGCAATGTGCAAACTCCACACTGACAGTGAGCTGGGGCCGGGATCAAACCCGGGTTCCCAGCTCCATGAGGCAGCAGTGCTAACCACTGCCCCACCGTGCCGCCCAGCATACTTTGGAAACATATAATAATTTATACATCTTGAGCAAGAGGACATGTTAAGACATTATTGTTTGTTTGCAGTTGATTGGAGAATGCTGTGTTTATCCATGTCTTTGTACAAATGAGGTTTTACCACTTGTTAATCCTGGTGTAAATCCAACCAATGAGGTTTGCCAGATAATCCATGTTAGCCAAGAAGAAAGCTTTCTCTCAAATTGTAATCGTAAGCTGTTTTCTGTCTGACAATCTTCATCCATGCAGATTCTCAGAGCTGACGCTCAGAATAGCAAACATGCTCCAATGAACATTCATATTAACTTATTTCAGGCAGAATAATTTTCTAGCCTTGGTGCTGGTACCATGATTTTCACCCATGGATGCATAGAACTGAACTATTTTCTTTGACTTTTTACCATATGGCTAAAAATTTGTTCCAACATCTTTTCATTGTGCCTTGTGAAGTAACCTGAATTACTGTCTATGGCTGTTGGAGTGCAGCCTAATTAGTAATTTTAAAATTCCCACAATTAGGATTCTCTTTTCTTCTTATTAAGGGAGCATATTACACTGAGAAGATAGACTTTTGCCCATTTCGGAAACTCAATGCTAAAGACATCAGGGGCTGGATTCTTCATTTGGGAGACTTAAATTTTCCCACTGGAACTGAATAACATGTGATTTGCATTCCCATTGGGGGTGCTTTTTGTTCCGAGATTCAGGACATGCAAATGGTCCAGCAGTTTTCCTACTTGGATTGGATTGGATTTGTTTGTCGTCATGTATAGTGAAAAGTATTGTTCTGCGAGCAGCTCAAACAGATCATTTAGTACATGAAAAGAAAATACGTAATAGGGCAACACTAGGTACACAATGTAAATACAGACACCAGCATCGCGTGAAGCATACAGGAGTGTAGTATTAATCAGATCAGTCCATAAGAGCGTTATTTAGGAGTCTGGTAATAGCAGGGAAGAAGCTTTTTTTGAATCTGTTTGTGCGTGTTCTCAGATTTTTTTATTTCCTGCCCGATGGAAGAAGTATCTTCTTCCGGACTTGAATCTAGAGCAATTCCCATTCCCACTGGTGTCTGATTTGTTGGGGCCAGAATTCGTGCTGAAGAGCATGACTAGCTGGAGCTGTTTATAAGCTATCCAGTCACCACACACCATCACTCCAGTCACCACGCGCCATCACTCCAGTCACCACACACCATCACTCCAGTCACCACGCGCCATCACTCCAGTCACCACACACCATCACTCCAGTCACCACGCACCATCACTCCCGTCACCACGCACCATCACTCCCGTCACCACGCGCCATCACTCCCGTCACCACGCGCCATCACTCCCGTCACCACGCGCCATCACTCCCGTCACCACGCGCCATCACTCCCGTCACCACGCGCCATCACTCCCGTCACCACGCGCCATCACTCCCGTCACCACGCGCCATCACTCCCGTCACCACGCGCCATCACTCCCGTCACCACGCGCCATCATTCCAGCCAGGAAGGTGGCCCAGAGAAGACCAGCACTGTGATTCCGGGAATCTGAGGTGGACAAACTGCTGGACCCCATTCAAGGGAGGAGGGGCACTCTTTTCACCAGGGTGGGTCACAGACTTAAGCCCGTCAGACTAGGGGGAGGTGGGCAGAGGCGGTCAGTGCTACCAACCTTACAAGAAGGACTGGAACGCAATGCCGTAAAAAGATTAATGACCTCCTTAGCGCAGCTTAGGTCAGTCGCCACCTCTGCCCCGGCATCAATCCTGTCCCTCACTCCTGACATCATCGCCCTTACAACCTACCCTCCACCAAACCCAACACATGTATTGTCCTCTTTGGCCAGGAGTCTTGTTCACACGTGCCACCAGCTACAGACCCCCATAGAACCCGCCTCCCAGCATCTCACCATGGCCTTTTTGTGTCCCCTAGGAAAAAGCAGCCGACAACAGGCGTGAGAGGCAGAAGACTAGAGGGGGCATATTGACTTGCGGGTCTCCACACTCCTGTGGAGGAGACGGCCTTGCAACTAGCGGGCAAGACAGAGGAAAGGGCAGTGGCTGAAACACTGGAGTGTGAGCGGTTATGGGAAAGGTGGATTCATTTTGAAGTGGGGGAGGGGTTACTGGGGAGGTGGTTCACGTTGTGGAGCTGCTGGTAGCCACGCCTCTTAGTTGGAAAATCGGAAGGTGATGAGGTTGTCCCATGTGTAACGGTCGTGGATCACACGTTATGCGGGCTGCCCTACCAGCTCAAACTCCACGACTGGACCATCCTGGACATCCTCCTCATCAGATGAGGCCCGCTATTCTTCCTCCTTGTAATAATCCTACGAGGATAACGTGAATGATCTCCCTATGTGACTCATGGAATATGTGCTTCCCTGCTAGAGGGCAGAGGTCCACCCAAATCTGGCACATAAGAACACAATATAAAGGCCGCCTGGACAGGGACTAGCATGTTGGTTGTCCCAATGAGACTTACTCATTAGGAGATTAGGAGAAAGGGTAAGAGGAAAAATAAATTGCGAAAAGTTACTGAGCAAGGTGTTAGGATTCATAACAAAGACATAAAAAACAGCATAAGTGTACTTTACCTGAATGCTCGTAGTATACGAAATGAGTTGATGGCGCAAATCATCGTGAATGACTATGATTTAGTGGCCATTACTGAAACATGGTTAAAAGATGGTCACAACTGGGAGTTAAATATCCAAGGGTATCAGACTATACGAAAGGATAGAATGGCCGGCAAGGGCGGTGGTGTAGCTTTGTTGTTTAAGGATGGCATCCGGGCAATAGTAAGGGATGATATTGGTGCTATGGAGGACAAGGTTGAATCAATTTGGGTGGAAATCAGGAATAGTAAGGCGAAAAGGTCACTGATAGGAGTAATCTATAGGCCACCAAATAGTAACAGGATGGTAGGGCAGGCAATAAGCAAAGAAATAACGGATGCATGTAGAAATGGTACAGTGGTTATCATGGGAGATTTTAATCTGCATATCGATTGGTTTAACCAGGTTGGTAAAGGCAGCCTTGAGGAGGAGTTTATAGAATGTGCCCGGGATAATTTCCTGGATCAGTATGTAATGGAACCTACAAGGGAACAAGCGGTCCTAGATCTGGTCCTGTGTAATGAGGCAGGATTGATTAATGATCTCATAGTTCGGGATCCTCTTGGAAGGAGCGACCACAATATGGTGGAATTTAAAATACAGTTGGAGAATGACAAGGTAAAATCAAACACTAGTGTTTTGTGCTTAAACAAAGGCGATTACAATGGGATGAGCGAAGAACTAGCTAAGGTAGACTGGGAGCAAAGACTTCATGGTGAAGCAGTTGAGGAACAGTGGAGAACCTTCCGAGTGATCTTTCACAGTGTTCAGAAAAGGTTCATACCGACAAAAAAGAACGACGGTAGAAGGGGAAAAATCGACCATGGATATCTAAGGAGGTGAGGGAGAATATCAAATTGAAGGAAAAAACATACAAAGTGGCAAAAATTAGTGGGAGACTAGAGGACTGGGAAGTCTTTAGGGGACAACAGAAAGCTACTAAAAAAGCCATAAAGAAGAGTAAGGTAGACTATGAAAGTAAACTGGCTCAGAACATAAAAGCAGATAGTAAAAGCTTCTACAAATATATAAGACAAAAAAGAGTGGCTAAGGTAAATATTGGTCCTTTGGAAGATGAGAAGGGAGATTTAATAATAGGAGACGGGGAAATGGCTGAGGAGCTGAACAGGTTTTTTGGGTCAGTCTTCACAGTGGAGGACACAAATAACATGCCAGTGACTGATGGAAATAAGGATATGATAGGTGAGGACCTTGAGATGATTGTAATCACTAAGGAGGCAGTATTGGGCAAGCTAATGGGGCTAAAGGTAGACAAGTCTCCTGGCCCTGATGGGATGCATCCCAGAGTGTTAAAAGAGATGGCTAGGGAAATTGTAAACGCACTAGTGATAATTTATCAAAATTCACTAGACTCTGGGGTGGTCCCAGAGGATTGGAAAGTAGCAAACGTGACACCACTGAGGTCGGCAGAAAGCGGGTAATTATAGGCCGGTAAGCTTAACTTCGGTTGTAGGGAAAACGCTGGAATCTATCATTAAGGAGGAAATAGCGGGGCACCTGGAGGGAAATTGTCCCATTGGGCAGACGCAGCATGGGTTCACAAAGGGTAGGTCGTGTCTGACTAATTTGGTGGAATTTTTTGAGGCCGTTACCAGTGCAGTAGATAACGGGGAGCCAATAGATGTGGTATATCTGGATTTCCAGAAAGCTTTTGACAAGATGCCACACAAAAGGTTGCTGCATAAACTAAAGATGCATGGCATTGAAGGTAAAGTGGTAGCATGGGTAGAGGATTGGTTAACTAACAGAAAGCAGAGAGTGGGGATAAATGGGTGTTTCTCTAGTTGGCAACCTGTAACTAGTGGGGTCCCTCAAGGATCAGTGTTGGGCCCGCAGTTGTTCACAATTTACATAGATGATTTGGAGTTGGGGACCAAGTGCAATGTGTCAAAGTTTGCAGCCGACACTAAGATGAGCGGTAAAGCAAAAAGTGCAGAGGATACCGGAAGTCTGCAGAAGGATTTGGATAGGTTAGGTGAATGGGCTAGGGTCGGGCAGATGGAATTCAATGTTGCCAAGTGTGAGGCTATTCATTTTGGGAGGAATAACAGCAGAATGGATTATTATTTAAACGGTAAGATGTTAAAACATGCTGCTGTGCAGAGGGACCTGGGTGTGCTGGTGCACGAGTTGCAAAATGTTGGTGTGCAGGTGCAACAGGTGATTAAGAAGGCTAATCGAGTTTTGTCTTTCATTACTAGAGGGATGGAGTTCAAGACTAGTGAGGTTATGCTGCAATTGTATAAGGTGTTGGTGAGGCCGCATCTGGAGTATTGTGTTCAGTTTTGGTCTCCTTACCTGAGAAAGGACATATTGGCACTGGAGGGAGTGCAGAGGAGATTCACTCGGTTGATCCCAGAGTTGAGGGGATTAGATTATGACGAGAGGTTGAGTAGACTGGGACTGTACTCATTGGAGTTTAGAAGGATGTGGGGGGATCTTATTGAGACATATAAAATTATGAAGGGAATGGATAGGATGGATGCGGGCAGGTTGTTTCCACTGGTCGGGGAAAGCAGAACTAGGGGGCATAGCCTCAAAATAAGGGGAGGTAGATTTAGGATGGAGTGTAGGAGGAACTTCTTCACCCAAAGGGTTGTGAATCTCTGGAATTCCTTGCCCAGTGAAGCAGTTGAGGCTCCTTCTTTAAACGTTTTTAAGAAAAAGATAGATGCCTTGCTAAAGAATAAAGGGATTCGGGGATATGGTGTACGGGCAGGAGAGTGGAGCTGAGTCCACAAAGATCAGCCATGATCTCATTAAATGGCGGAGCAGGCTCGAGGGGCTAGATGGCCTACTCCTGTTCCTAACTCTTATGTTCTTACTCTATGTGCATACTTACTGCCATAGGCAGATTTCCTCTGTTCGTGAATAAGAGTTTGGCGACTCGGGGATTTTCACAGTAACTTCATTGCAGTGTTAATGTAAGCCTACTTGTGACACTAATAAAGATTATTATTATAATCCAGCATTCACCCTATCGTTCGACTTCCTGGGTCGTTATACTGGTGACGAGGTAAAATAAACTATAGCTCCAATTCTGGACATTGCATGGAAAGTGGCGCCAAAAGCCTCTCCGATGATTGCAGAGGGGAGCTTACGGACTGGGGCAGGAGGGGTGTAATAATCCCCCCCAGAGGAAACCCTGATTGATCTCTCCCTAAGACGAGTGAAAAATGAGCTTCCCCACTACTGGGTGGAGGCCCACCCACCTGGGGCTCATAATAACATAGTATTGAGGCTGGCCCGGACAGGGACTAGCATGTTGGTTGTCCCAATGGGACTTACTTTGCGTGTATATTTACTGTCATGGACAGATTTCTTATGTCCGTGAATAAACCAGCATTCACCTGACTGTTTGCCTTCCTGAGTCTTTGTTATGCAGGATGCAGCAGGCCAGTATTTTTTTTTTAATAAACATTTTATTGAGGTATTTCTTTGGCATTGTAACAGCAATAAAATAAACAATGTACATAACACGTAAAATATTAACATAGTGCAAATACCACCTCCCTCTCCCGCAGGTCCCATCATTACTTACCCCCAAATCTATGCTAGCCTAACCCCCTCCACCACCCTCCCCCCTCCCCTTCTGCTGATGATTAATTCTCTGCGAAGAAGTCAATGAATGGTTGCCACCCCCGGGCGAACCCGAACAGTGACCCTCTCATGGCGAACTTAATTTTCTCCAGGCAGAGGAAGCCAGCGATGTCCGATAGCCAGGTCTCCGTTTCGTGGGCTTCGGGTCCCTCCATGCTACCAGGGAAGCAAAGGCCAGAACATCTGCCTCTTTCTCCTCCTGGATTCCCGGATCCTGCGCCACCCCGAAAATTGCCACCTCTGGACTCATTTCCACTCTTGTATTTAATGCCGTGCACATGGCATTGGCAAACCCCTGCTAAAATCCCCTCCGTTTTGGACATGCCCAGTACATGTGGACATGGTTCGCTGGCCCCCCCGCACATTTCGCACACCTGTCCTCCACCCCAAAGAATCTGCTCATCCGGGCCACTGTCATGTGAGCCCGGTGAACGACCTTAAATTGGATCAGGCTGAGCCTGGCACAGGTTGCGGTCGCGTTGACCCTACTCAACGCGTCTGCCCAAAGGCCCTCCTCTATCTCTCCCCCCAGCTCCTCCACCCACTTTTGCTTCAGCTCCTTGGCCTGCGTCTCCTCCGATCCCATAAGCTCCCTATATATGTCCGAGACGCTCCCCTCTCCTATCCATCCTCTAGAAACCAACCTATCCTGAATCCTCCTTAGCGGCAGGAGTGGGAAGGTTGGTACCTGCTTCCGCAAAAAGTCCCATACCTGTAAATATCTAAATTCATTTCCCCCTGCCAATGCAAAATTCTCCTCCAGCGCCCTCATACTCGGGAAGCTCCCTTCTATAAACAAGTCCCCCATCCTCTCAATCCCCGCTCTGCACCAAATTCGGAAACCCCCATCCATCCTCCCCGGGGCAAACCGGTGATTATCACAGATTGGGGACCACACCGATGCCCCCTCTGCTCCCACATGTCTCCTCCACTGCCCCCAGACTCTCAGGGCCGCCACCACCACTGGACTGGTGGAGTACCGCGCCGGCGGGAATGGCAGAGGTGCTGTTACCAGCACCCCCAGACCTGTGCTCTTGCAAGAAGCCGCCTCCAGGCGCACTCACACCGGCTCCCCCCCCCACCAGCCACCTCCTCACCATGGCTATATTAGACTCCCAATAATAATTGCTAAAATTCGGAGCGCCAGCCCATCATCCCCCCAACTCCGCTCGAGCATTGCCCTCTTCACTCGCGGGGACTTGCCCCCCCGACACAAAACCCACAATAATTTTATTGACCTGCTTAAAAAAGGACTGAGGGATGAAGGTGGGGAGGCATTGAAAAACGAATAGGAATCTTGGGAGGACCGTCATTTTTTCCGTTTGAACTCTGCCCGCCAGAGACAACGTAAGCGCGTCCCATCTCCAGAAATCCTCCTTCATCTGCTCCACCAACCGGGCCAAGTTCAATTTATGTAGCCTGTCCTAATCCCTCGCCACTTGGATATCCAGGTACCTGAAACTGTCCCCTACCACTCTGAACGGCAGTTCCCCCAGTCGTCTCTCATGACCTCTCGCCTGGACCACAAACATCTCGCTCTTCCCCATATTGAGCTTATACCCCGAAAACCGGCCGAATTCCCCTAAAATTCCCATAATTTCTTTCATCCCCTCCATTGGGTCTGAGACATACAAAAGCAGGTCATCCGCATACAGCGAGACCCTGTGCTCCATTTCAACCCCCCCCCCCCCCCCCCCCCCCCCCCCCCCCCGACCAGCCCCTTCCAGCCCCTTGAGGCCCTCAGAGCAATTGCCAGCAGCTATAGCCAGCGCAAACAGCAGTAGGGAGAAGTGGCATCCCTGTCTCGTCCCCCAGTGCAGTCTAAAGTAGTCCGAAATCATCCTATTCATCCGTACACTTGCAACCGGAGCCCGGTACAGCAACCTAACCCAGTCAATAAATAATTCCACTCAACGCGATCAAAAGCTTTCTCCGCATCCATCGCAACCACTACCTCCATCTCCCTACTCTCCGGGGGCATCATGATCATGTTTAACAGCCTTCTTACATTGGCCACCAGCTGCCTGCCTTTAACGAACCCTTTCTGATCGTCCACAATAACGTCCGGTACACAGTCCTCAATCCTGGAGGCCAAACTTTTGGCCAGCAGCTTGGCATCTACGTTCAACAAGGAAATCAGCCTGTAAGACCCACATAGCTCAGGGTCCTTGTCCCGTTTCAGGATTAGCGAGATCATGGCCTGTGACATCGTCTCTTTCCCTAGCCTCGTTAAAGACCTTCATCAGCACCGGTCCCAATATTCTGGAGAACCTTTTATGGAACTCGACTGGGTACCCATCCGGTCCCGGGGTCTTACCCGACTGCATGGCCTTCAAACCCTCCACTATCTCCTCCAGCCCGATTGGGGCCCCCAGCACTTCTACCAGCTCCCCGTCCACCCTCGGGAAAGTCAGCCCCTCCAGGAAGTGCCTCATCCCCTCCGGCCCCGCAGGGGGTTCCGACCTATACAACCTGCTATAAAAGTCCCGGAAGGCCTTACTCACCCCTGCCGAGTCCCCAACTAAGTTCCCATCCCCGTCAATAACTTTCCCTATTTCTCTAGCTGCCTCCCTCTTTCTGAGCTGCTGTGCAAGCATCCTGCTGGCCTTCTCACCATGCTCGTAAATCGCTCCCCTTGCCTTTCTAAGCTGTTCCACTGCCCTCCCTTTGGTAAGCAAGCCAAATTCCGCCTGTAGCCTCCGGCGTTCCCTTAACAGCCCTGCCTCTGGAGCCTCCGCATTCCTCCTATCAACTTGTAGAATCTCTTCTACCAGTCGGTCCGTCTCTGCCCTATCCGTCCTGTCCCTGTGAGCCCGGATGGAAATCAGCTCACCTCTCACCACTGCCTTCAGCGCTTCCCAGACCACCACTGCTGAGACCTCCCCCGTATCATTCACCTGCAGGTAGCTCAACATACAATTCCTCAACCTCTCGCACACCACTTCATCCGCCAATAGCCCTACATCCAGCCTCCATTGCGGGCGCTGCTTGACATCCATACTAACCTGCAGTCCACCCAGTGCGGAGCATGGTCCGAGGTCGTGATCGCCGAGTACCCCGTGTCCACCACCCCCGCCAGCAGGGCCCTACCTATGACAAAGAAATCGATCCGAGAATACACCTTGTGTACATGGGAGTAAAAAGAAAATTCCTTGGCCCTCGGCTGCCTAAATCTCCATGGTCCACCTCCTCCCCAACCATCTGCTCCATGAACCCTTTCAGCTCCTTTACCATTGCTGGCACCCTGCCCGTTCTTGAGCGTTACCGATCCAGGCCGGGGTCAATAAATGTATTAAAATCCCCTCCCATGATCAGCTTGTGCGAGTTCAGGTCCAGAATCTTCCCTAGCACCCTCTTTATAAAATCCCCGTCATCCCAATTTGGCGCATGTACGTTGACCAGCACCACCTTCATCCCCTGCAGCTTACCACTGACCATAGTATATCGACCTCCCACATCCGAGACTATTCTTCCACCTCACATGTCACCCGCTTATTAACCAAGATCGCAACCCCTCTAGTCTTTGTATCCAGCCCCGAGTGAAAAACCTGACTGATCCAGCCTTTCCTCAACCTGACCTGGTCCACTACTCTAAGGTGCGTCTCCTGCAACATTACCACGTCCGCCTTCAGTCCCCTCAGGTGCGCAATAACATGTGCCCTCTTTACCGGCCCATTTAGCCCCAAACTTTCCAGGTCATCAGCCTAGATGGGGGGGGGGGGGTGGCAAAGCGCCCCCCCCCCCCCCCCCCCCCACACCGATCAGCCATCCCCTTTCTTGGGCCCGCCTCCAGCCCCTACGCCGCACCTCCTCTGGCCTGTCCCACGGCGGCCCCCACCCCTGACCTCCTCACTATCTCTCCACCGAAGTCCCTCCCTCGTCAGCAGAACCAATCCCCCCCCCCCCCCCCCCAGCAACACTACTCTAAAAATTTAACACATCTGCTAGACTAAACATATGCACCCCCCCCCCCCCCCACTGTGCTTCCACGAGCAAGCTCACCCAGCTAGCTTGGTGGCCCCCACCCCCAGCGCCAAGAGGTCTTCCACCTATTGTTCCCTCGCTCCCTCCCCCGCTCATACAAACAAATTCCCTCATCTAACAATCCCCAGACAAACACCCAACAGCAAGAAAATACAAAAATAAAAGCACCACCCACCGAAACTCAAACAGGCACGTCACCATCCCACAAAAGTGCACATCAATAAAAACAAAAGGGATATTGCCAACATCCACCGAGAAAAGAAACCAAAAATGGAAAATCAACTTTTTCCCCCCCTTTTCTTATACAGAACCCCAAAAACAGAAACGAAACAGTAAGAGGAGGCACCACCAATTTAAAACAGGAAAACAAAACCCAAAAAACAAGGGGAAAAAGGGGCCCAATATAGGCCAACAAGTTGTCTCAAAGTTTGAGAGTTCTCAGACCCCCACCAGTCCTTTTCTTTTAGCAAAGTCCAGCACCTCATCGGGCGACTCAATGTAGTGATGCTGGTCCTCATGTGTGACCCAAAGACGAGCCGGATACAGCAGACCGAACTTCACCTGCTTCTTGAAGAAAATAGACTTGACTTGGTTAAAGCCTGCCCTCTTCCTCGCTACCTCCACGCTCAGGTCCTGGTACACCCGCAGGATACTGTTGTCCCACTTACAACTCCGCGTTCGTTTGGCCCACCGAAGAATGCATTCCTTGTCCAGGAACCTATGGAATCTCACCACCATTGCCCTCAGAGTGTCCCCCACTGGCGCTTCCTTGCAAGCGCTCGGTATGCCCTGTCCACCTCCAACGGTCGGGGGAATGCCCCCTCCCTCAGCAGTTTTTCGAACATACCAGCTATGAATGCCCCACCGTCTGCTCCCTCAGCCCCCTCCGGGATCCCGACAATTCTTACGTTCTGCCGGCGGGACCGATTCTCGAGGTCCTCCACCTTCTCCAGTAGCCTTTTCTGCTGGTCCCGAAGTATCCCCACTTCCAGCTCCACCACTGTTTGATGCTCCTTCTGCCCAGCCAACGCCTTCTCAACCTTCTGAATCGCCCGATCCTGGGTGTCCAATCTATGCTCTAGCCGATCGATCGATTCTTTAGTCGGGTCCAAACATTCCCGCATCTGCTTGGCAAAACCATCTTGGGTGGCTTGCAACACCTGCTCCATTGGTCGCTGCGCCGCCACCCCAGGGGTCCAGTCCTTGGCCATATTGTCTCCTGCTTCAACACAGCTCGTGGCTAACTTCTTATTTCTACCTTTTCGTGCACTTCTGGTCCTATGCTCCATACACTAATCCGTGGAAACGGTGCCCAATTGCCTCAGCCTTCGAATCCACTGTTTAAAACCAGAAAAAAGTCCGGGGCAAAGGTCCAAAAATCCGGCCAGAGCGGGAGCCACCAAATGTGCAACTTACTCCTTCATAGCCGCCACCGGAAGTCCCGCAGCAGGCCAGTATGATGCTTGAGACCCTTCTGGGCCTATATTGGGGAGCCCCACCAGCATCATCCAGGCATCAAAAGCACCCCTCGAGGATGCCGATGTACCTCGCAATGACACTCCTGTTTGCTGAATCGGCATTGTTATAACAAATCTCCGCATCGGTATTGGGCCTCAATGCAGGTTCATCAGCCATGACCTCAGCGGGTAACTCTTGTTGCCTAAGAGCCAACCCCTTACCCGAGGGACCACCTCAAAGGTGCCAGGGACCTCAAAGTGCGCCAGGGTGTAAGTGTCATGCATGCTGCCTGACTATTGGGTCCAGGTGGTCGCATACCAACTGTACATTCAGGGAGTGGAAGCACTTCCTATTGATGAAGGGCACCCCCTGTTGAACAGGTGCTTGGAGGGGGACATGCGATCCATCGATCGCCCCCTGGACCTGGGGCATGCCAGCGAATCCTGTAGTCCGGGTATTCTGGTGGGCCTGATCCAGATTGAGGTGATATAGTCCGATGCCCAATTCCCTGGCACATGGAGCATCTGTAACCGCGCGGGTGCACCTTTGTGTGGATGTTTGCAAGATCCCAGACAGGTCCCAACTCAAGCTGTGGAATGATCCTGAGGCATAAAGGTTCAAGGCGACCATCACCTTGACGCCCACTGGGAATGCATGTCCTCCTCCAAGCCTCCATGATGCCAGGTGTGTCACCACGTGGCACAGATGGCGCAGTCTCTCTGGGTAGCTGGAGTCGGCATTAGCACAGGCAGTCTGGCAGCTCCTCTAACGATAGGCGCCAACGGTACATACATGGCCCGATGTGGCGCCTCCTTCGTACCTCCTCCTCAGTCTGTTGAATGGCCAGCACTCTTGTGTGTAGTGATCTTTACTTGAGTATGCAACAAGGGGCTGATGGGTAATGAATAGACACTAGAGGGAGCACTGGCGTATATAAAAGGGGAAGCAAGCAGCCCTCTGGGCTGTTGGGTGGATTAGACCGTGAGGAGAACAGAGGCAGAGGTTGAGCTCAGGGCTGCTAGTGTGGTCAGGCCTAAATGTAGTGTATAGAAAAGGTATAACCTTTTTACTAGTACAGTTCTTAAAGTAAGAACTCATGCAGTTATTTAAGTTGTGTTGCTCAATAAACCTTCTGTAAAACTTCTGGATGACTTTGAGCCTTCTTCCAAAGCGTCTACTGTAACTGAGTTGAGTAGCACAGATTACCTGCCTTACAGGTAACAAAACATGGTACCAGATTGGCTTTAATCGGACAGTACTAGATAGATTAGGTTAGAGACCAGAAAGAACCAAAACAAGCAGCAAAAGTAACGGGCCGGCCACTCGACAGTGGAAGACTTCTCAGCATTTTGTTTCCACACAACCCACCGAAGCGATGGACCACACGCCACTTCCAGAGTTGCTGAAAATTACCGGTAGTTTACATAGTAACTGGAAAATGTATAAACAAAAGCTTCAATTATACATGGCGGCTACTGCCTTAAATGCAGCCCCTGACGAGAGAAAGATTGGGATATTACTCTCAACAGCAGGCTGGCAAGCTGTAGACATTTATAACTCTTTTACGTATGGTGACAATGAAGATAAAACCAGCTTTCAAGTGATAATGGCAAAATTTGATGAACACTGTAAATCACAATCAAATGAAATCATGGAACGATTTGACCTGCGCAACAGATTCCAAAAAAAAACAGGCAGACTATCTCTAATTTTATCACAGATCTCCGACTGCTAGCACAAGGTTGTAACTATGCTGATGTAACAGACTCCATCATCAGGGATCAATTAATCTATGGTCTCTCAGATGAAAATCTAAGAGAATCATGAATGCAGCAAAATGATTTAACTTGAAAAACTACCATAGCAAAATGCTCACAGCAAGAACAGAAAAAACAGCAATACCTGCAGCTTCTTGAAAAAAAACATGGAGAAAGTACTCCACGAGGTGGAAGATGTTAAAATGGTGGCCTCTCCTCACAGGCCTTCTTTTCCAGCCGCTGGCGCCCATTACAGCATGTCTGCGCATGTGCTCAGTCAGGAGAAACGCGATCACGCAAGATCCCGGTATGTAAAGTACACACCCCAGCCAGAAAAGCGAGTCGCGCATGCGCGATCGCTACTGACGCGTGACATCACGGATGTCATGACGTGCTACCGCTGTGGCACTGCCCATTTAAAAGGGAAATGTCCTGCACTAGGGAAAAGATGTTTATAGTGCTTCAAGATGAATCATTTTGCCTCCCAGTGTCACTCCACAGCCAAATATTACTCTCCAACGCAAAGACATGGAAACTTCAAGGTTCGCACAGTAGCTGGACAGACAAACGCAATGGACACTCAGACACCCGAAGAAAACTTTTCCGACCACAAAGAGTTCCACTCCTGGGAGAACACATCCGGCATTGGAATCATAAATGCCACAGAGGAACTGCACGACCTGACCACACAGCCTCAATACCTGCAGACCATTGACTCCACAAGCGAATGGAGTGCCACGGTGCAAGTGAACAACTACCCGATTATGATCAAACTTGACACGGGAGCATCCGCGAACTTGACGACAAGCAAAGATCTCGCATCCATCCCAGGGACACACTAGATGATACCTGCTGCATGCAAGTTAACAGATTACAATGGCAACCAGATCACCTCGAAGGGATCATGCCACCTACAAGTAGTTAATAAGAAAGTCACGAAAGGACTACGTTTTGAGATCGCAGACGACAAAAGAACGTCACTGTTAGGTGCTCAAACGTGCAAGGATTTGCAGCTGATACAAAGGATTTTCATGAACACGGTTGACTCATCACGACTGGCTGATGCCATCCAGCTGCTTCTCAGTGAGTATCCTGACGTCTTTTGTGGCATGGGTATGTTACCCTGCAAGTACCAAAATCCTGCTCAAAGACGATGCAACACCGGTCATTCATGCACCAAGGAGGGTACCAGCTCCATTGCGGGACAAGCTAAAAGCAGAACTCCAACGCCTCCAATCTCAAGGCATCATATCACAGGGAACACAGCCGACTGACTGGGTCAGCTCATTGGGATGTGTCAATAAGCCGTCCGGTGAACTCAGAATCTGTTTAGATCCCAAAGACTTGAACAAAAACATTCGCAGGGAACACTACCCTATCCCCAAGTGAGAGGAGATAACGAGCGAAATGGCGAAGGCTCGCATATTCGCCAAACCTGATGCCTCACAAGGCTTCTGGCAGATGCAGCTCAATGATTCCAGCCGAGTGCTGTGTACCTTCAACACACCGTTTGGACGATACTGCTATAATCGCATGCCTTTCGGGATTATCTCTGTATCCAAAATATTTCACAGAATTATGGAGCAGATGACGGAGGGCATTGAAGGCGTCCGTGCATATGTTGATGACATCATAATATGGTCAATGACAGAGGAAGACCACATTTCTCGGTTAAAACAAGTCTTCCAAAGAATCCACCAATTTGGGCTGAAGCTCAACCAAGCCAAGTGCACCTTCGCACGTTCATCTCTGATCTTCCTGGGTGACACGATATCAGAGCACGGGGTGAAGCCGGACGCTGAGAAGATCGCGGCAATTCAGAACATGCAGCGGCCACGTGACAGGAAAGCGGTGCTCAGGTTTCTTGGATTTATCAACTTCCTCGGCAAGTTCATATTGAACCTAGCAGCACGGACGACACATTACGATAAATGATAAGGAAGGATACGGAGTTTGACTGGACTCCATGCCACCAAGACGAATGGGTGGATCTGAAGCACCAATTGATGGCAGCTCCAATGCTGGCATTCTTTGATCCGGCAAAACCCACAAAGATCTCCACCGACGGCAGTCACCATGGAATGACCAGTCGGACTGTGTCCCAGTGGCTTACGCTTCTCGAGCGATGACCGCCACTGAGTGCAGGTATGCACAGATAGAGAAGGAGTGCCTGGGACTGATCACGGGTATAACAAAATTCCACCACTATGCGTATGGTCTTCCCACATTTCTAGTGGAGACTGATCTTAGGCCACTGGTCAACATTATCAACAAAGATCTCAATGACATGACGCCACGTCTAGAACGCATGATGATGACGTTGCGGAGGTACGACTTCACACTGGTCTACACTCCTGGGAAGGACCTAATCATAGCTGACACCTTATCCCGAGCCATTGATGCTGACAGTCCACCTCCGGCTTCCATTAATGATGTAGAAGCTCATGCACAGTGGTGCAGGGAGACATTCCCGGCAACGGACGAGAGGCTGCAGCAAATTCATCAGGCGACACGAGAAGATGCGACCCTGCTCCAGGTCATGCACAACCTTCAGCATGGCTGGCCAAGAGGGCGGTGCCCACAGTTCCAAAACGTCAAAACTGAACTGTCCGTGGTGGATGGCATCATACTGCAAAATGACAGAATCATCATTCCTTTGGCGCTCCGGGCGGACATGCTCCGCAGGATTCATGAGGGGCATCTTGGCGTCGAGACGTGCAAAAGAAGAGCACAGCAATTCGTGTACTGGCCTGGGATAAATGAGGACATACCAAACATGGTGCTCACATGTGACACGTGCCAAAAACATCGACCGGCACAATG
Organism: Scyliorhinus torazame; assembly: GCF_047496885.1. Classification (NCBI taxonomy): domain Eukaryota; kingdom Metazoa; phylum Chordata; class Chondrichthyes; order Carcharhiniformes; family Scyliorhinidae; genus Scyliorhinus; species Scyliorhinus torazame. The sequence continues at coordinate 31,831,503 of NC_092714.1, forward strand.
CAAGGAGCCACTCCAGCAGCATGAGATGGCTATGTCACCGTGGGACAAAGTTGGCATCGACTTGTTTCATTCCATGGGTCAACACTCTGTTCCTCTCATAGATAATTACTCCAGCTTTCCGGAGGTAATGAAACTCCCGAATCTCACAGCGGCCTCAGTTATTAAAGCCTGCAAGGAAACCTTCTCGAGGCATGGCATCCCACAGACGGTCATGTCCGACAATGGTCCTTGCTTTGCAAGCTGGGAGTGGTTGGAATTCTCAAAAAACATACAACTTCAAGCACGTGACGTCGAGTCCACACTGTCCTCAATTGAATGGCAGGGTGGAGAAAGGTGTCCACATTATTAAGCAACTGATCAGCAAGGCCACTGCCTCGAATTCCGACATACACTTGGCTCTATTGTCATATCGTTCATCGCCTTTGAGCTCTGGGCTGTCACCGGCTCAAATACTCTTCGATTGAGATGTGAGGACAACGCTACCGGCGTTACACTTCACCGATCCAGATCACTCGCCAGTCCTGGAAAAGATGCGTCACCAACGTCACAGACAAAAGCAGCACTATGACCGGCATGCGAAAGTGCTACATACGTTAGCGATCAACGACATGGTTAGATTGCGACACCCTGGTGGAGGTTGGCCTAACATGGCAATGGTGCTCCGCCAAGTATCGCCACGATCGTACGTTGTGAAGTCTGGTGATGGAATACCCTTTCGACGCAATCGGCGAGACCTGCTGAAGGTTCCACCTCATCAACCTGTATTTCCGACGTTAGATCTGCAGGACGCTATCATGCGACATCCCAGGACACCAGCAGTTGGTGCCCAAATGGCCATAAAAACCTCTGGATCTCCATGCCCACTCAGGCGGTCTACCCGAATCAGACGTGCACCCAACTGTCTGAACTTGTGAACATGAACTGATACAATCATTGCTCTCTGTTGTGTATTTGTGTATGCAACTAACTGTGTTGTTTTTTTTTAGTTCAGCTCTGCAACTCTGAAAATTTTTTTTTTTTTTAATGAAAAAGGGGGATGTAGTGATCTTTACTTGGGTATGCACAAAAGGGGCTGATGGGTAATGGAAAGACCACTAGAGGGAGCACTGGCGTGTATAAAAGGGGAAGCAAGCAGCCCTCTGGGCTGTTGGGTGGGTTAGACCGTGAGGAGAACAGAGCTCAGGCTGCTAGTGTGGTCAGGCCTAGTTGTAGTGTATAGGAAAGGTGTAACCTTTCTACTGGTACAGTTCTTAAAGTAAGAACTCACGCAAGTTATTTAAGTTGTGATGCTCAATAAACCTTCTGTAAAACTTCTGGATGACCTCGAGCCTTCTTCCAAAGCTTCTACTGTAACTGAGTTGAGTAGCACAGATTACCTGCCTTACAGGTAATAAAATATTGTGTAGAGTCCTTCCTGAGTTGGCACTGTTCCTCCAGCCTCTGTAGATCTGTAATAGCAGCAGCGAACAGGTAGATAGCAAGCATAGGTGGTGGCTGGACATTGCCAAGAGGGAGAGGTGGTTGGAAAAGAGACCGAGAATGTTAATAAGATGAGTATTCCCATGACCATACAAACCACCAGGTTACATGGTGACCCTGGGTGGTACTGCTGTTCCATCCTCCACACGCCTCCCCCACCTCCTGAGCCGGCCCCCTCGATATGTTTTCGGGAGCACCACATCACTGTCCTCATCACCGGGCCTGTGATGTAGGGATACTCTATCCTCACCACCCATCCCTATCAAAGGGGTACAGGTGGCTGCTGTAACCCATGTCAGCGAAAGCCTCTGTGGCCCCTGTCCTGTTTCCCCTAGTGGGGTCGACTGTGGGTCCTCTCACTGGGTGGGCTGTGTGTTATCCACCAGCAAGGTGCCAACTTGTTGTGCGGTGTAAAAGGTCACTGTGTGAGTGAAGGAAGTGTGCGTCTGCTGAAAGTGCAGCTGCTATTTCCAGCCCTGTTAGCTTGTTTTGTTTTCTGATTGTGTTTGATGTGTAAATATATAAATGCCTCAATAAAATATTTTTCAAAAAAAAGAGTGTAGCTGCAGTGTGATGTGGGTCCTGGGTGTAACGCACAGGTTGTGACTGGTCGGGTTTGCTGTCCGGGGACAGGATGGTTGGGAACAGGGGCACGGTGGGCAGCAGGGCTTGGAGACGTCGCAACAGAATGTCGCCAGGCGCAAATCGCGATTTTTCCATTGCGTGGAATTCTCACTGCCGATGGCGGGAAGTGGAGAATTCAGCCCCTTAATTTTCGTCCATTCAACAAGGTGCAACTTGATAATCTTCACGACATTTTATTTCCCAAAGAGAGAGTTCTCCTCTTCCTGTTTCTTCTGGATGTATGCAGTACCTGGCCAATTGGTCAGGTATTGGATCCTTCCCTGAATTTGCATGAGAATCCTAATGTTACTTTCTTCCCATTTCCCTACTCCCAGAATTTGGGCGCGATTCTCCAACCCCCCACCGGGTCGGAGAATCGCCGGGGGCCGGCGTGAATCCCGCCCCCGCCGTGTCCCGAATTCTCCACCACCGGAGATTCGGTGGGGGCGGGAATCGCGCCGAGCCAGTCGGCAGAAATTGCGCCGGTCGGCAGGCCCACCCCCGGCGATTGTCTGGTCCGCGATGGGCCAAAGTCCCGCCGCTGTCAACCCACGCCAGCCGGCGTGGATTGAACCACCTTTCGAACGGCGGGACAAGGCGGCGCGGGCGGGCTCCGGGGTCCTGGGGGGGGCGCGGGGCGATCTGACCCCGGGGGGTGCCCCCACGGTGGCCTGGCCTGCAATCGGGGCCCACCGATCCGCGGGCGGGCCTGTGCCGTGGGGCCACTCTTTTCCTTCCACCTTCACCATGGTCTTCACTATGGCGGAGGCGGAAGAGATCCCATCCACTGCGCATGCGCGGGGATGCCGTGAGTGGCCGCTGACGCTCCCACGCATGCGTCGCACGGCAAAGTCATTTCCGCGCCAGCTGGTGGGGCGCCAACGGCCTTTCCCGCCAGCCGGCGGGGCGGAAATCACTCCGGCGCGGGTCTAGCCCCTCAAGGTGAGGGCTCGGCCCCTCAAGATGTGGAGAATTCCGCACATTTGGGGTGGGGCGATGCCGGACTGATTTGCGACGTTTTCCTGTGGTGAGGTATCTGTCAGTGGCACAAAGTGAAGTTCTCAGTAGATATCTTTAGGAAAAGCACTCTCTGTAATACAGCACATTGAATTTCAGATTTTAAAGAAATATTAGATGTAGCTCTCTCCCATGCCATCTCATATAACTGATTATTTGCTATTAGGATGCCAGACCAGCCACCAATATTTGTTAGGATACTGCACCAGAATCCCAAACAATTTTTTAAAATTCTTAAAACTGTGAGGAAAGGATACTTCACCCAAGGACTGATGCCTCTGACCAACGGATATCTTTTATGTTAAAACAAACTTTTAATTTAAACACAGAATTAACTACATTAACATCAAAGAAAATAGCTTTCCAATTATCAGTTAAACAGTTCTTAAACAAAAGGAAACTTTACTGTCTATACCTGCTACTAATTCCAATTAAGCAACCCAATACAGTTCAATGCTACTTATGAATAAAGCTAACAAAACAGGTTTATTTGCTGAGCTTTGCAGACCTTTGGAGAGAGTTCCTTTCCAGAGCAGACTCTGTACAGTTCTGCTGTACATTTCTCCTCAACCTAACAGCATTTGGCAAAACTGCTGTTCAACTTAAAATGATATAACAGACTGCAAAACTACAGGGAGATCTGGCTCCTCCTATTAATTACAATCAGTATCCCACTAAGATGTTGCATGACCTGCTTACCTAGGACTAAATACAACTCCCCCATAAATTATCTACACTCCAGGGAATCTCCAGCAATCATAACAATATTCCATTAGACCATTATCTGTAATCAAGTAAGTGGTTGGAATGAATCATGACCTCACCTTTTACAACTCCTTAATTACAGCTTTAGCAGACATACTGCCTGTGTTTTCTTTTATAAACTTAGAATACCCAATTCATTTTTCCAATGAAGGGGCAATTTAGCATGGCCAATTCACCTGCTCTGCACATCTTTGGGTTGTGGGGGCAAAACCCATCAAACACGGGGAGAATGTGAAAACTCCACATGGACAGTGACCCAGAACCGGGACCAAACCTGGGATCTTGGCGCCGTGAGGCAGTAGTGCTAATCACTGCGCCACCGTGCTGCCCTGTCTGTGTTTTAACCAGGGTTTTTAATAACATTACTGCAGCATAATAACTATAATATATATAACAATTTCTACATTCATCACACTTACAGTCTAGGTGAATTACTGTAACATAAACCATATGCTCACTTTTTCTTAATCTCTCCACCTCTGAATCCATTTCACCATCTTCCTTTCGGAGTTGTCGTTTTGATGCTTTGCTGTCTTCATCATCAGCTTCACTTGATGTTTCCTTCTATTACATTGTAAAATAGTAATAAAAAAAACACGTTTGTACATCTCTGAAGATTGTGGTCTCCAGGGCAGTGTGATATCAGAATTGTGGCACCACTTTTATCGTGGGATTAACTTTCAGCTTTCCTGAGCTTCATCATATGACCAGGCATCACACAACTGTTATCACTCTCCTCTGGAGTCCCATTTAGATTAAAGATAAGAGACAAAACAAAAATCAAAGTACAAAACAGAGCAATCTCCGTTCTGAAGCAATTTATCCAATGTTAGCCTCTAAAAATGTTGTAATGATAATGAAATATGTACTAAGACGAGGGGTTGCCTGATGTGCAGACCCAAACGTTTTGCAGTTTTATCACTGGTTCGTACTAAGCTAGCAGACCTCGACTGTCAGTAGTTGGAGGCGATGTTACAGTTTGCGGCAATGCCACTCAGGTGATGGCGTGCAACATTTAAGAAAATTCCCTGTTCCTGTTTTCTAGCCAATGTTCTGCTCTGAAAATTACATGTGTGAAGACAAGATTAGATTTGACTGAAATGTCAAATCAAAAGCCCTGAAAATGGCACATTTTATAATATCAGAGTGTGTGCTATCAGCAGAATTCATGTGAGAAAATGTTTTGTTGCTTGGCAATGTCAAAGTTAGCTGGCCCATTCATTTTCCCATATCATCTCTTCCCTCTTCTTCCCACTTGTACAGGCTCCAGCTGAAACTCATGCTTCCCCAACTTAAAATGGCAATCTTTTAGCTGAGATTTTCTCCCTCTATCTCTCTACCTATCTATCTACCTCTCTCTCTCTCTGCTTCCCTCACTTTTTTCTTCTTCTGCCACTAAACGCATCATTCCTGCCTCTGCCTCTTTTGACTTTTTGTATTTTGCTATTTCTGCTTTCTTGACTTTTAGATCTCCTTGTGAGCTGGACTGAATATTTGTTTCTTTTGTGTGTGTGCACATCTCAATCTCATTGAAGGCGGACTGAGCAAACATTTCGATGCCAGATTCAAATTGTTAAACTGCTTTACTCCCACAGTGAGGTGAGCATACAGAACAGCTGGTAGGTAGGACAGGACTCATTTAATTAAAACAGCATAACTTACCTTGGAGTAATAGCACACAAAGAACACACAGATCGACCCACATCAGTGCACCATTAAGCTTGAGGTAAACAAATTCCTTAGTTAAAGGCACTGTTTTATGCTGAGGATCTGGAATCCTTTGATACCTCAAGTATAAGCCTAAACAGTGAATGTCAATCCGTTATTCTACCTGTGGGGACAGGGGGCTTATTCCCTGCTGTTGGTACTCATCACACATGCAAACACACGTTATTGCAGGAATAAAATGATAGCAACAATAACTCAACTTGATTTCATACCCCCTCCTCGCTCCTTTTAAACAATAGTAGGTTGTAATCTCACTAAGATCAGCTAACTCAGCACAAACAAGGGTTAGTCCAATTGTGTGTTACAACCGAAAGTGTACCAAACTAACCATCACTGTGATAGAACCATCCTTATCTATTGGGAATAACAGGTGATTTCATAGATTTATAGTGTAGCAATTATGGAAATACATTTTGTATCAGTCAATAGACAAGTCACACGGCAGCTGATCTCTGAGGCGTGGTTGAAACAGAAAATCAATGGAAAGGTTACCTCACAATGGACAGCTTTCTTTTCTAAATTTGGAAGAACATTGTGAGGAGAAAAGGAGCTGATGGGAGAAAAACATTCTTCTGTCTGTATTGCTTTGGCCACATTTTCAGCTGTATGACAAAAGATAACAATAAATACATTTTGGAACAACAGAATTTGATCCTGGGCTCTGATGACATACCCTTGTTAACCCAGGCATACAAGTTAAAAATTCTGAATTTAGAGTTGAGAAGGAGAATATTATTTACTAATAAGTCGGAAAGAACTTTCCAGTCAACTGGTAAAAGATTTTGGGCTAGGTACTAGGGAAGGCATAAGTTTGAGAGAGGGGATGGGATCAGGAGATAATGAGAATACCTGTTGAGGTGATTGAGGACCACGGTAGGCAGGTGAGATTTACCATTGAAAATGATTGGAGACCAATCTGCGCTCTGGACAGGGTGGCACCCTGGCAGTGACAGGATGGCACCGTGGCAGTGCCAGCCTGGCAGTGCCTAGGTGCCTGGGTGGCACTGCCAACTGATGGGGCACTGCCAAGGTGCCAAGCTGGCATTTTTTGCCCAGCGGTGATTGGGCTGGGGGTGCTCTGTGCACGTGTCAGGAAGGGTGGGGGGAGGGGGGGGGCGGAGACCACACATAGTGAGTTGGGGCATGGAGGGTGGCAAGATCAGGGGTTGCGTCGGGGGCTCCAGAGATCAAGACGCTGTTTAAAAACGGTGCCCTGATCTCTCACTACACTGAGGAGTTGTGGTGAGCGGAGCACCTCAGTGCTATGTGTGGCCTTGGCCGAGCGTTCCCGCTGAGGCCCCCGATCTAACCAGGGGTTAAATAGCGGGGTGGTTCTTGGCGCTGCAAGCACCGGGAAACACGCGACTAAACACGCTCGCTATGGAACTTTGTTCCCATTTAGTTAGACCGTGCTTATTTAGTTAGACCGTGCCCATAATTTCCAACTGCATCTATAGATTTTGCCTCCACTATTCCAAGCGTTGATGTCTCTCTGTGTGGAGACAACTTTTTTGAACACCCAAATATTACCTTTTAATTAATATGTTGAATTTTGGTTTTCACATTTTTATTTTAAGCTTTTAGATCTACCTTTCTAATAACACTTATCCCAGCCAAAGGTTTCAGCAGATTGGATTCACATCCCATTCCAGAAACATAGGCTGACCCTTCAGTAGAGTAAAGGCAGTGGAGGTGCTGGCTTCCAGCTGAGACCCAATGTAAGCAGGTAAGGTTTCCAGGCCAACATTGATCCCTCAACCAAAATCATTCAAACACATTTTTATTTTATGTTTCTTCAGGGAGCTTGCTGTGGGGAATTTGACTGCTGCATTCCCACATATTACTGCAATTACTAAACTTCAAAAACATTTAATTGGCTGTGGGAGGTGATATTTAATTGTACGTTTTCTTCATTTATACTTCGTTTAAGGTCACCTTTCAGATGTCTCCTTTCCAAGAAGGAATGGGATTAGTTCTTCCCTCATCGTGTTATGTATATGTATTATGGGCGGAAAGGTAGCACAGTGGTTAGCACTGTTGCTTCACAGCGCCAGGGACCTGGGTTTGATTCCCGCTTGGTCACTGTCTGTGCAGAGTCTGCACATTCTCCCCATGTCTGCATAGGTTTCCTCTGGGTGCCCCAATTTCCTCCCACAAGTCCTGAAAAACCTGCTTGTTAGGTGAATTGGACATTCTGAATCCTCCCTCAGTGTACTCGAACAGGCGCCGGAGTGTGGTGACTCAGGGATTTTCACAGTAACTTCATTATAGTGCTAATGTAAGCCTACCATTGAGTCCATTAAGACTTCTAAGATTCTTTCGACCTCATCCTTAACTATCCTGTCACCATGTGGCTAATTTACTCATGCTATTTGCAATTTGTGTTTGTCTGCTACAGATTTAACTTGCTGGGTTAGCACAGTGGGCTCAACAGCTGGCTTGTAATGCAGAACAAGGCCAGCAGCGTGGGTTCAATTCCCGTACCGGCCTCCCCGAACAGGCGCCGGAATATGGTGACTAGGGGCTTTTCACAGTAACTTCATTGAAGCCTACTTGTGACAATAAGCGATTATTATTATTATTGATATGCAACCTAACTATTCTTGCCAACTCACTGTAATTTTAGTCTTGTTTCCTCCTATTCCATTGCCCCTCCAAGTTTGATAGCGTCAACATATTTGATTACTTTGCATTGCATTTCTGAGTCCTTGTGAACTTCCAGTCAATAATGGTTACTCTAGCAGTGTGTATTTTATAAATCAGTATAAGATTCAGTGATCATATCCAGATCAATGTTTGTGTGTTTCAGAATGGAAGGAATCATCACCTATTGTGCTTTATGTATATATATATATTAATGGAAGTTAAGATTAAGCAAATCTTAAAATGTATGTTCTTGCAATATTGCTACAGTGGTTAGCACTGCTGCCTCACAGTGCCAAAGACCTGGGTTCAATTTCAACCTCGGGTGACTCTGTGTGGAGTTTGCACGTTCTCTCCGTGTCTGCGTGGGTTTCCTCTGGGTGCTCTGGTTTCATCCCTCAGTCCAAAGATGTGGGGATTAGGTGGATTGGCCATGCTAAATTGCCCCTTAGTATCCAGGGATGTGCAGGTTAGGTGGGGTTATGGGATAGGGCAAAGGAGTGGGCCTCTTTAGGATGCAAACCCAATGGGCCGAATGGCCTTCTTCTGCACTGTAGAGATTCTATGGTTCTATCCAACATAATGCACATCCTTGGTGGCTGTCTTGTGGCACTGTGGTAGTGCCACAAGACAGTGCCCTTACCTCTGAGCCAGCAACTCTGTGTTTGAGTCCCACTCCAGGGGCGAAATTCTCCGGAAACGGCGCGATATCCGCCGACTGCCGCCCAAAACGGCGCAAATCAGACGGGCATCGCGCAGCCCCAAAGGTGCGGAATGCTCCGCATCTTTGGGGGCCAAGCCCCAACATTGAGGGGCTAGGTCGGCGCCGGACGAATTTCCGCCCCGCCAGCTGGCGGAAAAGGCCTTTGGTGCCCCGCCAGCTGGCGCGGAAATGACATCTGCGGGCGGCGCATGCGCGGGAGCGTCAGCGGCCACTGACAGCTTCCCACGCATGCGCAGTGGGGGGAGTCTCTTCTGCCTCCGCCATGGTGGAGACCGTGGCCAAGGCGGAAGGGAAAGAGTGCCCCCACTTCACAGGCCTGCCCGCGGATTGGTGGGCCCCGATCGCGGGCCAGGCCACCGCGGGGGCACCCCCCGGGGCCAGATCGCCCCGCGCCCCCCCCCAGGACCCCGGAGCCCGCCCGCGCCGCCTTGTCCCGCTGGTAAGGTAGGTGGTTTAATTTACACCGGCGGGACAGGCATTTTGGCGGAGGGACTTCGGCCCATCCGGGCCGGAGAATCGAGCGGGGGGGGGGGGGGGGGGGGGGCGCCAACTCGCGATTCCCACCCCCGCCAAATCTCTGGTGCCGGAGACTTCGGCAACCGGCGGGGGCGGGATTCACGCCAGCCCCCGGCGATCGGGGGTCGGAGAATCTCGCCCAGGGTCTTGATGGCCACAGAAAGTGTATCCATCACGCGGTAAAACAGGTTGTTTATCAACCTGTAAATCCTTCCAATATGCCTATGGTAGGCAGGAAACAGAGAGTTTCCTGGTTAGCTAGAACCTGCAGAAGGTAACAGCAAACCACTGCGATAACGTGCCATGTCTAACCATGGATCAACACCTGAAAATCCAGGATTGCCAGTGCCTTCTTAGAGCAGAGTACGAAGTCTTACAACACCAGGTTAAAGTCCAACAGGTTTGTTTCGATGTCACTAGCTTTCGGAGCGCTGCTCCTTCCTCAGGTGAATGAAGAGGTCTGTTCCAGAAACACATATATAGACAAATTCAAAGATGCCAACCAGGCTAGGATAGGCCGCCCTATCGTTTCAGGCAATGGGACCCTGTGTGAGAACCTCTCTGGCTACATCGAGGGCATCTTGAAACCCATCGTACAAGGTACACCCAGCCTACAGAAACTCAGCACCCATGGACCAGTTGAACCAGGAACATTCCTCGTCATAATGGACGTCTCGGCAACCTACACCAGCATCCCCCATGACGACGGCATTGCTGCAACAGCCTCAGTACTCAACACCGACAACTGCCAATCTCCAGACGCAATTCTGCAACTCATCCGCTTCATTCTGGATCACGTCTTCACCTTCGACAACAAGTTCTTCATCCAGACGCACGGAACAGCCATGGGGACCAAATTCGCACCCCAATACGCCAACATCTTCATGCACAAGTTTGAACAGGACCTACTCACCGCACAGGACCTTCAACCGACGTTATACACCAGATACATCGATGACATTTTTTTCCTTTGGACCCACGGCGAAGAATCACTGAAACGACTACACGATGACATTAATAAGTTCCATCCAACCATCAGACTCACCATGGACTACTCTCCAAAATCAGTTGCATTCTTGGACATACTCGTCTCCATCAAGGACGGTCACCTCAGCACTTCGCTTTACCGCAAACCCACGGATAACCTCACGATGCTCCACTTCTCCAGCTTCCACCCTAAACACATTAAAGAAGCCATCCCCTATGGACAAGTGCTCCATATACACAGGATCTGCTCAGACGAGGAGGAGCGTAACAGACATCTACAGACGTTGAAAGATGCCCTCGTACGAACGGGATATGGCACTTGACTCATCGATCGACAGTTCCAATGCGCCACAGCGAAAAACCGCACCGACCTCCTCAGAAGACAAACATGGGACACAACCGACAGAATACCCTTCGTCGTCCAGTACTTCCCCGGAGCAGAGAAACTACGTCATCTTCTTCACAGTCTTCAACACGTCATTGATGACGATGAACATCTTGCCAAGGTCATCCCCACACCCCCACTACTTGCCTTCAAACAACCGCGCAACCTCAAACGAACCATTGTTTGCAGCAAACTACCCAGTCTTCAGAACAGTGACCACGACACCACACAACCCTGTCATGGCAATCTCTGCAAGACGTGCCAGATCATCGACATGGATACCATTATTACACGTGAGAACACCACCCACCAAGTACGCGGTACATACTCGTGCGACTCGGCCAACGTTGTCTACCTAATACGCTGCAGGAAGGGATGTCCCGAAGCGTGGTACATTGGCGAGACCATGCAGACGCTGCGACAACGAATGAACGGACATCGCGCAACAATCACCAGGCAGGAATGTTCCCTTCCAGTCGGGGAACACTTCAGCAGTCAAGGGCATTCAGCCTCTGATCTCCGGGTAAGCGTTCTCCAAGGCGGCCTTCAGGACCCGCGACAACGCAGAATCGCCGAGCAGAAACTTATAGCCAAGTTCCGCACACATGAGTGCGGCCTCAACCGGGACCTGGGATTCATGTCGCATTACATTCATCCCCCACCATCTGGCCTGCGAAATCCTACCAACTGTCCTGGCTTGGTACAATTCACACCTCTTTAACCTGGGGTTACCCCATCTCTGGATCTGTAAAGATTTAATCACCTGCTAATGCTCGCATTCCTAGCATTGTTTGGCATCTTTGAATTTGTCTATATATGTGTTTCTGGAACAGACCTCTTCATTCACCTGAGGAAGGAGCAGCGCTCCGAAAGCTAGTGACATCGAAACAAACCTGTTGGACTTTAACCTGGTGTTGTAAGACTTCGTACTGTGCTCACCCCAGTCCAACGCCGGCATCTCCACATCACTTCTTAGAGCAGGATATCTGTCCAGAGATGGGTTTCTTAAGTTTTAAGTATTTTAATTTTTTTAATGTTTCCTTTCTGTCTCTTTTTCTCTCTGCATCCCTAAATTCATTCTCTTTCTGCATCCAAATCCATTAATTTTATAAACTTTGTTTCTTACCCTATCCTTAAATCTCATTGGTTAAGGAGATCGACCATTGGAACAAACGCTAATGTCCTTCACAAGCATTCAATTAAAACTCCTGCAAAATCAGCCACAATGTACTGGATACTGTTTCAGGATTGCTGGCAGTGTCCCACCAACCAGCTCCTATTTTCTCAACTTTCAAATGGCTGATGTTCCAGGGAAGGACAAAGAAAATGCTACAAATATATTCTGAAGCTACCCTTGAAGTGTGGCACCAATAATGTTAATGACGGAGAATCGTGCTACCAATCACTTAAAGTGGTGTAAACTTGTCGATCAAGCTGCATCATACTTCCAGCCAAAATACCCTGATGATGAGGCAAAGCAGTTGCAGAAAAGGAAAGGAAACAAATCCTACATTCAGGATACCAATATAATAATAATCTGTATTATTGTCACAAGTAGGCTTACATTAGTTTACATAGGCATGCAATGAAGTTACCTCGTGGGATGTCCTGCCCCATGTGCCAAGGATCTGCGGGTCAAGAATTGGCCTGTTCAGTCACATGATGACCCATGGCGTAACTCATGATCCTGAGTAGACACCATCATTGAATTAAGGAGCAGTAGACAATAAGACGTTCGGGCCTAATGTTCAGGATGTTGCAAGCTGGGCGGCACGGTAACACAGTGGTTAGCACTGTTGCTTCACAGCGCCAGGGTCCAAGGTTCGATTCCCGGCTTGGGTCACTGTCTGTGCGGAGTCTGCACGTTCTCCCTGTGACTGCGTTTCTTCCGTGTGCTCCGGTTTCCTCCCACAAATCCCAAAAGACGTGCTTGTTAGGTAATTTGGACATTCTGAATTCTCCCTCAGTGTAACCAAACAGGTGCCGGAATGTGGCGACTTGGGAATTTTCAGTAACTGCAATGCAGTGTTAATGTAAGCCTATTGTTGGCAATAATAAAGATTATTATTATTGCCTTGCTGGCATCATAGCGCTGTCTTCAAAACAAATTTCCAGTAATTTGTTCTGCAAAAATACGCCGCGGGATTCTCCGTTCCTGAGACAAAGTGTTAATGCAAGGATTCGTGGACTTCCACGGCAGCAAACCCAGTGCCACACCTGGACCGATTCAGTGACAGTGGAACACAATCGATTCCAATGAGAAACGGCGTGGGATTCACCGGGTCCGTAATTAACACTTGCGAGGTTGACTAGCTGCAGCCACACATACACATTACCATCCCCACACACACTGACCCCAGCCAACATGATGGCACTTGTTGTGCTGGAGCACGTCCATTCGGCTGATGGGTCGGCTGGGGATAGAGGGCACCTCGGGGGGTGCCCTGTGGGGACACACATGACCTGTGGCCCAAGTTCACAGTGGGTAGTCACTGGTGTGCGCAGCTGCATGGCTACTTTGCAGGTCGTGGCAATAGTGCTTCATGCCCCTCCACCCCGACCCTACAGCCCATGTCCTGGCCACCTCTCGCTGCTCCTCCCGGCCCTGGCAGAAGCCCCCCAGCCAGCGGCATGGCTGTCAGCAAACTATGGCGATGTTGGACACTTCTGTACCCCCTCTCTCTCCCCCAGCAGCCATAGTGCCTGTTTCACGACTTTTAAAAGCATAAGTGAACCTCGCCATTGGTAAATCGCCCCAGTGGAGGCGGAGTATCGTGGAGGCCCCGGAGAATACCGGGTCAGGCCCGCTAATGATACACCAAAGGCGTTTACTGTATGTTCATTCTGGAATGCATTGACGCTGCTGTCGAGGCACTCGGAGAATTGCAATTTGGCATGAAACTGGTGGCGTCATGATTTTGGCTTCAAAACCGATTCTACCCCCAACCGCATTTCCTGATTCTGTCGTCGGAAATGATTTTTATTCCATTTTTAAAATCCAATTCACGGCTTTCACTGCAGGATGTGCGATTCCCACAATTTCCAGGTCATTATCTGTAAACGTGAGGATTCGAAATCCATGTGTATACCAAAGTCACAGCAATTTCACCTCTCAGTCATCACCCTCAGATCCAGGGTGTTGCTGTGCTGTTTGTCTGGCAATCAGGTATGCAGGAGTCAGAACGTCCTCCAAACAGGTATTGACAAGGCTGGAGCCAATTGTCAGTCAGTAGTGTGGTGCATTTGCATGTTCTAAGGCCTTGTCCTTTGCAAACAGGATGAACATGTACACACATTGTGCCTGTTTCAGCTCAACAAATTGAGTGATAGCCATTCAGTGGTTCATTCCACAGGGCAATCATAGTCAAGCTGCCTGATTTAAATTTCAAACGATGTTGACCATCAGTCACCATCAAGTGGTACATTCTCCATGGCAATGCCTCTACAATCAGTGTCCACTTGCCAACCAATCAGCACCCTCTTCTCATACAGTATAAAGTTCCCCCTGGCATTGTCTTGATGAGTGCGATTGTCCTGATGAGTGCAAGATGAAAAGCTTCAACAAAATGTCTTTTTTTCACAGTGTGCATTACTTCATGGTTCTACATGTAAAACACCATGCACCTCCATCGCTATCTCACTCCCATTACCTCTGAAACACTCATCCGCATTGTTATTACCTCCAGGCTCAACTTTGAAACAATGATCTGGCTATAACTCACCTCCTAAACTCTAACTCACCCAGAACATCAGCCTTGGCACCATACCCAAATCCTGCTGATCACACTACCCTCATCCTCCAACCTCTGCCAGCATCCTTTCTCTTGGCAAACTGATTTCAAAAACTTCATCCATATTTACAAACCCATCCATAATGACATCCAATCTCTGCCAGTTCTGTCTTTCCACTCACAGCATTCACCCATCTGAGTCTGAATCTTTCTTCACACCATCATCATTGTTAAAGCCTTGAGTGATCACTATGCTGCTTCTGGTATTTTCCTCCGAATCATCTCATTCGACTCTCCTTACATTTAAAATACCCCATACCTCTCCATTCTTGCTCGGTGTCCATTTTTGCATCGCACTAAATGCCTCTTTCCAGTTCGTGTGCTTCCCACAAGTACATGTATCCAGTTAATTCTAATGCCAAGCATGGAGATCTTATGAGTTATACATGCTTGGGTTTCCTGTAGGTGGCTGCACATGTGAGTGGTACCAGTAACTTTAATCTGCCTGTTGCAATCAGTTTAAATTCTTAGCTGGGCCACTAGAGCAGAGCATCTCGCAGAGTAACAGGGTTCCACTCAGGTGAAGAACACTGATTCTCCATTATTTCGATCAGGAGGAAATAAGTTCAATTAGTTATTTAGGTGGAGCAACTTGACTTGATGATTTGAGGAGAATGGAGATAGGTGTCTTTTTTTTAACAAATTACACTCTGGATACACTTTACAATTGTGCAAATGTATACTGGGTGTTATGGTATTCATTTCAGAATATTCAATAATCAATTACATTGCTGTATGGTCATGGACACCTAAAATGGAGGAACTCGTAGGATGGGACAATTTATATTCTTAGAATTAAATTAAAACATTTTTTCTCTAGTCTATCTGCCTATGTGCTTTAGTGGTGCAATGGCACCCCCTTCTGCAAAGTTTGCAGCATTGCAGTTAAATAATGCAGCAGCTCTTAAGAGATTCTTCATCACTTTATATATCACTAAGTCTGGTTTGACATTAAAACAGCTTGTCCCATTGTTTTTATTGTCTTTTCTGTCCTTCTCTGTTTCACTGAGTGTTAACAGGAGTAAGTTTCATTTTGCTCCTTATATATATTTTTTTGAATTTGTTCATAGCAAGGGATGCTTGGTCAGCTCTCAACAGTGACTAAGAATCATAGAATTTACAATGCAGAAGGAGGCCATTCGGCCCATCGCGTCTGCACTGGCCCTTGGAAAGAGCACCCCACACCTCCACCCTATCCACGTAACCGCATCTAACCTTTTTTGGACACTAAGGGCAATTTAGCATGGCCAATCCACCTAACCTGCACATCTTTGGACTGTGGGAGGAAACCGGAGCATCCGGAGGAAACCCACGCAGACACAGGGAGAACATGCAGACTCCGCACAGACAGTGCTAACCACTGTGCTATCGTGCGGCCCAGGCTGAACCAGAGCCATAACTTAAGTTTTAAGATGATGCGGAAAGATCGATTTGTTCCAGAGATGACAACATAAGAAATAGGGCTTGGTTATTTTATAAGCAAACATTCTGAAAAGAAAACAATACATAAACTTTTAAACTTAACCCGAACAATAACAGATTACATGCAGTTTAGTAACCTTAACTCACTAGTTCCCATTAAACAACACTACGAGAACACACAACCCTCATGTCACTTTCACAGACAGACAAAGGCAATACTTGCATTTGCGAAGCAATTTTTCTTCTGTTAGGGACATTGGTTCTGAACGTTTTTTCCAAAGACTGCCTTGGTGGCAACTTTCATGACCTTCTTGGTTGATTTCCAAAGCCTTCTCACTGTACCTGTTCAAAACAGAATTTTCTCTCTCTCTCTCTAAGCTTCACCCAGCCCTCACACAAAGCAGAGCCATGCTATTACTATGCAACTAACCTCCCTTTGACGGACAAAGAGGCCATCAGACTGTGTAATGGGCTAATAACTGGTCAGACAGGAATGTCCTGAAGGACAATGGATCTTGAGTGACTCACCCTCGCTGAATCAGGCCATCCTGTGTATTCCCACTAGGTCTGAGTTTAAGTCTGAATGGGACAATGTAACTCATGCCAGGTGTGGGCATATCCCTCTGACTCTGTGCTAGCAGGTTTTTTTCCCCTCAGTCTGTTTAACCCCTAAATTGCCTGCTACATTGTGGTCTAATTTCTAGACCTAATTTCCTAATATCTCCCTCACATGACAGTAATGCAGTGGGGTGTTGAGATAGAGCAGTGGGTTAGACAATAGGCTCACCTCTGCATTCAATACAGCACATTGTTTTCAGGAACATCCCAAAACAGTTCACATGCAATGAACTATTTGGAAGTGCAATGGCTTGCTAGGTAGGCAGCCAGTTTGAACACAGCAAGAAGATCGCTAGACTCTTCTTCAAATAGGGCATCACTCATTGTGTCAGAGGATTATAGCAATCAAGATACCATGGAGCTAAAATGACACCTAGTGGCTGAAGCCTGCAAGTTCAACGTCACTGGGGCCTGTTTAAAGAGGAAATTCTTATTTTGACTGGTCACATAATCATTTTCATTGTGCAATGTTAAAATAAACAACATGATCAAAAAGTCTTGACAAGACGATCTGTTATAATTAAGTTATCAAGGGATCTCTAACAGGGACCACCAGAACAAGCAAACAAAGTCTTGATTTAATGTCTCATTAGGAAAGAGACATCTCAAACACGTCACTGAAGCATTTGCTTTGTGGCCAAGTTATACATTTTTCAGGAAGGGTGCAGAGGAGCATGGTGGTGCGTCTAAAACCCTGAAATCTGAGGGCGCCAGACCGCCTGCTGATAATAGTGGAAGGACCTCATTAACATTTTCTTTTTCATTTCCTGCAGCCGAGCAGTTTGACAGGGATGGTCCCCGACAATTGGGAGAGTTCAGTGTTGCTGATTACAGCTTGAGGATGGGGGTCGTGTGGCTGGGGTGGTGGATGCCATTCGAGCTGGAGTAGAGAGGCCATGATTAGCGTAATGGTCCTGATGAAATTCCACGAACCTCCAACGTGAATTCTGTTTCTCTCTTCCCAGGTGCTGATTGACCTGTTGAGTATTTCCAGTTATTTCTGTTCTTAGTTCCCATTTCCCAGATTCGGGCAAACCTAGCCAAAATCTGGTAAAATTAGGTCAGTCTCCCAAATGTACTTGAGATCCTGAATTAAATACAATAATGCCCCCCCACTCCCCACCCCCCCCCCCTTTGCCACCACCACCACTACCTCTCTTGCAACTTGCAATCCATAGGCAGGCTTGTTTTTGGTGGATTGGGGTTGTGTATTTTGATTTTTAATATTTACACGTCCTGAAATCATGTCTGACTAATTTATTTGAGTACTTTGAGGCAATACAAGGGATGTGGATATAGTGGAACCTGCAGACGTGGTATACTTAGATTTTAAAAGGAGTTTGATAATTAATAAAGTACCACATCAAAGGTTACTGCATAGGGGGAAACATATTAGCATGGATAGAGGATTGTTTGGCTAATAGCAAACAGAATGGGAAAAATGGATCATTTTCTGGTTGGTAAGCTGTTACCAGAGAGTGTAACAGGGATCACTCATCGCTGGGGTTTCAGCTATTTGCAATCTGTGTAAATTTTTTATTTTAAAAAATAAATTTGGAGTACCCAATTCATTTTTTCCAATTAAGGGGCAATTTAGCGTGGCCAATCCACCTACCCTGCACATCTTTGGATTGTGGGGGCGAAACCCACGCAAACACGGGGAGAATGTGCAAACTCCACACGGACAGTGACCCAGAGCCGTGATCGAACCTGGGACCTCGGCGCCGTGAGACAGCAGGGCTAACCCACTGTGCTACCGTGCTGCCCTGCAATCTGTATAAATGGCTTGAATGAAGGGATCAAACGTAAGCAGTGTTCATCAGCGTCCATAAGCGGGATCCTCCACTTTGCCAGCAGTGTACTCACACCCGCGGGTTTCCCGACTGCATGGGGGTGCCCACAATGGGAAACCCAGTTGGCCGCCTGCTGAGAAGGAGGATCCCGCTGCCGGAGGGGGCGCATTGCACCAGAAAACGGGTGTGGCGGGACGGAGAATCCCGCCCATGGTCTCTACTTTTGCTGATGACACAAACATACATAGTGAAGTAAAGTGTGAGGAGAATGTAAGGAGTCTGCAAGGCGATCGGGGTAGGTTAAATGAGTGAGCAAAAATTGGTAAAGGAGTATAACATGGAAAAATGTGAACTTGTCACTTTGGCAGGAAAAATAAAAAGCAATATACTATTTAAATGGAGAATGCTTTAAAAATAACTTGGCGGTACAGAGGAACCTAAGTGTCCAGGCCCAGCAAGTGATTAAGAAGGCAAATGGAATGTTGATATTTATTGCACGGGAAATGGAATATGGAAGTAGGGAAGTTTTGCTCCACTTGTATAGGGTATTGGTGAGGCCACATGTGTAGTAGTGCATACAGTTTTGGTCTCCTTACTTGAGAAATTATAAGCAGTTCAGAGACGGTACATTGAACTGATTCCTGGGATGAAGGGGTTATCCTATGAAGAAATATTGGACAGGTTCAGCCTGTATCAATTGAAGTTCAGAAGAATAGAGGTGATCTTATTAAACATGTAAGGTCCTGAAGGAACTTGACACAGTGGATGCTGAGAGGATTTTTCCCCTTTTCTTCTTGTGGAAGAGACTAGAACTGGGGACATAGTTTCAAAATATCAGGGGCGGGATTCGCCATTGGCTGTTGCCGAAATTGTGAAACGCGATTGGGCAGAGAATAGGTTCCGATGCCAAATCGCACTTCTCTGTCACCTCGACAGCGGTGTCAATGTGTTCCGCAACGCACGTACAATAAACATCTTTACATGTCATTAGCGGGGCGACCCTGTATTCTCTGGGACCTCTATGATTCTCCACCTTTGATGGTCGAGTTCCCAACGGCACGGTTCACTTGTGCTTTTAAAAATCGTGAAACCGGCGTCATAAGAACATAAGAACTAGGAGCAGGAGTAGGCCATCTGACCCCTCGAGCCTGCTCCACCATTCAATGAGATCATGGCTGATCTTTTGTGGCCTCAGCTCCACTTTCTGGCCCGAACACCATAACCCTTAATCCCTTTATTCTTCAAAAAACTATCTATCTTTACCTTAAAAACATTTAATGAAGGAGCCTCTACTGCTTCACTGGGCAAGGATGATCAGGGAGAGAGAGAGGAGGTAGGACACAGAGAGGAGTGACTGTGGGCTGCCGGGCTGGGAAATGGCAGGGCTGACGAGGGGGGGGGGGGCCCTGCCAGGGCTGGGGAGGAGGAGGGGTGATGGGGGAACAAGCCAAGTGACTGGGGTGACCCCCCACGGGACTGTGGCAGTGTCCAATCACAGATCGCCACTTGCGGTCCATTACCACGGCCTGCAAGGCGGCCAGCTTGCTGCGCACCCCATTGACCACCCACGTTGGCCCCTGATTCTGCAGAGTGACAATGGCCCTCTGGTTGTGCCCCCATCAACCCCAGCAACCCCCACCGCCACCACCCTCCCCCCCCCAACACGGCCACCACTTGCCGGCGGGGCATCAGGTGGCCTATCCAAGGGCCACAACTACAGTAGCCCCTACGGGGGAACTGGGCAGGGCCACGGAACATACTGCTGGCAAGGGTATTGCCAGCGAACAGTACCCCTAGCATCAGGGACATGTGCCAGGGCCAGAGGCGGGGCCAGGAGTGCGGGAATTGTGGGTGGGGAGGGGGGGAACATGTTGGGGGCAGAGCCCGCATGCCAACCGGGGACACCATGTAACCCGATGGACCTGGTTGGGCACGGGGAGGTGCACCATGCTAATACGATGGTCTTTCGCCCCCCTGCAGGCAATGGATATTGGAATTCAACCAGCAATGGTGGCCTTCCTGCTAGTCACCGCAGTCCTGGGGGCTGTACTGCGGCTGTACGAGCTGGCGCTGCCTGAGGAGGAGGTAGTTGCAGCAGTGGAACATGCCGCAGAGCAACAAGAGGCAGCCGCCCAGGATGGAGAGCCAGCTGCCCAACAGGCAGAGGAGGAGGAGGAGGAGGTGCTAAGAAGCCGTCGCATGAGGCCTCTTGTGTACCGGCAGCGCCTGTCATTCGAGCACCTGCCGGACCGGGCATGCCGTCGAAGACTCTGGCTGAGCAGAGAGACAGTGCTAAATATCTGCCAGATGATGGCACACCTGGCACCGTGGGGGTATGGGGGAGGACACCCGCTCCCGGTGGCCGTCAAGTGGAACCTTTACATGTTGGGGTCCTTCCAGGTGCTTAGTGGGGACCAGTCCGGGATCTCACAGACGTCGATGCACAGGTCCATCCGTGCCGCCACGGAGGCCCTATATGCCCAGGCAGCTCAATACATCCATTTCAATGTGGACCAAACCCACCAGGATGCCTGAGCAGCAGGGTCCGCCACCACTGATGCGATGCCCTGGGTCCAGGGGGTGATCGACGGGATGCATGTCCTCCTACGATCACCTGCAGATGACAGGTCGCTCTACACAAACTGAAAGGGGTTCCACTTGATGAACATGCAGCTAATATGTGACCATCCGCTGCACATCATGCACGTCTGCGCCCGATACCCGGACAATGTGCACGATGCCTTCATCCTGGCGCACTCGACGATTCTTGACATGTTTTGAGACGCCCCCCACTGGAGAGCTGGTTCTTGGGTGACAGGGGTTACCCACTGCAGTCGTGGCTGATGGCACCTATCCGGAAGCCACAGATGGAGCGGAGACACGCTACAACGACGCCCATTCAGCAGCCAGGAGCGTGATCGAGCGGTGCTTCAACCTCCTGAAGATGTGGTTCGGGGGGGAGGGTGGGGAACCTAGGCCATCCACAATGTCCACCCATTCCCCCCCCTCCCCAACATTCGCCCATTTCCACCCCCTTCCTTTCTAGCCAGCCCAGACCAGCCCACCCCCAGACCATCTGACAAAGCACCGAGGCAAGTTGTAACATTGTGAACAGGTGTTTAATGTGACAACTTATATACAGATTTATGCCCTAGCCCCTAACCTCCTCAGGACGGCCAGGGCAAGTAGGCAGCACTGTACCCCTGGCACCAGCCCTGTCCTATACACCCGTAACCCTACATCCCAGCCTGGAGGGCGCCTGAACCCCCACCCTGCACTACATGCCGGTAACCATACCGGCTGTCATGGCTGGGTGACCTGGCCACTGAGGCCACCAACTGCCCACCCTCTGGGCTGCATGCGTCGGATGGTCTAACACTGTCGTTTTCTGTAATTCTCCGTCGTTGGGATCCTCTGTCTCGCCGACAGCGCACTCATCCCGCAGATCTCCGATGGCGTGGGGGTGCCCACAATAGGCAACCCCATTGGCCGGCTGGCGGGACGGAGGATCCCGTTACGGGCAGATGCGCCGCACCCAGGACAGAGAACCCCGCCTTCGGTCTACTCACACAATTTCGAACAATCTACCTTTATGTCTTGGTGATGACATGTTCTTTGAATGGTTCAGCAGCTTCCGATTAGCATAGATATTTTTAACTCCTAGCTGTCTTTCTTTTTCCTAAGAAAAATTAAGAATTATTGTCAGGAGCGTGCATAGTACAATTACTCATATGAAAAGTCATCTCACTGAAAACTTCACGCATTGTTTTGCAGAGAATGAGTTTTAATAAAGTTCAAAGAGTCTCTGGATAGCGGGATGTTTGTGTCTCTGATTTTCTGACTTTAGATTAGGTTTCGCGGGAGATAGTAAGTGGCACAGGGTGGGCTTGCTTGCAAGAAAGCCGGGGATTTTGAAAGCAAGCCAATCGTTCCTGTTTTGGTTTACCTGAAGGGACAGCTGCAACTCCACACAAGCCAGGACCTAAGAACAGGCTGTTAATCTGCCCTCCAGGCCAACGGTGCAGTTCTCCCAGTGAGCCAGAGAAGACACAGCCAGAGTGAGACAGAACCAAGAGTGAGTTTGGGAATTTGAATCTAGGTGGGAATTCAAAGCTGGGTGGGGAGGAAGTGCTTTTTATCCCTGGTAAGTGACTGGTAAGTAGTGGTTCTGTTTTCTTTTTCTTTTCATTGGTATATTTATTTATTTTTTTCTTTGTTGTTTATTTTTTAAAAATTTTTTGGGGCGGGGAATTGAAATTGTTGAAGTTAACCGAAGGTTTAAGACATGGCAGGAGATCTCAGACCCATGTCATGCTCCTCGTGTGCGATGTGGGAGCTCAGGGACACGTCCACTGTCCCTGGCTCCTTCACGTGCAAGAAGTGTGTCCAGTTGCAGCTCCTGTTAGACCGCTTGACGGCTCTGGAGCTGCGGATGAACTCACTTTGGAGCATCCGTGATGCTGAGGATGTCGTGGATAGCATGTTTAGTGAGTTGGTCACATCGCAGGTGAAAGGTACTGAGGGAGATAGAAAATGGGTGACCAAAAGACAGAGCAAGAGTAGGAAGGCAGTGCAGGTGTCCTCTGCGGTCACCTCCCTGCAAAACAGATATACCGCTTTGGATACTGTTGGGGGAGATGGCTTACCAGGGGAAGGCAGCAGCAGCCAGGTTCATGGCACCGTGGCTGGCTCTGCTGCGCAGCTGGGCAGGAAGAAGAATGGCAGGGCTATAGTGATAGGGATTCAATTGTAAGGGGAATAGACAGGCGGTTCTGCGGACGCAATCGAGACTCCAGGATGGTATGTTGCTTCCCTGGTGCAAGGGTCAAGGATGTCTTGGAGCGGCTGCAGGACATTCTGGGGGGGGGGGAGGGTGAACAGCCAGCTGTCGTGGTGCACATAGGCACCAACGATATAGGTAAAAAACGGGACGAGGTCCTCCAAGCTGAATTCAGGGAGTTAGGAATTAAACTAAAAAGTAGGACCTCAAAGGTAATAATGTCAGAGCTAGTCAGAGTAGGAATGTCAGGATAGATAGGATGAATGCGTGGCTCGAGAGATGGTGCAAGAGGGAGGGATTCAAATTCCTGGGGCATTGGAACCGATTCTGGGGGACGTGGGACCAGTACAAACCGGATGGTCTGCATCTGGGCAGGACTGGAACCGATGTCCTAGGGGGGAGTGTTTGCTAGAGCTGTTGGGGAGAGTTTAAACTAATGTGGCAGGGGGATGGGAACCGATGCAGGAAGTTGGAAGGTAGTAAAACAGGGACAGAAACCAAAGGCAGTAAGGGGGAAAGTGTAAGGCAGAGAAGCCATAGTCAAAAATCAAAAAGGGCGACAGTACAAGGTACAGTGACTGAGGGGAGCTCAGCGAATAGGACCAGGAATACTAAAAGGAATAAAACGGGAAGTGAAAACATTAATGGTAAGGTTGTTAAATGAAGATATGGGTTCAACGACAAGGAAAATTAGGAGAAAGGTTAAGAGGAAATATAACTTGGGAGAGGTTACTGATCGAGGTGTTAAAATTCAAAACAGAGCTAAAAAAGCCAACATAAGTGTACTTTACCTGAATGCTCGTAGTATTCGGAATAAGGTAAATGAGTTGATGGCGCAAATCATCGTGAATGACTATGATTTAGTGGCCATTACTGAAACATGGTTAAAGGATGGTCACGACTGGGAGTTAAATATCCGAGGGTATCAAACTATTCGGAAGGACAGAGTGGATGGTAAGGGAGGTGGTGTAGCTCTGTTATTTAAGGATGACATCCGGGCAACAGTAAAGGATGACATCGGTGCTATGGAGGATAAGGTTGAATCCATTTGGGTGGAAATCAGGAATAGTAAGGCGAAAAAGTCACTGATAGGAGTAGTCTGTAGGCCACCAAATAGTAACATTATGGTGGGGCAGGCAATAAACAAAGAAATAACTGATGCATGTAGAAATGGTACAGCAGTTATCATGGGGAATTTTAATCTACATGTCGATTGGTTTAACCAGGTCGGTCAAGGAGGAGGAGGAGTTTATAGAATGTATCCACGATAGTTTCCTAGAACAGTATGTAATGGAACCAACGAGGGAACAAGCGGTCCTAGATCTGATCCTGTGTAATGAGACAGGATTGACACAGGATCTCATAGTTAGGGACCCTCTCGGAAGGAGCGATCACAATATGGTGGAATTTAAAATACAGATGGAGGGTGAGAAGGTAAAATCAAGCACTAGTGTTTTGTGCTTAAACAAAGGAGATTACAATGGGATGAGAGAATAACTAGCTAAGGTAGACTGGGAGCAAAGACTTTATGGTGAAACAGTTGAGGAACAGTGGAGAACCTTCCAAGCGATTTTTCACAGTGCTCAGCAAAGGTTTATACCAACAAAAAGCAAGGACGGTAGAAAGAGGGAAAATCGACCGTGGATATCTAAGGAAATAAGGGAGAGTATCAAATTGAAGGAAAAAGCATACAAAGTAGCAAAGATTAGTGGGAGACTAGAGGACTGGGAAATCTTTAGGGGGCAACAGAAAGCTACTAAAAAAGCTATAAAGAAGAGTAAGATAGATTATGAGAGTAAACTTGCTCAGAATATAAAAACAGATAGTAAAAGTTTCTACAAATATATAAAACAAAAAAGAGTGGCTAAGGTAAATATTGGTCCTTTAGAGGATGAGAAGGGAGATTTAATAATGGGAGATGAGGAAACGGCTGAGGAACTGAACAGGTTTTTTGGGTCGGTCTTCACAGTGGAAGACACAAATAACATGCCAGTGGACTGATGGAAATGAGGCGATGACAGCTGAAGACCTTGAGAGGATTGTTATCACCAAGGAGGTAGTGATGGGCAAGCTAATGGGGCTAAAGGTAGACAAGTCTCCTGGCCCTGATGGAATGCATCCCAGAGTGCTAAAAGAGATGGCTAGGGAAATTGCAAATGCACTAGTAATAATTTACCAAAATTCACTAGACTCTGGGGTGGTCCCGGCGGATTGGAAATTAGCAAACGTGACACCACTGTTTAAAAAAGGAGGTAGGCAGAAAGTGGGTAATTATAGGCCAGTGAGCTTAACTTCTGTAGTAGGGAAGATGCTGGAATCTATCATCAAGGAAGAAATAGCGAGGCATCTGGATGGAAATTGTCCCATTGGGCAGACGCAGCATGGGTTCATAAAGGGCAGGTCGTGCCTAACTAATTTAGTGGAATTTTTTGTGGACATTACCAGTGCAGTAGATAACGGGGAGCCAATGGATGTGGTATATCTGGATTTCCAGAAAGCCTTTGACAAGGTGCCACACAAAAGGTTGCCGCATAAGATAAAGATGCATGGCATTAAGGGGAAAGTAGTAGCATGGATAGAGGATTGGTTAATTAATAGAAAGCAAAGAGTGGGGATTAATGGGTGTTTCTCTGGTTTGCAATCAGTAGCTAGTGGTGTCCTCAGGGATCAGTATTGGGCCCACAACTGTTCACAATTTACATAGATGATTTGGAGTTGGGGACCAAGGGCAATGTGTCCAAGTTTGCAGACAACACTAAGAGAAGTGGTAAAGCAAAAAGTGCAGAGGATACTGGAAGTCTGCAGAGGGATTTGGATAGGCTAAGTGAATGGGCTAGGGTCTGGCAGATGGAATACAATGTTGACAAATGTGAGGTTATCCATTTTGGTAGGAATAACAGCAAAAGGGATTATTATTTAAATGATAAAATAGTAAAACATGCTGCTGTGCAGAGAGACTTGGGTGTGCTGGTGCATGAGTCGCAAAAAGTTGGTTTACAGGTGCAACAGGTGATTAAGAAGGCAAATGGAATTTTGTCCTTCATTGCTAGAGGGATGGAGTTTAAGACTAGGGAGGTTCTGCTGCAATTGTATAAGGTGTTAGTGAGGCCACACCTGGAGTATTGTGTTCAGTTTTGGTCTCCTTACTTGAGAAAGGACGTACTGGCACTGGAGGGTGTGCAGAGGAGATTCACTAGGTTAATCCCAGAGCTGAAGGGGTTGGATTACGAGGAGAGGTTGAGTAGACTGGGACTGTAGTCATTGGAATTTAGAAGGATGAGGGGGGATCTTATAGAAACATATAAAATTATGAAGGGAATAGATAGGATAGATGCGGGCAGGTTGTTTCCACTGGCGGGTGAAAGCAGAACTAGGGGGCATCGCCACAAAATAAGGGGAAGTAGATTTAGGACTGAGTTTAGGAGGAACTTCTTCACCCAAAGGGTTGTGAATCTATGGAATTCCTTGCCCAGTGAAGCAGTAGAGGCTCCTTCATTAAATGTTTTTAAGATAACGATCGATATTTTTTTGAAGAATAAAGGGATTAAGGGTTATGGTGTTCGGGCCGGAAAGTGGAGCTGTGTCCACAAAAGATCAGCCATGATCTCATTGAATGGTGGAGCAGGCTCGAGGGGCCAGATGGCCTACTCCTGCTTCTAGTTCTTATGTTCTTATGTGACGAGATGGTGTGAAAAATGTACTGGTGTTTCATAAGAAATAAATGTTGTTGTTTGAGTGAAGAGTATTTATTATTGCAGTTTGATTCAGAAACCTGAAAGAAAGTCTGCCTCGATTGACTTTTGCACTTGGACTTTTCCCAGTCTCAAAAAGTAACCAAAGAATGGAATTGGTATCCATATGAAAAGTAGCTCCGTAATGTCTGAAACAGATATGACATCAGGGACCAGTTACTACCCCTTTCACACGTTTGCAGGTTAGCGAGTCAGAGCAGCCTCTGAGAATTGGGGTGATGCGATGTCATGCTGGTACCTCAGTTTACCATGCCTGAGACTGCGTGCCTCCAAGCCAGCCTGTAGAGTTTTAGTCCGTTAACTCTCACGCATGCTACATTAGTCCAAGGCCTGTGGCAATGCATTCAAATGGTTGGTATAAACAGTGTTTATTGCATCTGCTGAATTAACAGCTGTCAAACGCTATTAGCTTCTATACTGATTTGTTAGGTTTTGTTTGTGAGGTGTGTGAGTATGGCAGCATGTTTTACATGATAGTCTCTGCTGACAATGTGACTCAATAATGTTTCGTCCAGAGCAATGCTACAGTTAATCAGGAGCAAAATCCACAAGAACAGTCTGCTGCGGATGTCTCCAACATCTATAAAGGTATTAAGGGTTTGTCTTTCTCCACACACCTTGTAATGACAGGAAAAAAACAAAAGGGGCTTGATTCTCCGTCGGCGGGATCATCCGTTTCGCCAGCAGCGCACAAAAGCTCGCGGATTTACCAACGTATGGGGGTGCCCATAATGGGAAACCCCACTGGCCGGATGGCGAGACGGAGAATCCTGCTGCTGGCGGGAGCGTGCCGTACCAGAAAACGGGTGCGGCGGGATGGAAAATTCCGCGCAAGAATTTAATTTGTTTCATGGCTAAAGGAAGGACACCGATGAAATGGTGAAGATGAGAACCAAGAGTGTTCTCTATATGGAAATGGTCACCCTATTCATTGTGTTAACCCAGTTTCAGCCCATGGTCTCTCTGGAGATGGCTGATTTCAACCAGGGTCACATTGGAAATTCAATATTGGCATCATAGTCCCATAAAGGAGAAAAGCTGGCCAGAGATCTTACTGCTGATTACTATACAGTGTCTCTTGCTGAAGCTTGCAGACACATGGACAATGAGTGGACGGACCGATTACAGGCCCATACCCTGACCAAGTCTCACATACGGGGCTAGATTTTACTGGCTGCCACAGTTCCTGCCCCACCCAGCTAAAATGTCAGAGGGGGGTAAGATGTGCCCACCCACAGAATGACAAATGCTGCGCTGTCATTATATGCCCAGATGCCAATTAAGAGAGGCATGGCAAGACTTCCACCCCTCGGAACATGGGAGTCCCGCCTTTGAGAGCCTGAAACTGGAGAGGGGAGGGGGAAACCTGTAGGGGATTAAATCCCTTGAGCGGGAACTAATTGTCC
This sequence comes from Scyliorhinus torazame, assembly GCF_047496885.1. Classification (NCBI taxonomy): domain Eukaryota; kingdom Metazoa; phylum Chordata; class Chondrichthyes; order Carcharhiniformes; family Scyliorhinidae; genus Scyliorhinus; species Scyliorhinus torazame. The sequence continues at coordinate 31,859,933 of NC_092714.1, forward strand.
AATTGGCCCATGGTGGGCAGGCCACCTGCTTGATTTTGTTTGCCAACCCCCCTCCTCCTCCTCACCCCATCGTCAAACCTTTCAGTGGGGGAAGCGTAAAATCCAGCTTATTAAGTATAACCATGTGGGTTAGATGCCAGTAATCTGCTGTTCTCCATGGAACTGTTCCCCAACCTGACATGAGAATAGTAGGTTGAAATTTAATTTTGTATACCTGTAGTCATCCATCACCTGCACTGATAGGAGGCAGTAGAATGACATGTTTTTTATAGGGCTGAGTTTATGAAATCACACTCCTGCAGGTATTCTCGCTATGATTTTCCACTCATTAGTTTTAATGGATGGAAAATTGTAGGGAGCGCACCTGAGATTCCCTGACATGTGCCACTAATGGGTGCGGCTCGTTGTCATGGACATGTATTCTTAAAATAGGATGGCAATTTACAATTGTTGGCTCAGACCTACTGCCTGTGTGAAGTGAGGTAAAGTAATTGGGAACAGGCCAACACAGCCTTCACCCTCCAGTGTCAACTTGGGAGATTCTCATAGCTCGCTGTTTTACTGAACACAATTCATAGAGATCTGCGAGCAAGTTGCACTGAAGGAGGATGGTGCACAGTGTGAACAGTTCCGAACAGCAGAGACATTGCAACAGCACACAATCACATCATTACTGTTCGGCAGTTTAGTCTGAGAATCCGAGTTAATTATTTATTATTCAAAGAACATCATTGCCCAGAATTGCTTCTGAGTTACTCTCACTCCATCCGCATAATTGTGCCAGCAATGTGGTGGAAATCTAGTTTACCCACATAAACCGACATCTGGTGCAGTTACAGTGGTGGAGGGAGAACAAGCAGAAATTCCGGAACACTGCTTTCTCCTTTCTGGGATAGTCACCACAGCTGGACCAATGACATCATGTTTCAGGATCCCTGATCTTCTTTGTACCAGTGTGGGGAGGGCAGAGTGCAGGTGCTTCACTCCAAGGTCTTGCGTGCAATCTGGTCTATATGAGACACTTGTCAAAACAAATCTCACCACACAACCAAGGATTCGGAGTGGTCCTCTTGGGCAGTGTACCATTGCCTACGGTCTAAGGGAATTTATTTGCTGGCACAGTCGGCCAATGGTGCAGGCAAACCATGGCTGTCAGAGAATTTGGAGGTCAGCATGTCAAGGTTAAAGGCTGAGCAGCAATCAGTGGCATTCAGTTAGACTCCAGGCATGTCAATTGACCATAAGACCAAAAGATACAGGAGCAGAAATAGGCCGCATTGCCCATTACGTCTGCTCTACCATTGAGTGAGATTTTGATAAAGGCGAAGGGAGTCAGACAAGTAGCACAAAGAAGATGCTCATTTACAATACGCACTATTTACAAATGGCCTGGTTGAACCTCACCGGGTCCCCTCTCTCTATTAGTCGGTTCCTATTTGGCCGAACTTCTATGCAACATGGTATCGGATCCGTAGTTAGCGAGGGAACACGTGATAATAAACAACCCAGTCCCCTGTGTTCCATGGAGGTTATTACATCCAACTCCCGCTCCCCTCACCGAATTCCGAAGACCCCATAGGGGTCAATGAAGACGAGGAGCGGACGAAGAAGTTAAAAACACTGACAACACGGAAGGAACAGAAGAAACCGGCACCATCCCAGCGGGTGGCGGGTGGCCGCATTTGCCGGCGGTGGTACAGGATCAGCCAGAGTATAACAAGCCAGAGAACGACACTGGCGGCTGGACCCCCTGGGCATAGAACTCTCCAAAGGTGGCCGAAGACAATGTCCGGGTCAGAGACCCCAGTGTTCTTTATCTCCATTTCGGAATCAGACAACCAGACATCAGGCACTTCGGTATCACGAGAAGAAGATGCAATTGGGAGTGCAGACTGTGGGGCCGGAGTAACCGGTGGTACCGGGGTGGACTTTCACCGAGGAGACATCTGAACGGCGTCTGGACTGGGGTAGAATTCCCCTGAGGAGTCTCCGGAGCAGAAGACTGCTGGGCGCGAAAGTGATCTATGGATGGCACAGTGGTTAGCACTGCTGTCTCGCAGCACCAGGGACTCGGGTTCAATTCCAGCCTCACGTGTCGGTGTGTAGTTTCTGCATTTTCCCCGTGTCTGCGTGGGTTTCCTCCGGGTGCTCAGGTTTCTTCCCACAGTCCAAAGATGTTGGGTGGATTGGCCATGATAAATCGCCCCTTGGTGACTGAAAGGTTAGGTGGGGTTACGGGGATACGGTGTGCCTAGATAGGGGGCTCTTTCAGAGAATCGGTGTCCACTCAATGGACTGATTGGCCTCCGTCTGCACTGTAGGCATTCTATGATTCTGTGATTCAGGTGACGCTTCATGAGCTGATCTCGAACACAGACCTGGTATGAAACCGGGCCGGTATGACGAACGACGACCCCTGGAAGCAAGTGAGGACCTTCACTAAAGTTACGGGCATTGACCACCTCGTCAGGTGCGGAGGATCGTAGAAGACCACACTTTTTTGGCAACGCCCTTGGAAATCTTGTGCACGGCGCACTTTTGCGCCGATGTCAGGGAACAACAATAATAATAACGTTATTGTCACAAGTAGACTTGCATTAGCACTGCAATGAAGTTACTATGAAAAGCCCCTAGTTGCCACATTCCGGTGCCTGTTTGGGTATACAGAGGGAGAATTCAGAATAGCCAATTCACCTAATAGCACGTCTTTCGGGACTTGTGGGTGGAAACCGGAGGAAACCCAGGCAGGCACGGGAAGAACGTGTAGACTCCGCACAGACAGTGACCCAAGCCGGGGATCGAACCGGGGACCCTGGTGCTGTGAAGCCATAGTGCTAACCACTATACTACCGTGCTGCCCTAAACCCAACCGAGCCCGGAGTCGGCGACCCATCAACAGTTTGGCCGGGGCTACCCCCATTACAACATGAGGAGCACTCCTATACAAGAAGAGAAAGCATGTCTGGTATCCATCGGACCTCTGGTTTGTTTCCTCAGGCCCCGATTCACCGTTTGTCTGGCGCATTTTGCCAATCCATTTGACGCTGGGTGGTAAGGCATGTTGTGAACATGATGGATGCCATTCACCTTGGTGAAGGCAGAGGACTCCTCACTAGTAAACAAGGCACCATTACCCAAAGGGAGTCAGACGAGTATCACAAAGAAGCCGTTTATTTAGAATACCTACTGTACAAAGGGCCTGGTTGAACTTCACTGGGTTCTCTCTCTCTCTGTCGGTTCGTTCCAATCTGGCCGACCTTATATATAACAAAGAGGGGATACTCCTCGAGCCACATGGGAAAAACAATCAACCCAACCTCGTGTGTTCCGATCAGGTTATTACCGAGATCATGGCTGATCTGAAATAATTCTCAACTCCACTTTCCTGCCTCATCTACATAACCCTTGATTCCCTTACTGATAAAAATCTGTTTAGCCCACCATAGTGAACATACTTAACGTCCCATCTCTACAGCTCTCTGCGGTAAAGAATTCCACAGAGTCACTACTCTCTGAGAGAAGAAATTTCCCCTCATCTCTGTCTTAAATGGGTCACCCCTTACTCTGAGATTCTGCCCTCTGGTCCTAGACTCTCCCACAAGTTGAAACATCCTCACAGCATTTCCCCTGTCAAGCCCCCTGAGAACCCTATATGTCTCAATAAGGTCACTTCTCATTCGTGTAAACTGGCTGGCGCCTGGGGCGGTTCTCGTTTTTGGCCTCTCCCACTACTGACAAACCTTGTTTCGCTCCTTCGAGCAAAACGAGGCCGGTGAATAATGGGAGAGGCCAAAAACGAGAACCGTGCTAGGCGCCAAACAGATTGTGATACAACCGGCCCGCTCCCGAAGGTGAAATCGGGACCTTGCCGTAGCGAGGCGAGAAACCAATTATCACCACTTAAGCCCTATTTCCATACAATTAACGAGAGCCACCCGATATCCAAGGGCCTCTCATCATTCTGCGGCCTCCCCACCAAGTGGTCACGCTGGCACCGATTAGTACTCCTTTTGAAAAATGTGAACCTGGCGGAAGGGCTTCCGTGGGGAACCGAGGAGGTGAGTAGCCATCTTTGCTCACAGGCAAAGAGCCCGGGGGTGCTGAGATTGCTACCCCAGTGCTCGGTAGGGGGTGGGGGCCATCAGTTGGGGGTGGGGGACCCTCCTGCAGGGTTCGGCCTCCATGGGAAAGTGGAGGGGTATGCTGGGGAAAGGGGGGCAACGGGGGGCAACCGTTTGCAGCAGCACCATGCCAACCCCTGGATCATGTTTATCCGTTCAGGGGGCAACCCTTGCCCCTATCCGTTTACCCCACCGACCACCCATAACCCCCATTGACTGCCGAGGCCTCTGGCCATCCAGCTGAAGCTATCACGAATAGGAAATTGGCAATAGTGGTTAAATGAGCACTTCACATAACCCAAGTGGAATCCTGTGGGTGGGCAGGCGTCTTCTGGGGGCTGTGAGGCTGGCGAGCCCCGGTTCACTTGTCAGTAGTACATGCACAGCCATGCGGCCTCTCCCGTGTACTGGCTGTGTGACACAACCTCATCAAAGGGGTGGAACCTGGGGGGAGCTGATGACCACCACCCCCACTCCATGGAACGGGTCCAGGTTGACACTCAGCGCACCCTCCTCCGGCGCAGTGACTATAGGGCCCTAGGGTTCACCTTGGAATGGAGGGGCAACTAGTTCGATCCCCAGCTGCCCCTGCATCATCTGGCTCTGCCAGCCTGGCGGTTCCCCATGCTCTGCACCATCATGTCGATGCTCCTCAGTGACTGGGACAAGCTCTGCAGCACCTCGGCCATGTCCATCTGAGAGCAGGACATGTCCCGCAGAACCTCATCAAGGTCAGCCTGGTACTGGGTCACAACACCCAGCGAGGCGGACATTCTGTTGTGACTCTCAGCCACGGCCATCCCCCACTGCGCGATACCTTGGACACCTTCACTAATGGTGCTGACGTTGTGCAGTCGCCACCCTAGCAGTGTTGGCCTCGGTGCCACGCATTGCCAGTGACATCTCCTGCGCCCATGGCCTCAGGGACTCTCCAAGTGGCCATGGAGGTTCTGCGGTGCTGCTGACATCTCCCTCTGAATGTCCCGGCCGCTCCCTAATGTCGCCGTCAGCAGCAGGTACCTCTGTTCCACAGGCTCAGCACCAGGCTGGGGCCCAGTTGGGTCCTGGGATCCAGCAGACCCCCTACTGCTGTCTTGCCTGGGGGTTCTTGCCTCCACCTGATGCACATCGTCAGCAGTGAGGTGTTCATCAGATTGTGCCCCAGAAGCCTGACCACTAACATTTCGCACCGAGGTATATGTATCTGCGCTGGTGGAGGTTGGGGATGACAGCTATGCCATGACTATTACAGTGGCATCCTCAGAGCTCTCCTCTGAGGTGGTCTCCTGGGAGGTTGGAGAGGGTTCTGCTTGGGATGGGCCGGCTCCGTCGGCTGGAGGACCTGCGGGAGAATGGACATGTGGTCTGTGGGAGAGATGAGTCAGTCAGTAAGGCAATAACAGCTCACGTTTGACAGATCCTCCGGGTGGAGCTCAGTGATTCCTCACCTCTGCAGCGTCCGCCAGCCTCTGCATTGGTGACCATTCTGTCCTTGCCCACCCCAGCCACCTCCAGGGCACGCTCCACGAAGGTGGTGAGGATTCTTATGTCCGTCACGCCCACTGTCAGTCTGGCACCAATCTCGACGGTTGTGGAAGAGCTTTCCTGAGGAGACGCAGAGAGGGCATCATTAGCCACACTCGTGCTGCCCGGTTTAGGTCATTGCTCGTCTTCCTGCATTGGAGGCCAGTCCTCCTGGTCACTCTCCCGGTGCTCGTGGCGCCGCCACCTTCCCAGGCAGCACTGGCTGCCCTGTGGCTAACCCTCCGGGACCCTCGGGGGAATAGGACAACCCTCCTGGCCTCCACTGCATCTAGCAGCCTCCCCAGGTCAGCATCCTCGAATCTTGGGGCTGGTCTACTTGGTGCCATTGTTGCGAGCTGGCTGGGGTTGGCTGAGCAAGTGCAGCTTAAGTGCTGCTCAATCTTGTTAGTGGGGGGCTGGCGAGCCCGGTCCGGGCAAATCAGCTGGCCAGCCTTCATTTGCGGCGAGAAGCCCGTGAGGCCTTGTTAAGTGGACGAATTAATGTTGAACGAGCGCCGGGAAGCTTGCGGCAATTCCCGCTCGCTACACACTTAGAAATATTTCCGGAGAACGGCGCCACCTTTGTCTCCTACTGCGAAGCCAATTATGAATCCACTTTATCAAATAATCCTGTATCCCATGTGAATTTACCTTCTTAATAAGTCTCCCAGGTGGGATCTTGTCAAAGGCTTTCAACCCCTTTCTCTCAGAGACCTCTGCCGAGTGCCATTCAGCACTGTTCCCCACAAACGAGGGGGGCCCAGACGGAACGGCACTTGTGGTGGTCTCCCAAGAGATTAGAGGCCCCCAACTTCATGCCCTATGGGTCGGGTGGTGCTCTGCCACTGCTGGTGCCATCTGGTTACCCTAGCAGTACAACCTGCTGTCAGCCTGACACTGCCAAGTTGCCCAGGTGGCACTGCCAGCTGCCATGGGCGCTGCCAGGGTGCACAGTTGGCATTGCAAGGTGCCACGCTGGTATTTTTTGCACACGCGAGATCGGGCCGGGGTTGCCCGGTGTGGGTGTAGCAGAGGCGGGGAGGGGGTTATGTGGGGACCCTCCCATATTGTGTTCGGTCTGGGGGGGGGGGGACTGTTTAGGGGGCCTCGGAGATCGCGATGCCATTTAAAAATGGTCTCTCTCGTCACTATGGGGAGTTCCAGTGAGCAGAGATCCCGACAGTACCAAACAGGGTTATGTGCGGCCTCAGCCTCGCGTTCCCTGTTCAGGCTCCTTATTCAACGAATTCGCATTGAATAGCCATGCGTTTCTCGGCGCTGTGAGTGCCGGAAAACACACGGCTAAACGCGCTTGCTAAGGGACTTTGTTCCCTTTTGAGAGAATCTTGTCCAATGGCTCAAGTTTTTCATTGTACAGGATTCAACCAAACTCAAACAAAATCACACAGCTGACAGATTAAGGTGCAACAGCAACAAGTCCATGTTTACCAATGGAAAAGGACCATCGAGATCACCTTCAATGGTAAATACACTGCACAGTGAAATACTGAACCCTACAGATCAAAAGTAATGCTAAGCAGCTTGTGTCAGGTAGAACAGTCTTGGAATACTAAAATTAGCTTCACTATCTCTTGGATGGGAAAAGTGGTTCCCGCTCCTAACTGTGATCCAGTGACCCTGCCATAAAATACATAGTGTGAATGTCAGTTGAGAACAGGGATCAGATCTAGCCGTAATAATTCCAAACACACAGGCACAGTGCAATGAGGACAAAAAATGCAAAAAGGAGTACATCTTGTTGGTGTCAACAACATCAAAGTAAATCTAGCTGCATTTTATTCTAAAAATAGTTTTTTTTTGGAGGGGGGGGGGGGGGAACTGCAATAAAGAAGTGGTATTTCCAGCTCGATTGCAAGTCTACTAATGTTCAACTTGCTCAGTGAGGCAGATGGAGCCATTCACTCTGCACTGCTGCAATGGGCAGCACGGTAGCATTGTGGATCGCACAATTGCTTCACAACTCCAGGATCCCAGGTTTGATTCCGGCTTGGGTCACTGTCTGTGCGGAGTCTGCACATCCTCCCCGTGTCTGCATGGGTTTCCTCCAGGTGCTCCGGTTTCCTCCCACAGTCCAAAGATGTGCAGGTTAGGTGGATTGGCCAGGATAAATTACCCTTAGTGTCCAAAATTGCCCTTAGTGTTGGGTGGGGTTACTGGATTATGGGGAGAGGGTGGAGGTGTTGACCTTGGGTAGGGTGCCCTTTCCAAGAGCCGGTGCAGACTCGATGGGCCGAATGGCCTCCATCTGCACTGTAAATTCTATGAAGCCAATCCGTTTCTGTGACTCACACTGAACATGGACAAATGGCAGAGCTTTGTTGCCACGTTTCTCTGTATACCTGACCCTGGGGGGACATTGAGACATCAGAGAGGTGTGCTATTTAAATGTCCAAGAGAAACCCACCTTCAAAGACCTAATTTACTTTGCCTGCAGTTAAAAAATGTATACTTTTTCTTAAAGGCAGAATAAGACTCAAATAGTAAACAACATGGGTTGTGGGATTTCAACAAGGTGGTGATTAGTATTATAGTTCAGGCAGGATATGGATTTCCACATATGTTGCCACTAAAAAGTCTTTCTGAGACATCTCCAGCCAATGTGTTCAGTTAACATTAATTATCATTTTGAGGGCGCATTACTAAAGCCTGCATCACAGGGCTTAAAAAGAAAAAGATAAGATCGAGTTCCTCCTCCTGATCATTTTCCAGTGACTCCTACTGGATGTTGGATAAGGAGGGGCTCGGGGCTGACTATGATTCCCAACATGGAAATAACCCCACCAACACTCACTATCTAGATACACTTGTGAAAAATAGTCATTTAGGCAAGGTACTGAAGGGTTGCTGGAAACTTCCTGAGTCAGTAGAATGGGTGGGGGAGGGGTGGCATGGGTTGGAGGAGGAGGCTTGATGGGGGTACAGCCAAAAATTGGTTTCTTCTTAGAAATATGAAAGACACAAATCAATTAATTTTGTTTCCCACTGTGCCGATATCGGGCCTCCTTTTTTGTAAACTTAATTTGTCTGGGGTTGATATCCTAGATCTTATTTACCTAAAACGTTTTTCCTGATTTAACATTATGCTTCACGTTTTCATTGTTGAAGTTTTAAACAAACCAATGATGCTACAATGGGTCAGTTAAAGCAATACCGTCAGCATTTGGTTCAGAGTGCGTTGCTCCAATTCTAGCTTCTTTATCAGATCAAGGGCCTCGTGTGTCTTTCTGTGTTCTGTAGCCAGCTGGTGATTGAAACTTTTACCTTTTAATTCCAGAATTTTCTCCAGGTCCTAAAGACACAGTGAACAAAATAAGCACCTGCAGGAAAATCATGGGATAATTGCCATTGAAGACAACACTTTGTGTTCAGAAATCCCTTCCTTTCCTGAAGATGCAGACTTATCAAGTGGAATGATTCCACAGGCACCAGCAACCCTTCAACACAGTGGCCAATTGAACTATGTGTGAGCACAGTGTAAAATGGTGATTATTTCCCCTTGGGGGCATCTCAACCAAAGGTCTCACAACTTACCCAAATCTACTTTTACCCAATGCCCATTTATCCATTTTCCAGTAGCTACTAATGCATAGCAATCAGGAGAGGGAAACCTTCTCGAGGTCAAACCAATTTTAGTGCCTTTGTCGATGTCCCATCAACAATCAGCCAATTCAGCATCAACCAGAAATCAAACCTGGATCTTTGAAATGGCACGGTGTCTGGTGCTGCCAATTGCCAAAGTAATGACTGTAGGAAGTGCTAAGCATGGGATGATTGGTTAGAATGCATAGCCACAGTTGAGGATGTGTAGGATAACTAAGTCTCTTGGTACCAATGTTACCTACCGTCTTACAATATTACTTGAAAGCTCTCAAAGAAAAGAAATCCCTTTGTAAACCTCAATAACAATGTAAATAAAATGCTCAGGCGCCTGTATACATGGGAGTGCTCAGGACAACACCTGGTGGTGATACAACATACAGGACTCTTTTAAGGTGATCTCCTTCTAACAAAAGAGTCAGAAACATAGTTATAGTTGATGAGAAGCAGAAAAGAGGGGGAATTACATATTCGACTCACTGAAATTGTATCATGCTTATAAATATGGGGCTCCTAAATAAAGTGTAAATTCAGTTCCTAATTTATTTTCTGCATGCCTAGATAAACGTAGCTTCAAGAACATTCAAGAGGTTCGATGCAATCCAGCACAAAACAGCCCCTTGATTGGAACCCCATCCACTACCTTAAACATTCACTCCCTCCACCACTGATGCACTATGGCTACAGTGTGTACCATCTATGAGGTGCACTGTAGCAACTTGCCATGGTTCCTTGAACGGCACCTTCCAAACGTGTAACCTCTACCACCTAGAAAGACAAGGGTAGCAGGCGCATTGGTACATCACCATGACTTGAAAGTCCATTTCCAACACATACGCACCATCCTGGCTTGGAATGATATAACTGTTCCTTCACAGTTACACTCCCTCCCTGACAGCACTGCAGATGTACCAAAGCCACATGGTCTCTAGTGGTTCAAAAAGGCTGCTCACCATCACCTCCTCACGGAGAATTAGGGATGGGCAATAAATGCTTGTCAGTAATGCTCACAAACTTCAGAGGATTGAAGCCTGGACGTTATGCAAAGATTTGAACTCTCTAAAATGATTCTTTGGAGGTATTAGGCAAAGTTAATTTACCATATAAGAATCTAAAATAGTGGTGTGAATAGGGTTAAGCTCTTTTCCACTATAGCATTGTACTTTCACTTCAGGGATCAAATCCAGTCCAAATTGATGAGATGAATGTCTTCAGGAGGCAATGCCAAACCTAAACAAAATGTATTTGATGAATCTCAAACCCATTGAGAAGCCACAACAAATAATCTGGTACCTAATTGGTAAATTACTTAGGGGGGTAAATATTACTGCATTTGACACAGGTTTTAATAAGGGAATCCCATTTTGTATTTATATCTAGATTATTATAACGAATGAATAATGAAAATATATACACCAAAAGAAGCCATTAGTATATCTGGTGTGCAAATGAAAGCATTCACTGGAGCACAACTGAGTTGCTCTTCTGAGGTTGGAGCATTAATGTGCAGGGGTAGTAGAAAGGAGTAGCTTTACCCTGCCCATAATGTGTGCTGTATAGGGGCCTGGGAGTGTTTGGTACAATTATTATGGACAAAATAACATTACAAAATATTCTGAACTATAAAACACCATAATTGATGAACTTAAGAAAATAAAGGTGGAGAAAACTAATTACTGAAGTATTGTTATGGAAGCACAGACAGCAACATAGGTGTTGATGTATTTATAATACAGTACAGCCTGAGTTGTATACAAATACATTGGGTGAATTTTACCTGTATAGAACTGTATGTAGCAGGGAGGCTGGTTTTTTGGGTTACCTATAGTGATAGCATGGTTGTGTTGTAATTCACCGACTGACCACGAGGAGTCTCATTAGTATATAAGTGAATGTTGGAGTCAGGTGACCTCAGACTGACTAGGGAGCTGGAAGAGAGGTTGCTTGTGCATGTTCATACTGTTAATTATATCTTGTTTTGTATATACTTGACCCACGGTTAATGTTAATAAATCATTTATTGCTTTAGCCACAAGTATTCTTGTAATATAAATCAGGTCTTCTGTCAAGAACATTACATGGTACCAGGATTGGATGGTATTAAACACTGAGAAAAAACTATCACATCATCGTTGAAGCCTGCCATGTGGTCCACAGAGATTTGAAGATTTTGCAGACTGCACAAATTAACTACATGGACTCATTGAAGCCACCAATGAGTCTCAGATTTCATGGAAAGGACAGCAATTGGCGTGTGTTTAAACAACAATTTAATCTGTTTCTTACTGCAGTAAATTTTGGAGATCAATCAGATTCGCATAAGGTAGTGGTGCTCCTAACAGTGGCAGGGCCGGAAACAATTGCTGTGTTTAATACGTTTAAATTTGCAAACAGTGAAGATAATAAAAATTTTAACAAAATAATGTGAAGATTAGATAAACATTGTATCCCCAGAAATAATGAAATCTATGAACGCGATGTGTTTAGATCATGATTACAGAAGACTGAAGAGTCCATAAATCATTTCATCGCTGATTTAAAGTTAAAAACTAAAACCTGTAATTTTTCTGCGATGGAATCTTCCATGATTCGGGATCAAATTGTGTTTGGTGGGAATGAAAATAAGCTGAGGGAACTGTTGCTGAGGGAATCGGAGCTGTCTTTGGACCAAACAGTTAAGAATTGTCAGGCTCATGAGCTAGCAGCACAGCATTCTAAAATGGTTCTCAGTAATGGCGACATCTTCTTGGAGAAAAGCAGTCCGCTTGCTGCCCTTTTTCCAAAAGGGCGGGAAACTTTAAAAATAAGGTGGGAAGGTTCCTGCAACTCCTCGCACACCAACAAACAGGTTAAAGGTCAGGATGAAGTCTTTCTGTGTAAAAGATGTGGTCAAATGCACAAATTAAGATAGTGTCCATTGTTTGGCAAGTTTTGTTCCAGATGCAAAGGGAAAAAAAATCACTTTGCTCAGACTTGGTACTCTAAGCTCAACTCCAGACCAGTCAGCACAGTGGAAGACACCTGATGAAACATCATTGTTTGTTGAGTAATAACAGAGAAGAATTTTTTTGAGACTTCAAAAAATTCTCCAACACTTAAAGAAATGCAAACTGATACTCTATTTAAAATAAATGCGGTTGAGAATAATAATCTTTATTGTTACAAGTAGTCTTACATTTATTTTTTAGAAAATATTTTATTGATGCATTTATAATTTTAACATTTCAAACAGAGAAATCCAACACACACAAAAACCCCACAATAACATACCCAACTCTCCCAACCCGAAACCCTAACAAGCCATACATTAGATTCCCTGCCCTTATTCGTCACTTCCATGCCTCCCCCTTTCCCCTGCCACCTCTCCCCCCCTCTTGCTGACAGTCAATTCTCCTTGAAGAAGTCGATGAACGGTGCCACCTCTGAGCGAACCCCTGTAATGAACCCCTTAAGGCGAACTTAATTTTCTCTAGCCTAAGAAACCCTGCCATGTCACTGATCCAAACCCCCGACTTTGGAAGCTCCGAGTCCCTCCATCCCAGCAAATTCCATCTCCAGGCCACCAGGGAGGCAAAGGCCAAAAAGTTGGCCTCTCTCCCCCTCTGGACTCCCGGGTCGTCCGACACTCCAAATATTGCCACCTCTGGACTCAGAGTCACCCTCCCTTCCAGGATTTCTGACATGACATCTGAAAATCTCTGACAAAATCCCCTCAGCCTCGGACACGCCCAAAACATATGTACATGGTTCGCAGGGCTTCCCCCACACCGCCCACACCTGTCCTCCACCTCCTCAAAAAACCTATTCATCAGGGCCACAGTCTTCTGAGCCCTGTGGACCACCTTGAACTGGATCAGGCTAAGCCGGGCACACGACGAGGAAGTGTTGACTCTCCTCAGGGCCTTCTCCCATAACCTGACTTCCAACTCCTCTCCCAGCTCTACCTCCCACTTCCTCTTCACCTCCCCAATTGGGACCCCTTCCCACTCCATCAGTTCCTTGTATATTTCCGAGACCCTCCCCTACCCAACCCCTGTTTTAGACAACACCTTATCCTGTAGTCCCCTTAGTGGGAGGCGAGGGAAGCTCGGGACCTGCCTCCGAACAAAATCCTGTACCTGCAGATACCGGAACCCATTCCCCCCTGGCAACTCAAACTCCTCCTCTAGCTCCTCCAGGCTCGGGAAACCCTCCTCAATTAAGAGATTTCCAAATCTCTCTATCCCTGCTCGCTGCCACCTCCTGAAGCCACAGGTAGGCTTACATTAATACTGCAATGAAGTTACTGTGAAAAGCCCCTAGTCGCCGCATTCCGGAGCCTGTTCGGGTACACAGAGGGAGAATTCAAAATGTTTAATTCACCTAACAAGCACATCTTTCGGGACTTGTGGGAGGAAACCGGAGCACCCGGAGGAAACTCACGCAGACACAGGGAGAACGTGTAGACTCCGCACAGACAGTGACCCAAGCTGGGAATCGAACCTGGGCTGTGAAGCAACAGTGCTAACCACTGTGCTACCATGCCGCCAGGAGTCTCATTAGTTTATAAGTGAACGTTAGAGTCAGGTGACCTCAGACTGACTAGGGAGCTGGGAGAGAGGTTGCTTGTGCATGTTCGTACTGTTATTCATCTGTTGTCTTTTATATATTTGACCCACAGTTAATGTTAATAAATTGTTCATGGCTTTACCTACAAGTGCTCCTGTAATATAAATCAGGCCATCCCACAAGAACATTACAGTACCTATTTGCAAATGAAAAGGGCTTTGCAACAGCTCTTTAATTCTGCCATATCTTTTGCACCCAGTTTCACAGGTTCTTGACCATCACTGAGTGCGGGTGTGGTGACAACACAACTGTCACTGACAGGTGCTCTATTTAAAGAGGCAAAATGGCTACAGGAAACCCCAATTGTGAATGCTTGTGGTGGCAAAGACATGGAAGGAAGTTGTGGTAAATTGCCCATTGGATTCATTGACCCTTCCCTGTTGGTCATGCTGGAGGTGGTGAGGTCCAGACATGTTGCTTCCTCAGGATGGGAAAGAGGCCTGACACACAAACTAAACAGGTATGGCTGGAAGTTGGAGAGAATGTGAACAGTTATAGTGAGGTGCCCACAACATGGATACGGTGTTGGAAAAGGTTTAATGTCCTCATTCAGTCAGGAAAGGTGAGTGTGATGCCATTTTCCGGTGGCATCCATGACTCTTCAAGCTTCTCAGCATTCCCCTGTGCAGCCCTCCTCTGACTGGCACACCGGCCAGAATTTTAGATTGTTTGGCACGTGCTGGCTCGACCATGCAGCGTGTGAAATCGTGCAAGCGGCTATCAGGTGCGCGTCCTGATGTCATCGCATACTTGCATATTTCAGTTGGCGGCTGCATGCAAGAGTCGGAAATGTGCAGGGCGACAATCAAGCAGGCAATTTAACCCATTCAGGAGTCAATTGATGCAATGTTACGTGGCTCGTCTGCTTTTACAGTTGGTGGGTTGGCCGGTTAGCCAGGCGGCCTTTACGTGTTAGCAACATCCTCGATCGAGGGCAGGATGAAATGTCAGGGCAGAAATAAAATTTTAAAAGGTCACTAATGTCTATGTTGGAATGAGCTGCCTAGACACTCTTTGCAGCCTTTTTCCATCGTCATTTATTTTGTACCAGTCTGCAGCTCCCTGAGACCGCTCCACATCGGCTGCCCCCCCCCGGAGGGAGCGCGTGAGAAGCCCAGGATGTCCAGGGACGTGCTGAGTAGTTGCAAATCAGGTGGCTCACCTCCTACAAACCCGAAAATAGGCTCTTTCATGCGAAATAATCCGCTAATACAAGGGAAAAACATTCCCACACCTCAACCAGCATCAACGCGAAAGGAGATGCTGAAACAACAGCCACTCCAGAGGCCGTGTAGAAACAAATGAAAAAAGCCAGGAGAAGCAAATGGCTGAGCTGGCAGATGCATGAGGCGTCGAAACTCAGGTCTCGCCAGAGCAAGAAGGACCCATCCGCCTTACCAGGGGGTGGTTGGAGGATGGTTCTCTCAAGGGAACTGAGAGAACACAGATAGTAGCTGAAAACTGATATCCAGGCTGCGGTCAGGGTGGTGGTCGCGGAAGCTCTGGTGACCATGCAGGTGGCCCTAGACAAGACAGAGAGGCGATTGAAAGCCCAGGAAAGCACCATAAAGAGCTAGAGAAGGCCTCAACACACCAGGGCGATCATATCGCAGCCCTGGCAAAGGAAATATCAAGGTTGGTCGCGACGCAGGGAATCTGAAAGGAAAGATTGAGGATCAGGAAAACCGATCGAGGCGTCAAAACCTACTGATAGTGGGCCTGCTGGAGGTGATCGAAGGTAGGAACCCCACAGACTATGTGGGCAATCTGGTGGGAAGGGATAGCTTCCCCAACCCACCAGAAATAGACAGAGCCCACTGGTTGCTTCATCCAAAACCCAAAGCTGGAGAATAACTAGGGCGATAATCGTGAAAATTCACCGGTACCAAGACCGGGATAAAATCCTGCTCTGGAAAAGGAAAACAAAAAACTGTAACTGGGAAGGTCACCAGATGAGGATCTACCAGGATATTGGGGCTGACCTGGCCAAGCGCCGGGCAGAGTTCAACAGGGTGAAAGCAGCCCTGTACAAGAGAGGCGTTAATTGTGGGACGCTGTACCCGGCCAAACTCTGGGTCACATTCCAAGGCAGGAAGCACTTCTTCACAGCCCCTGCGGACATGGACAAATTTGTCCTGGAGATCTGGCTGGAGAAACTGCAGCAGGGATAGCAATCAAAAGATCATCCAAAGAGACTTTATTTATTTACCAAATCAATTAACCAACTTGATGAACACTTTGCGCTGCCTCGTTCTGAGGACGGGAGGTGAAATAGAAGAAAGAAAGAGTGAGGGTAGCAGGGCGCAAGAAAGGGAGAGGGGAATGGCCAGGAGGGAGCAGAGAGAACAGGCAATGGGAGGATACATAACCAGCTCCGGCAGGGGGGCCAACACACTAGCGGGGAACCTAGCACTGGGAAGCGTGATGGAAAGCGAGGCCGCAGCGCATCTCCCTCAAGGAAGAGAGCGCCTGGAAAAGGTGGGGGGTGGGGGGGAGGGGGTAAGCATCAGCAACAGGGGACGACTAAGTGAAGAAATAGAGCTAAGGGAACATGGGGGGGACAGCTCCAGGGAGGGCGGGGGGGGGGGGGGGGGGGAGGAAATACCATAGGGGGATCAGATCGCAAGGGCCTTAGGCTGGCTGCAACAGGCCACAAGTTGGAACACAAAAGTATCGCAAGTAACCACTTTGGAGGGTCCCTGAGCAAAGGGAAACCCCAGATTACAGGGGCTCACCCACATGGCATGCACACAGTTGGCAGCCGTGTTGAGTGCCCCCTGGACAAAGGGAAACCCTTGAGCGCAGAAGCCTGACCTCATGGGGTGACTGAAGCCATCTTGTATGGCCCCCTAACAAAGGGAAACCCCAAAGTGCAGGGGCGCGTCCACAAGGTAAGTATGGTTGATTCGCAGGAAGGCAGGAAGTTAACGTGTACCCTCCCAACTGGATTGACACAGCATTTATAAAGAAGACCATGACAGCAATCCCTGACATCAACACATACCGACTTATCATGGGTGGGGACTTTAACTGTTTACAGGACTCATGGACGGACAGATCGAATCATGAAACAGGGAAGACCTCCAACATGGCGAAAGAACTCAGCATATTCATGGAGCAGATGGGGGCTGTGGACCCATGGCGGTTCACTCACCCAGGGGAGAAGAAATTCTTCTTCTCCCAGGTACACAACGTATATCATAGAATCATAGAATTTACAGTGCAGAAGGAGGCCATTCGGCCCATCGAGTCTGCACCGGCTCTTGGAAAGAGCACCCTACCCAAGGTCAACACCTCCACCCGATCCCCATAGCCCAGTAGCCCCACCCAACACTAAGGGCAATTTTGGACACTAAGGGCAATTAATCATGGCCAATCCTCCTAACCTGCACATCTTTGGACTGTGGGAGGAAACCGGAGCACCCGGAGGAAACCCACGCGCACACGGGGAGGATGTGCAGACTCCGCACAGACAGTGACCCAAGCCGGAATCGAACCTGGGACCCTGGAGCTGTGAAGCAATTGTGCTATCCACAAGGCTACCGTGCCGCTCATATACACGGAACAACCTCTTTGTAGTGGGGAAATCATTGCTTCCAGGGCTAGTAAGAGCAGAATACTCCGCGATTGAATTTTCCGACCAGGCTCCACGCTATATGGGTGTGAGGTCGGAGATGGGCCGTGCCCAACGTCCCCCATGGAGGTTGGACACGGCCCTCCTGGCCGATAAGGCTTTCTGTGAGAAAATATCACAGGCCAGTATATTACTAACAACTGGAACGGAGAGGTCTCACACTCCATGCTCTGGGAGGCACTGTGATCAGGGGTGAAATTATTGCTCACAAAGCACGAAAAGATAGGGAAGAGAGGGTAGCTAGGCAACAGCTAGTTGACTCCATATTGGAGGTAGACCAGCGATACTCCTCAGCCCTGGCCGTAGAGCTCCTGGTGGAGAGGAAAAAGCTACAAATGGACTGTGACCTGCTCTCCACAAGGAAAGCACCAACTCCACCAGACATGGGGGACCCTGTACGAGCACGGAGACAAGGCCAGCCACCTGCTGACTCACCAGCTGAGAAAGTAGCTAGCCAAGAGGGAA
This sequence comes from Scyliorhinus torazame, assembly GCF_047496885.1. Taxonomy (NCBI): domain Eukaryota; kingdom Metazoa; phylum Chordata; class Chondrichthyes; order Carcharhiniformes; family Scyliorhinidae; genus Scyliorhinus; species Scyliorhinus torazame. Next base: position 31,877,903 of record NC_092714.1, read on the forward strand.
ACAGTACAAATTAGAGACAACAAGGGCAAACTAGTAGCGCAGCCGGAAAAGGTCAACGGGGCATTCCAGGCCTACTACCGTGGGCTGTACACCTCACGGCCCCCAGCAGAGGACTTGGGGCATGGACACTGCATCCCAAGCCCCCCCCCCCCCCCACCTGCAATCTTGTCCGTGATACAGACCTGCCGCACTATGCGGTATGCGTCCTGGTTGGCAGTAACAGTGGATCTGGTCCATGGGATGGAGGATGACAATCCGTTCTGTGATGAGCTCTGGTGCTCTGCATCGTTTGACAATGTCTGACTCATGCCCACAGTAGCACTTTCCACATCCAGGGTGATCCCTGCATGTGAGCTGGCCATTCCATCAAACAGTGTCACCAGATCCCTGGGGCGGCGGTGGTGGGGACGGTCGGGAGGGAGGGTGGGGAGCATAGTCCACCCACAATGCCTGCTCATTCACCCCCCTCCCCTCCCCCCGCACACCCTCTCTGGCCAGGCCAGCCCAGCCCTAACAACCACCTGACAGAGCACCGAAGCAAGTTTTAATAGTGTTACCAGGTGTTTAATGTGCACAAATATTTACAGATATGTGCCTTAGCCCCCATTACTAAACTGTGTCCTGCACCTGTGCTAACTTAACTGGTGTCTAACTTTCTGGCCTGACGGGCCCTAACGCCACGTCTAGGTGGGTCCCCAGATGGTACATTAGGGGTGGAGGTGGCCTGCTGTGATTCCTGCCCTGCAACGTGGGTCCCGATTGGATGTCTTTGGGGCGACTGAGCCTGGATGGGCCCGGCTGCTCCTCTGGTGTCCCAGGTGGTGTGGTGCTGCCCTGTTCTGCTCGATGCCCACCTGATGCGCCAGGGACAGGAAGTGGGGGGGTACCCGGGGTGGTGAGGTGTTCCAGCACCTCCACTGTTGGGAGTCACCAGTACGGGCCCCATCACTTCCTCCCCCCTCAGGACAGGGGTGCGAACAGAGCTATCCCCTGAGGTTCGCCCGCCACCTGGCGCTGCCAGTCCTGGAGGCCCGCTCTGGTTTTGACCAGGGTCGACATGCTCACGGCCAATGAGCACAGGATCATCGCTGTCTGGGACTGTGCTACATCACCCATTGATTGTGCCACCACCTTCTGGATCTGTGTCATCTCAGCCAGTGATCACCTCAGTGGGATCTCACTTCCTTGCCTGGGGTTGATCACCACCCCGGTGAATTCCCTTTCCTCTACCGACCACGACCAGGGCCCTCTGCTCAGCCACGGTCAGGGGCCACAGTTCCGGCGCACCCCCTCCAGTTTTCTCCCGCTCCCGGTGGTTATGGACGGCCTTCTCCTGGGGCGGTAAACAAAAACAACAGTGTTAGACAGTTCGACGCATGCAGCCTGGGGGTGGGTAGCTGGTGGCTTCAGTGGCCAGAGCACTCGGCCATGGCGGCCAGTATGGGGGCCGGCATGTGGTGCAGGTTGGGGATTCGGATGCCCATCTCATTACTGCTTCACATCCACTTAAGCACAAGCTTCTCGGCAATCACCGAGCAGCTTCTGTGGAATACATTAAGGCAAGTAAAGGATAAATAATAATTTTTTATAGCTGCATATAGCCAGGCTCGTAGATGGTTCTTTGACTTGTTGACAGTCACCTTTCTGGTACACTAGGCTCCACCATGTTCTCAAAATGTCCCATTCACAACAAACTAGATATTGTAAGTAGCTTAGACATGTGTCTTCCCTTCTAGGATATGGATTTGAGTCCAAGTCAGATTGGTAGGTTGAAGGTCTTTGAGATGGGCAGCATGGCAGCACAGTGGTTAGCACAGTTGCTTCACAGCTCCAGGCTGTTCGATTCCCGGCTTGGGTCACTGTCTGTGCGGAGTCTGCATGTTCTCCCTGTGGCTGTGTGGGTTTCCTCTGGGTGCTCCGGTTTCCTCCCACAGTCCAAAGATGTGCAGGTTAGGTGGGTTGGCTATGCTAAATTGCCCTTAGTGTCCAAAAAGGTTGGGTTAGCTGAGGTTACAGGGATAGGGTAGAGATGTGGGCTTAGGTAGGGTGCTCTTTCCGAGGACCGGTGCAGACTCAATGGGCAGAATGGCCTCCTTCTGCACTGTAAATTTTAAGAGTAGAATGTGTACTGAGCTTGAACAAGCTTAATAACATTTCAGATGGGTTCAGGCTCCTTGCGCAGAGCTGCTCCTGTCTTGCTTTTAAAGATCTTATCTGGGGCTGGTTTAACTCACTGGGCTAAATCGCTGGCTTTGCAAGCAGACCAAGGCAGGCCAGCAGCACGGTTCAATTCCTGTACCAGCCTCCCCGAACAGGCGCTGGAATATGGCGACTAGGGGCTTTTCACAGTAACTTCATTTGAAGCCTACTCGTGACAATAAGCGATTTTCATTTCAAGAGGAATTGTACATTTCATTCTTGAAGCCGTCAGTATGGAAAAAGGAAAGCAATTATATTGGCACATAAAGTGTTAGGTTGAACGACCTTGTGAGTCCATGGTTGCAGTGTCAGATACCTGGGAGCGCTTGTTGCTCACAATGTGTGACGAAAATTAAATGTTTTTCCTTTCCAGGAAAATTATCATCCAAATTTGCATAGTTTGCTCTCTCTTATTTGAAAATAAAAACACTGGTACATTGAATGGTGAAATGCTCTTTGGTCCTTTCTTGCGAACAACGCTAATTGAAAACAAAGGACAGGCCACAGTGCCACCTAGTGGCGGGGATTGACATCCCCCGAACTTACATTCATGAATCTTTCCAAACTCAGAGCAGTTTGAGGATATTCAAATTAGTTTCCTTCAGCATAAGAACAAAACCCTCTCTTACACTCAGTGTGTGGTGTCTGGTTGTGCACAATTATTCCAAAATTAATAACTTCATGTAAACATATGAAAGGAAGCATTTTTCTTCAGTTTCCCCATATTAGTACCTCATCTCCTGCCACCATTCTTCATGTATTAACCTATCTAACAAGGAACAATGTTACTAATGCCTGAACATTATTGTTGAGCAGCCTCACCCATTGGCAATGTACATTGGAAACTGATGTGCTCATACATTCCAGCAGGTGAGAAACCCTATAAGTGCCATGTTTCCTTATCATCAATCCGCATTTCAGATTACACATTAAACTGAGGCCTGTTCCTGTTCAGGTATATTGGTAATATACATATATATATATTCAGGTATATATATGTAAGATCCCATGACACTATTCAAGGAAAAGCAGGGGTGTTCTCACAATGTCCTGTCCAGAATTTATTCCTCAACCAACACCAGCAAAAGCATTTATACTATTGAGGTTTGTCAGGTCTTGCTGTGAGTAAATTGGCTATGTTTGCCTGAAGAATTGCCTGAACATCAGACACCGATCTGGAATGACTGATAATATAAAAGGCACTACACAAATGCAAAACACTTCTTTCTTAAGTGTAGGCACTCCTGTGGAACAAGCCCAATCCTGACTTAATTTGTCATGTGTACAATCATCCTTTGTAAAACAGGTATTGAGTCAAAAATCAATCATGGGGAACCAATTTGCGAGCGTAGGAGGAAGACATTCAGCTCTCATTGTGTCTGTGCTGGAATGACAAGCACTTTCCCCTTGTCAACCCAAGGGAACGAAAGCACAGGACACATTTTGGAGTTGTACTCAAGAGGCGCCAATGGCACAATACATGCTCCAGTGACCTTGATTCAGTGGATGATGGTGGGTGAACAGCTAGTAAGTTGCTGACTGACATTGCCAGATATTGGTTCAGTACTTCTTGGAAAATGTCAACCATCAGATCTTTTTCTAGAGTGTACCTGGTGTAGTAGATAAGTGGACCCATGGCTGTACACTCTGTAAACATTTTCACAAGTTCGCCCCAATGCCATTGATAACCACACACAGAATTTTAGGAAAGCAGAAAGTAAATTAGGACAGCCTTCCTTCTTGCTCATTCCCCAAAACTATGTTTGAAAACAACAGGTTCAAAATAAAGCTCCTCTGTCAGCCGATTTCCAGTAAATCTCCAGCCTTTGCGTTTAAACCAATTTCCTCACCCCATCCATTCAAATAATTACAGTGCACACAATCCATCAGCTCTTCCTCCTCAAGTACCATGCTGGTCAAGTGATTTCTTGGAAAGGCATTGTTGCTCCGTCCAAATTGGAACTGAAGACCTTGTAAAAAATATCCAAGTGTCCATATAATGCAATGTCCTTCCAAATTGTAAGAGAAAAATCCAGTTTGTGAAGCCAAAGGCCGGATTTCCGTGGTGGTGAAATTGGAAAATTTCAATAGGGCCAGAACGCAATTCCTGGTGTGGTAAATCCAGGAAGTGATTTTCCCCTTCCCCTGTCAATAGCGGATTACGTTTCTCGCCGTTGAATGTTTTATCACATTTACATCTCATTACCATGGTCACATGTTAGAATCACCCCCACCCAGTCAAATTTTGATTCTACGCTGGCGTGATTTCAGAATGGTGTGATTTCAGAATGGCTTGATTTCAGAATGGCTTGATTTCAGAATGGTGTGATTTCAGAATGGCGTGATTTGCAACTGCTTTTAAACGGCATGCGCCTGGCAACCTGAACTTTGAGGGGAACTTGGGAGGAAGTAGATTCACACAACTTAGCACAGCTCTTGTGAGGGGCCCAATGCAAGTTGGTGGCTCGGGGGGAGTGGGGGAGTCACCACAGCAGCGTCTTCGTGGCTGGCTTGTGGTGACAGGGCATGTACTGTAGCCAGTTAAAATGGCTAACTCCCGATTTAGAATGGCTAACTCCCGATTTAAAATGGCGAACGGCAAAGGCTGATGGGAAAGTCAGCCAACAGGACACAAACAAGCAGCTGCGGGTTGAGTGTGTATTTACCTCTGGAAAGGCCAGACAAGATCGATACCGGCAACCATCAGCATAACAAAACACCAGCCATCTGCATATTAATGAGCAATCCCCGGGAACAATGAGCAACATTTAGAAACATAAAGCCAACCCAGACTCGTCGGCGCCAGCAGAAGCCTACACAAAGGGAGGTGAACGACCACCTCAAGACCGCCCATTGATCAAGGAATCGCTCCAGCATTGGAGAAAATCGAACCAAGTGATTGGGACAAAGTCCGCCCCGAAAGGCGGGAAGCCCCTGGGGACTATAAGAATAGAGTCCAAGTTCAAATCGTTCTTATTGACCGGGTCACTCAGCAACGCGAACCAACCCTTGACAGTGACCGGTCCAGCCATCGCTGAAATCCAGTAAGTCTTATTTCAACGCTCGCTACGAGATAGGCGCTCCTAGCTACCAATCTGTATCAACTTCGAATCCCGCAGGCTCAGAACCCGAATGAAAGGCCATTCGTTTCCCTGACCTGGTGGGCCAGTTCCAAGTTAAGTATTGGCCTGTTAGTCATAGAAGTAGCTTAGAAGTAGAATTTATACATGAGTAGTGATTGCTGTGTATAATAAATGTGCTTTGATTTAAATCTTACTAAGCAGTGTATTGGATTATTGATCATTACTCGGACTTGAACCACGTGGCGGTATCAGAAAGATACCTGGCGACTCAAGAGCAAAGGTGATAAAACAGAGCAATTAAACTAAGGCAAAAGTTAGCAACAGTACAACACTGCTGGGGAGGAGGAAAGGGAACCTTGCATTATGGGCAACAGTGTAGGAGAGAAGGGAACCACGGGGCAACGTGTGGGGGTCAGGGCAGCACAGACTGAAGGTTGCATCAAACACCTTGCAGGGCGGTGGGTGGGAATAGGGGACTGAAGAAGACAGCCAAACAAATGGTAACACATGTCAAAGATGAGCAATCTTTTGCAACTGTGATTGTTTAGTTGAAGCTCAATTGACATACTTGGAGTCAGACTAGTCAAGCAACTGTGCCCACTCCAGCAGCACCAATGTCTGGGATTGCTGCTCTAAATTTAACCCCTTAGATGCAGACTTCCAAATCGAGTGAGTGCTTTGGTGCTGCAGAAGCATTGGGCAACGGCAAGCTAGATAATCCCCCTAGAAAGGTGGTCATGGAACACTGACCAAGGAGTGCACTCCTAATCCTTCGCTCTATGCTTAAGCACACATTGACAAGCAAACGGCAAAGCCTGGGAGAACAGGTTAGGAAAAATGGCTGCGCATGAGATGAGAATTCAGAATGCAGTCAAGTGGCCAAAGCTGTTGTCACATGGTCATGTGGTGTGGGGTGGGGTTTATTTGGTCAACCATCATACGCACTAAACTATGGGCATCCACGTGGTGGGCAGGACTCCACATCATGCATAAATGGGCCTTGAGAGGCAGCCACAGGCGATGACATGACCAAGAGTGGTCTTTAGGAGACAAATGCTGATCTTCACATCTCTCTCTTTTATACTGCAGTGAGGAGACCATCAGGAAGATGGAGCCTGGTGGTCGCTCTGTCTGCCATATTGCTTAGAGGCAGGGAGGAAGATGGAGAAGAATGTGACGGCGGTGCTTGATTCACCAAAGGCAGCAGCAAAACCAAGGGGTCGCAGGGCCTCCTCCATACACAGAGACCACAAGAAATAGGAACAGGAGCAGATCATTCAGCCTTCGAGCTGCTCCACCAGTTAGTAAGATCATGGCAGATCCAACACTCACTAAATCAACTTTCCTGCCCTATTTCCATACCCCTAATTCTCCTACTGATTAAAAACCAAGGATCAAATATTATGTCAAGGTTATTCAGGGAAGTTATGGATAGCTTACGGGTAAAGCAATTTAAATCAACCGTGTATCATCCAGAATAGCAGGCAGCATGAGAAAGCACAAAACTTTAAAGACCATATTGAGGGCCTACAGGTCAGGATTATCCAGAGAATTGGGATTAAGGAATTCCATCTGTACTCTTTACAATTAGGGATGTACCTAATGAATCAACTAAATTCAGTCCCTTCAAATTGAGATTTGGTCGTGAAGTAAGGGGACCGCTTAAATTCATTAAGGAGAAATTGCTGAGTCCGCATTTTGAAACTACATTTTGGGACTATGTGTCAAACTTTAGGGAGAGGTTAAATCGAGCTGGTGAGTTGGCTAGAAAGCATTTAAAATTATCACAGCATGTGATGAAAAAGAGTGGCGGATAAGAAATGAAAAACTCGTACTTTTGTTTGTGGGGAGTAAATATTAGCGATATTACCAGTTTTAGGTGAACAATTACAACAAGACTTAGTGGGCCTTATGAAATTGAAAGGAAATTGAGGAAGGTGAATAATTTGATAAGAACACCAGATAGAAGGAAAACTCATGTGTCACATTAATGTGCTCAGAAATGTATTTTGATTGGAAAGGAAAGCAGGAGGATGTGTTAGTAGTTATAACTCAGCGAGATGTTCGGCATGTCAGACAAACCACAAGATGGCGACACCAGCACCATTTCGTCCTCGGGAGTGGCCCAATAGGCTGTAGTCCAGACTGCATGTGGACTTTGCAGGTCCTTTCATGAACCATATGTTTTTGGTTGTCGTAGATATGCATTCAATATGGTTGGAAACACATATCATGAGTAATATCACAGCTCCTGTGACAATTGAGAAGCTACATCAAATCTTTGTAATTCATGGTCCCCCAGATTTGCTTGTTTCAGATTGTGGGCATACGTTTACAAGTGAATTATTGAATTAATTCATGAAAAAGAATGGTAATGTCATGTGTATCCTGTGCTGTTTATCCAGCTTAGAATGGTTTGGCAGAGCGAGCTGTATAAACACTGAAGGAGGGTTTGAAGAGAATGGCAGGTGATATTTTGAGTACAAAGCTCTCAAGATGTTGATTCCAGTATCGTATCTCAGCACAATCCACAACCGAGCTCTCTCCAGCGGAATTGTTGTCAGGTAGAGGCCAAAGTCTCACCTGGATTTGCTTCATCCAGATCTCAGAGCAAACGTGAGCACGAGACAAGAGAAGCAGAAGGAGGGACACGGCTACCAGGACAAAGAGAGGCAGCTAAAACCGGATGGTCAGGTTTACATGAGGAACGTTGGTAGTAACCAGAGGTGGTTACCGGGAATGATTTTAAACCAGAGTTGACCAGTATCTTGGGTTGTCTGTATAATGACTCGGAGTCAGGAAAGGTCTCAGAGTCAGCAACAGTTACAGATCACACGGCCGAAGGTAATGCTGTGTGGGAGTTCACCAGGAAGTGGTTCCTGTGTTTCCAGGTTCGCCAGTTGACTCTACTGGGAGAGGGAAGGAGGCGTGTTCATGTTCAGATTCTCAATCTACCTCTTCACCCACAATTCCAGATCAACCGTTACAAAATTCACCAATGATATTGCGTAGTTCAAAACGCAATCGCAAAGCGCCTGATACTTTTGTAAAGCACCGATCCTCTGAAAGAGCACCCTATCTAGGCCCACGCCCCATCCAATCCCCTGAACTCAGTAACCCCACTTACCCTTTTGAATATTTAAGGGACAATTTAGCACGGCCAATATACCTAACCTGCACATCTTTGGACTGTGGGAGGAAACCGGAGCGCCCGGAGGAAACCCACGCAGACACGGGCAGAACGTACAAACTCCACAAAGTCACCCGAGGCTAAAATTGAACCCGGGACCCTGGCAGCAGTGCTAACCACTGTGCTGCCCTGCCGCCCACAAACAATGTAATAACGCATACCATACAGGCTGGAATATAATCAAAGGTTTCAGATGGTTCATGAGGCACGATCAATTTGACTGGAGACGAAGTTGAATCCAAACTGAGGCTTTATTTGTATCAGATGTGTGGCCTCCCACAGCAGCTGCCGAAATGGCTGCGAGCTGGAGGCCACGCATATTTATACCCCGCCTCCTGGGCGGAGCTAGCATGCAGGGGCCCAGGTGAACCTGTAGTGCAGGTTCTACCGTACAACCTCTAATATCAGAACACAGTGGTTTACCACATTCACCCCCTGTTAAAATTGAGTCCGGCGTGGGGGGTGGACAACTATATACAATTAGAAATTTTTATATTTACAGAGCAGCAAAAAAAATGTCTCTTGGCATCCGTCGGGCCGGTCAGAGGTTCAGCCGGTCCGGTGCCTTGATGGTCCTTTGAGCTTGGCGCAGTGATGACGGCGATGTGGGTTCTGTCGTGGTCGAAGTTGACTCTTGGAGCGTGCCAAAATCCTCTTCATCGACGGGCGTGGGCAGGGGGAGGACGGACGGTCCTAGGGGAGGGGTGATGGGCACGGCGGGGGAGGGGAGGGTGGCTATGGGGGTGGAACCTGCTGGTGCCAGGTCCCTGAGCGAGACGGTATCCTGGCGGCCGTCGGGGAACGCCACATAGGCGTACTGGGGGTTTGCGTGGAGCAGGTGTACCCTTTCCACCAAAGGATCCGCCTTGTGGAGCCGCACATGTTTACGGAGAAGCACGGTTCCTGGAGCTGTGAGCCAAGTTGGAAGCGATACTCCGGATGTGGACTTCCTGGGGAAGGCAAAAATACGTTCATGTGGTGTACTGTAAGTGGCAGTGCAGAGTAATGAGCGAATGGAATGTAGTGCATCAGGGAGGACCTCTTGCCAGCGGGAGGCCGGGAGATTTCTGGACCGCAGGGCCAGCTGGACGGCCCTCCAAACCGTCCCATTCTCCCTTTTTACCTGTCCGTTTCCCCGGGGGTTGTAGCTTGTCGTTCTGCTAGAGGCGATACCCCTGCTGAGCAGGAACTGACGTAGCTCATCGCTCATGAATGAGGATCCCCTGTCACTGTGGATGTAGGCGGGGAAGCCGAACAGAGTGAAGATAGAATTAAGGGCTTTAGTGATGGTGGCAGACATCATGTCGGGGCATGGAATGGCGAAGGGAAACCGGGAGTATTCATCGATCACACTGAGGGAATATGTGTGTCGATCGGAGGAGGGGAGGGGGCCTTTGAAATCCACGCTGAGGCTTTCAAAGGGGCGAGAGGCCTTCACCAGGCGCGCGCGGTCTGGCCGGTAGTGTGACTTGAACTCCGCACAGACCTGGCAGTCCCTGGTGATTGTCCTTACTTCCTCGACGGGGTAGGGCAAATTTTGTGCCTTAATGAAATGGTACAACCGAGGGACCCCCGGGTGACAAAGGCTGTTGTGCAGGGTCCAGAGTCGGTCTATTTGTGCGCTGGCACATGTACCTCGGGATAGGGCGTCTGGGGGCTCGTTGAGTTTGCCAGGGCGATACTTAATCTCGTAATCATAGGTGGAGAGCTCGATTCTCCACCGCAAGATTTTATCATTTTTGATCTTGCCCCGCTGTGTGTTGTTGAACATGAAGGCTACCGACCATTGGTCCGTGAGGAGAGTAAGTCTCCCGCCGGCCAGGTAATGCCTCCAATGTTGCACAGCCTCAACGATAGCCTGGGCCTCTTTTTCGATGGACGAGTGCCGAATTTCTGAGGCATGGAGGGTGCGGCAAAAGAATGCCGCGGGCCTGCCTGCCTGATTGAGGGTGGCGGCAAGGGCGACGTCCGATGCGTCACTTTCTACTTGGAAAGGAAGTGTTTCGTCTACAGCGTGCATTCCAGCTTTGGCAATATCAGCTCTGATCCGGGCGAAGGCCTATTGGGCCTCGGCCATCAGGGGGAAGTGAGTGGGCTGTATTAGTGGGCGGGCCTTGTCCGCATAGTTTGGGACCCACTGCGCGTAATATGAGAAGAACTCCAGGCAACGTTTGAGGGCCTTGAGGCAGTGGGGGAGGGGGAGCTCCTTGAGGGGGCGCATGCGGTCGGGATAGGGCCCCAGAACTCCGTTCTGGACCACGTAGCCGAGGATGGCTAAGCGATTTGTGCGGAACACACACTCCTCCTTGTTATACGTGAGGTTGAGGAGAGTGGCGATGCGGAGAAATTTAGCGAGGTTGGCGTCGTGGTCCTGCTGGTCATGGCCGCAGATGCTCACATTGTCTAGGTACGGACACGTGGCCCGCAAACCGTACCGGTCGACCATTCGGTCCATCTCCCTTTGGAAGACCGAAACCCCGTTGGTGACGCCGAAGGCGACCCTAAGGAAGTGATATAGCCGGCCGTCTGCCTCGAAGACGGTGTATGGACAGTCCGATTTACGGATGGGGAACTGGTGGAAGGCGGATTTCAGGTCTACCGTTGAGAAGACCCGGTACTGTGCAATCTGGTTTACCATGTCAGATATGCGTGGGAGGGGGTACGCGTCGAGCTGCGTATACCTGTTGATGGTCTGGCTGTAGTCCACGACCATTCGGTTTTTCTCCCCAGATTTAACCACTACCACTTGAGCTCTCCAGGGGCTGTTGCTGGCCTCGATGATGCCTTCCCGAAGCAATCGCTGGACCTCGGACCTGATGAAGGCCTTATCCTGGGTGCTATATCATCTGCTCCTGGTGGCGACAGGTTTGCAATCTGGAGTTAGATTGGCAAAGAGGGAAGGAGGACCGACCTTTAGGGTCGCAAGGCCGCACACAGTGAGGGGTGGTAAGGGTCCGCTGAATTTAAGGGTCAGGCTCTGGAGGTTGCACTGGAAGTCCAGGCCGAGGATAATTGCAGCGCAGAGGTTAGGGAGGACGTAGAGGCGAAAGCCGTGGAACTCTACGCCTTGGACTGTGAGCGTGACCGTGCAGTACCCCCGGATCGCTACGCGATGGGATCCGGAGGCCAGGGAGATTTTGTGATTGGTAGGGTGTACCTTAAGGGAGCAGCGCCTTACCGTATTTGGGTGTACAAAGCTCTCGGTGCTCCCAGAATCCAGTAGGCAGGAGGTCAGATGGCCGTTGACTTCCATGCTGGTGGATGCGTTGGTTAGGTTATGTGGTCAAGACTGGTCGATTGCCATGGAGGCAAGCCTGGTTGATCATCGGGTAGTGAGGCGTTGAGTTGAGGTCCTGGAACGCCGTTGGTGTCCATGTGCTGTGGGGTGGACAAGATGGCGGCGCCCGGAGATCCTGGGGGTTACAAAATGGCGGTGCCCATGGAACGCACGTTGCGGGGGTGGAGCAAGATGGCGGCGCCCATGAAATGCACGTGTTGCGCGGAGAAGATGGCGCCCCCCATTGGATGGCGGCGCCCATTGTATGTGACCGGGGGGGGGGGGGGTGACCGCGGCCGCTGAGCGGGCCTGGCACACCGCAGCGAAGTGGCTCTTCTTCCCGCAGGCCTTACAAAGGGCAGCGCGGGCTGGACAGCGTTGGTGGGGGTGTTTTTGCTGGTCGCAAAAGTAGCATCGGGGCCCCCCGGGGATCGCTGGCTGGCGCGTAGCGCAGGCGTACTGGGAGGGTAGCGCCCCCGCTGGGGCGGCTGCGTGTGGGGGCCATGAAGCATAGGAGGAGTGGGCCGCGTAGGACTGGACATTGCGCAGGGCGACCGTCAGGGAGAGCGCTAGTGTTTTAGTCTCTGCGAGGTCGCACATGGCCCCTTCTAGGAGCCGCTGCCTGATAATATCAGACCCAATCCCAGTCAAAAAAGCGTCCCGCATAAGGAGATCTGAGTGCTCCTTCGCTGTAACGTCCTGGCACTCACAGTCCCGAACTAGTGTGATCAGGGCCCTCCAGAAGTCCTCGATTGACTCACCAGGTAGTTGAGCACGAGTTGCGAGCGCGTGCCTGGCGAAGAGCGTGTTCGTCTTCTGTTCATAATTTTCTTTGACTCAAGTCATGGCATCAGCATAATTGGGTGAATCCTGGATCAGCGGGAAGACTTTGGAGCTGAGTCTGGAGTACAATATCTGGATCTACTGAGCCTCTGGAACAGGGGTCGGCGCCGCGTTGATATACGCTTCAAAACAAGCTAGCCAGTGCTGGAAGTCCTTTCTGGCGTCGCTTGCGTGTGGATCTAGCTGCAGGCGATCTGGTTTAATCCGGAGGTCCATCTTCTGAATCTGATACTAATAAATTGAGGCACGATCAATTTGACTGGAGACGAAGTTGAATCCAAACTGAGGCTTTATTAGTATCAGATTTGTGGCCTCCCACAGCAGCTGGCGAAATGGCTGCGAGCTGGAGGCCACGCATATTTATACCCAGCCTCCTGGGCGGAGCTAGCATGCAGGGGCCACAGGTGAACCTGTAGTGCAGGTTCTACCGTACAACCTCTAATATCAGAACACAGTGGTTTACCACAGTTAATATATATAATGGATGCCCAGGGAGTCAGTTCAATTCTGGAATCGAAATGAATGGTTCAGAAGGTTCATACATAGGATATCTGGGAATGAGTTACAGGCTGGTCTCTAAATCCAGACCTGATGGTTTACTAAACCTGCAAATGCTTAAATAAAATGTAGCATTATGAGGACTCTTGTCCTCTAGGTGAGCACCAACGGGCTCAAGGACTTGCTTATGCATAGAAAATAGAAGCAGGATGAGGCCCTTCGAGCTCCACGTTGCTGTGGAGTTAAGGTATTGTATGCGGTTCACTAATAAATGTATTGATAAATAATTAGCAGCAGATAATTCATAAGAGCCGATGGAGGAGTTGTGGGCGGTAGGCTGGGTTCATGTGTAAAAATGTTCAATTGGCGCCATCTGGTGGTAAGTCGCATACATTGACTAAAGTCACAAAGGATTGTTTTCTGTTGGAAAATCAGAAGTGTCTAAAGTGACCGAACAAATTCCTTTTGAAGTCCACGGATGTTTTATGTAGATAAGAAAAACATTTGGAGTTACATTTTGAGGTTGTCAGTGCTGATGCCATTAATGGAACATTTTCCAACTTGAAAATCTATTTGTGAGCTGGAGAGACTGGGTAGATGCAGAATCAAGTTGACTTTTCTCTTCCCCAACAATGTGTCTCACCGCCAAGTCCCATCTACTGCATCACAGTTACATGTTTCCCTTTCCAACAACAGCTCAGCCTGCTGCCCTTCAGTGAGATCGGGAAATCAAGTAATCTTCAACGAGCAAAGTTGATACCCATTTGATACCCAAACGATCTACTGAGAACTAAATTAAATACAATGGGCTAGATTCACCCAAAATGGGACTATGTCTCCAGGCCGGCGTAAAAATGTTGGAGTTTTACTCCAGAGATTCCTGTAAAAAAAGATGAGCTAATTCAAAGCCCTGCAGGGGGCTAGCAGGGATCCTGAATAAATCTCGCAGCTTGAGCTGCAGATAGGGGGCCCACACTTCCAGTCTGGAGTTCGCGCATGCGCACAGCGGCAGCTTCCACCGGCCGCGCTGAGCTGCTTGGCGGACTTGGACCACGGAGCCAGATGCAAAAATGAGACCTCCCCGATCGACCGCGCGCCCGAGCATCTAACCGCGCGGATCTAACCCCAGGCCGTCTATAAGGCCCCCCCCCCCCCGCCCCGGTATCCTGCCCCCCCACCAGGACGGCTGCGGATTGAGTCCGTCTCGCAAGTATCCCACTCGGCCGGCCGGAGCGGAGGATCGCTGGGCGGGCCTCGATCAATGGGCACCCAGCTGCGTGGCGTACTCTGCGATCATGCCGATTCTCGATCCCGGAGAATTGCCGGACCGGCGCTGGGCCCGATTTTGGTGTGTAAGTGGATTCTCCACCACCATGCCGCCCACAATTTTGGCGGGGGGCTGTGGAGAATCCAGCCCAATATCGTCGATGTAAAGTGCCAAAATGCTCTGAAGACTGTAAATTGAGCATCTTCAAAGCCTTAACTGTTTCAGCCTCCAGCTTGTCGTGTTGGGTGTTCTGGTTCACAAACGAGCCAACAATGCTGGAAGTGGTGTAACGCTATTTTATTAACTGTTCAACTATGCTACCGTACTGTAAACGTGGGTGTACGCAATACCAGCTTAACTGTGGACCCTTTCCTATCACTAGCTATGGTGATGCACTCAGCACATGGTGAATGTCTGTGATGCAGGCTGTGAGCTCTGTGCTCTGAGCTGGCTGCTGCTAGAATGAGCGGGAACTCTCCTGTCCCCTGTCTTTATAGTGCTTGTGCTCTCAATGGTGATTGGCTGCGGTGTTATGTATGCTGATTGGTCCTACTGCATGTCCATCAGTGTGTGTATGTGATTGCACCATAATGTGCTGATGTATATTATGACACAGCTCACATCTTTGTTTGAGAGGGGTATGGCCCCAGGGGACTCCTGCACTATCTGCCTATCTCTACTCTGCCTGGCAGTCACCCAATCTCTTTCTCCAAGTGCAGACTTCGCCTTGGGTGTGACCATTTCTCTAAATGTGCAATCCACAAAAATCTCAGGAACACGGGTGCATCATAGTGACTCGAGCTGCTGCTCCAGCTCCAATACACAGGATTTCCAGTAACTACAGCTGAAGACATCCTGCACACTGAAAATGTCCCTGGGTTATCCACATAGCACAGGAGGAGCAATCCACATGGCCAAGCTGTCCTGCCATGACATGTCCACGTTTATAATAATAATTATAATAATCTTTATTGTCACAAGTCGGCTTACATTAACACTGCAATGAAGTTACCGTGAAAAGTTGAGAATATTGAAAACACTGAGGGCCTTCTTCTACTCCAGATGCCGACTCTTTAGCAACAGACCTTACCTGTATTCTTACTGTACTATCCAACAATAGAATAGATGCTCATCAGTTCCTACCTACCAATCAGCAAGTTCCCAGACAGCTTCACCGCATTGCTGACTGCAGGACACTCTTGCCAGACCACAGAGTAAAGTCATTCATCGGCGCATCAAATAACCCAGGGTCTGCAAACGGCGCATGTGTAACCTGCAGATTATCGGGACCAGTGCTGTCAATGACTGCATATGTAAAGGGAATTGGTGACACATAAATGCCAGCTTCTGCCGGATTTAGTGTCATGGAGATTCAGAGAGCATCTCCTGCAGACGGTATCCAATTGCACTTAAAGTGACCATTCAATAGACTTCTATGGCTGTGGTTCCTTCCACCTTTCAGGGTTCCACTGGAGCTCTGTACGGGTTCTCGCATCCCTCCATCCACAAATATATCCAGAAGCATAGCATAGTGGCTAGCACTGCCGCCTCACAGCATCAGGGACCCGGGTTCGATTCTGGCTGTTGGCAGTCTGTGTGGTGTTTGCACATTCTCCCCGCGTCTGTGTGGGTTTCTTCCGAGTGCTCCGGTTTCCTTCCACAGTCTAAACATGTGCAGGTTAGATGGATTGGCCATGCTAAATTGCCCCTTAGTGTCCAAAGATGTGCAGGTTAGGTGGGGTTACTGGGATAGGGCCAGGTAGGTTGCTCTTTGATGGTCGGTGCACACTCGATGAGCCAAATGACCTCCTTGGGCACTGTAGGGGGTCACAGATGTCATTTTTGCCTCGGCACACAAATGTATCCACTTAAACTGATATCAGACAAGCCACAAAGCCAGAGCGCTGGGATTTGCTGTGATATTCGGATTTCCACAGTTGCAGGGTGCCATCAACTGCACTCATGTGGCTTTTAAATCTCCCTGACAACAAGCAGTCCGGTATGTTAACTGCAAAGACTTCCATCCCCTCAATGATCAGCTGGTCTGCAACCACAACAAACATATGCAGATTTGTGAAAGGTATCCCAGAAGCATCCATGACCCATCCATCCTCAGCAGGCCTCAAATCCCTGACAGCTTCCCGGGAAAACACAAGCTGCAGGGGTTGGCTGCTCATGGACAAGGGCTACCTGCAAGGGCCATGGCTGATGATGCCAAATGGTAGCCTGACTCCCGCTGAGAGAAAGTACAATGAGACTCATTCTGCAACCCGATGTTTGGTGGAGCACACGATTAGCATATTGAAAATGAAGCCATGTATCTTGAAAGATCTGGAAGAGCACTCCAGAGCACTCCCCAAAGGGTGTCATGCATCATCATGGCTTACTGTGTTGCTACACAATCTGCCGATGCAAAGGGTGGAGGACGTGGATGCACTAGCCAGACGTGGCAGGAGGATGATAATGAGATGCAGTGAGGGCACTCCTGAAATCGGATGGGCTGTCCGTTTTTGAAGGGCCTTGGCACTGATCACCACCTCCCGTGCTGGATTTGTCACCTGACTTAGTGGTCTTTGTCCAGAGGAGAGGTAGAGGACATCGCGATCGGCCTCCACTTCATCTAGTAGGTGCTTGAGGGAAGAGTCATTAAATTTAGGGGTAGCATTTTTCTTGGCTGTGGCCTTTTCTTTGAGGAGTGGTAGCTCTGTGCAAGAGCGGCCTTTAAATATGGCACCTGGATTACAGAAGCTCTGAGGTCACAGCGGGGCAGGGTTAGGGGCCGCCCGCCAGCGATACAACAAGAAACCCGTGCCTCTACATTTTTGGAACAAAGTGCTGCACAATACGACGGAAAGGGCCACCATTGGGGTCAGCGGGTGAAACGGCACTTTACCCTCCCAAATGTGGCCAATTTCTGGGATGATTCCACCCATGATTTTGGTTGATGAGTTAATAGTACTCTGAGAGAATTAGGACATCAGGAGAGGGGACTTAGATGAGCTCTACTTTCTAAAGGGCAGATAATGGGAGGCTGGCCAACAGAGTGTCGCAATATTTAAGTTGAGAAATATCAAATGCATTAGTTAGGATTTCAACAGCAGATGCAAATGAGGTATATATGCCTTCTCACACTTCGAGAGGCATTTTAATGTCCGGAGACATTAAATTGGAACATCAGTATTGGCACAGAAATTGGTGGCACCAATTTTTCAAGTCCCAACCCAATTTCAGCTTCTTCCCACTGGAATCACACTTGACACCAGCTCTTTTTGTGGTGGGAGATGCATGGGACGGGGGTTAATTTAAACAGTACTAAATGTGATTCTGATTTATTTCCTTTATAAGTGGTGGAATTTTTCTCAGCCCCTCAGTTTTGGTGTGATCTTATTATCTATTAATAACCCCACAGTAAACTTGAGATGAGGTTGGTTTATTGCCACACACTCAAGTGCAGGAGGATCACATCCATGATCCATGCTGCCTTGCATTTTTAAAGTAAAAGAGGGATAGGGGATAGAAAGAGAAAAGATAGGTTTACAGTGCACAGACCACAGAGGAAAGAAATATTGTTTCATGTGGGTTCCAAACTGCAGAATCAGAATCCAATGAGATATCCCTTCACGGAATCCAGAGGACTGAAATCCGCCCTGTATAATTCCCTTTTCTGGTGGTGTTGACGTCACATGATGAGATAGGTATGCAGAGATGAACCAGTCTTTTAGGTGAAGGTACAGATGTTCCAGCAGAAGCAGTGTAGATGGGGCCAAGGGTTCAAACTGGGCAGAGCTCCTGGTCTGTGAGGCTGCTTGTACGATGGTAAACAGCAGACTGAGACTTTGCAGTTTCACAGGGCAATATTACTGCTGCCACAAGCTAGTGGTCCATGTCACATGACTCCCACCTCACCACTCTGGTGAGTGGATTGACAAGGGATGTGTATCGCTCATCTGCATCCCTGAGATTGTTGTATGATTCAACCATTAAGATTTGAAAGGGCCGATTTCCGGTGGCGACATGTAAGGGGATAGTTCCCGTACCAGCCTCCCCGAACAGGCGCCGGAATGTGGCGACTAGGGGCTTTTCACAGTAACTTCATTTGAAGCCTACTTGTGACAATAAGCGATTTTCATTTTTATTTTCATTTTCAGTTGCAGATGAGGTGGCTCCCGCCAGAGAACTTAAGCCCTTTTCGCCTGACTTTTGCAGGAAATTTGGGCTGATGTTTTTTGTATTGATGGGATAAGTGTCCCACATCTAGGGGATGCCTGATTGATGCAAAAAAGGAAAGAATGATCAAAGAACTTGCACGCTTTGAGAGCCCTATCTGGGGACAAAATGGCAGAGGCTGCTGCGGTGTCAGGATCCACTCCACTAACTGCTGAAATGCTTTCAGGTATCTTCGCAGTGGAGCTTCAGATATTACGTCGGGAGGTCTAGGAGGACCATGAGAAAGCGATTGAGGTGGCGATATCCTTGATTACAATGGCCTTGGCTTAGGTGGAGGTGCTGGGCACGGAGCTAAAAAAGGTAGGGGTGTCTCTGTCTAGACAGGGTGTCCAGATCACCTCCTTGGAGGTGGAGACGGCACGGAGGGCAGCCGATAACAAAATATTGAGGGCCAAGGTGGACAACTTGGAAAATCGAAAGTGAAGAGAGACTTTAAAATTAATTTACAGGATGTGTGTGTTGCTGGTTAGGCCAGCATTTAATGCCCATCCCTACTTGCGCTTCAGAATATGGTGGTGGGTTGCCTTCTTGAAGCGCTGCAGTCCTGAGGTGTAGGTACACCCACAGTTCTGTTAGGAGGGGAGTACCAGGATTTTGACCCAGCGACTGTGAAGGAACGGTGATATATTTCCATGTCGGGGTGGTGAGTGACATGGAGGGGAACCTCCAGGTGGTGGAATTCCCAGGTATCTGTTGCTCTTGTCCTTCTAGATGGTAGTGATCATGGGTTTGG